>NC_091341.1:9712897-9805397 GCF_038502225.1 Cherax quadricarinatus
TAACCTAACCAAATATATTTTAGATTTGTTTACAATAATTTAACACTAAACAAACACAGTGAAATATATTTTATTTGTTAGCTTCAGAATGAATTTGGCGAAATTATTGCATACACAAATTTTCGCTTGTCCTATATGGCAAGATGAGCGTTGCTATTTAAGCCAAGATCGCAAGTTCTGCCTATTCGGCACGACATATATATATATATATATATATATATATATATATATATATATATAATGTGTCGAATAGGCAGAACTTGCGATCTTGGCTTAAATAGCAACGCTCATCTTGCCATATAGGACAAGCGAAAATTTGTGTATGCAATAATTTCGCCAAAATCATTCTGAAGCTAACGAAAAAAAATATATTTCACTGTGTTTGTTTAGTATTAAATTATTGTAAACAAATCTAAAATATATTTAGCTGGGTTAGGCTAAAATAAATTGCGCTTGTTGTAATAAGGTTAGGTAAGTTTTCCAAGTTCCTTTTGGTGCAAAATTATAAATTTTTACATTAACATTAATGAAAAAAATGTATCTTTAAACGTATAAGAGAAAGTTTTAGAAAGGACTTAATTTTAAATGAGTTCTTGCTAATTGGCCAGTTTTACTTATTCGGCACGACATATATATATATATATATATATATATATATATATATATATATATATATATATATATATATATATGTATATATATATGGTGAGCGAAAATCACAGGACGCTCTAACTCACAGGAGCACCAAATCCTACAAGAATCAGAAACTCAGTGGAGCTAGGTGTTTTACCTTGATCCGAGGACATACGGTTGTGTGGGTGCCAATGAGCTAATTTCATTCTACTCCCAGTTTGGTGTACTAGTCTCCACAAGCAGTATTTTATATTATTGTAACCACGAACGAGTGGTATTTAATCAATAACAACACTGCGACTAGCAAAGGACTCACTCACGTCGTTTTGGCCTTCCTCATGGTGAGCATATACTATATATATTAGGAAAATCTTTCACTTATTGACATAGGTAATTCCCAATCTCATATTATATCATTGTTCTTAATCTGCTATAGTATTCCACAAAGTTTTAAATTAAAAATCCTCGGGATTCTAGACACACTGCAGGCAAAGGGCACCAACAACCTGGTCTATCAGTCCTGCAACTAGGAGGCCTGGTCTAAGACCGGGGCCGGGGGTGGTGACCTCCTGAAGCGACTACAGGTACACATTATTGTATCTAGAAGCTTATGATATTTCGTCCCGAAGCAGTTTTTTGTGGTCTCAAAGTTGGTCATTCTACCAGAAGATATCAGGAAACTCAACAGTTATCTCCAGCAAGTGCCAGATCAGCTAAGCTGTGAAGGATATGTGGGTCATTGGACCGCTAGCAGCAACAGTCTGGTTGGCCAGGCAAGCACCAAACAAAGGAATACTACAGGTATAAAGAGGTTTTATTGACCCAAGCTGCCTTCATAATTTTCAGCACGGATGTGCTGAAATAAGTAGTTGACGTTCATCATCAAGCTGGAACTACATCCTGTGTGTGTTCACGGAGTCTGTATAGATGCTTTGATACAGCAGTGACACACTACGCCACTAAACTTCCTTTTCATGCTTATATTTCAGTGTGGTGTAGCTTGTAGCCGTGTATGTGGTGTTTAGCAACCATGTACCAACTCTGCACATTAATTGACTTATCCGTTGCTACCGTGGTTTCTGTACGTGAGCTTAGTTATTTCCGTTGTTTTTATTTTGTGCACTCTAGATGTTTGTTTTGCCTTGTGTGTGTGTGTAGTGAGGGAAAGGAAGAAGGCTGTAATGGGTGGAGGGAGAGGATGGAAAAGTTGATTGATAGCAAAGGAAAGTATGGGACGAATAAATGAGAACATAGGATGAAAGCTGATGAGGACAAAACAACACAAGGGAGAATATAAAGAGTTGGTTGATAGGGATTTTTATTATGAAACAAAAGTGGGCACAGCACCAATATGCTCTGTCCTATATGATAGATTCTGAGTGAGAACAGAAACGAGTTAATGTAGAAAGAGAGAGTGGGGTGGGGAAAGAGGGATGGAAGAACGGGGAGAGGGAGAAGGGAGTAGAGTAAGGACAACAGTGAAAGGGAATAAGGGGGGGCATTAAAGAGGGGAAGAGTGTGTTGGGGGAGAGGATTATCTGAAGGGCATGAAGGGGAAAAGAGCTTAGAGGAAGAGCTTGGAGCCAAAGTGTGTAGATTCTCTCATTTTCCAGTCCTATAAACCTCTATCTCCGCCGCTTGTCTTCTATCTTTCGGTCTCATTTTCTCCATCTCCCCCCCCCCCCTACTCTTTTCAACTCTTTTTCTCTCCTTTTTGTCTTCTCTCTTGCCATTATTTTTTTACACCACGTTCACTGTATCTCTCTCCCTTTCACTTTCTGACATCACTCCCTTTTATTTTTTTCTTGTCACTTCTTGACTCGCCTTCCATCCCCCTTCGTACACATTGCTTCTCTGCGTCCCTCCCTTTTTTTTCTTACTCCTCTCCATCTTCATTTCTCCCTCCCCCTCATTGTTACTCTTTATCTTCCTACTCTCCCATTCCTTTCACTTCTCCCTTCCAGTATTGTTTGCCTGGTCCCTAATCCCAGTCTCCCTCTTACCCTCTGCAAACCCTTCCCCCCTTTCCCCTTCACCCTCCTCCTACACCCTCCTCCTTCAACCTCCTCCTTCACCCTCCTCCTTCACCCTTCCCCTCCTCCTTCACCCTCCCTTTCCCCAAAACATGACTGACACATCAAGGCCAGCTAATATTCACTAATCTTCTCCAGGCCCACCCTGGTAGGTCCGGGTACCTCCAGGCCCACCCTAGTTGGTCCTTCGGGTTGCTCAAGGCCCACCCTGGTGGACCATCTGGGTTTACTTCTTGTTCCTTTCTTTCCCCTAACCCACTGGCTGGTGTGATAAGATAAGATAAGATTTTGTTCGGATTTTTAACCCCGGAGGGTTAGCCACCCAGGATAACCCAAGAAAGTCAGTGCGTCATCGAGGACTGTCTAACTTATTTCCATTGGGGTCCTTAATCTTGTCCCCCAGGATGCGACCCACACCAGTCGACTAACACCCAGGTACCTATTTGCTGCTAGGTGAACAGGACAATAGGTGTAAGGAAACGTGTCGGAATTTCCACCCGCCGGGAATCGAACCCGGGCACTCCGTGTGTGAAGCGGGAGCTTTAGCCACCAGACCACCGGGCCACCGCAGTGTTCCACCCTGACACAGATCACACCAGCCAGTGTTACATTGGACCACTGATTCGATTTGGGGCAAATCAGATTATAGACCACCGCTCCAGCGACCATGTCAGCAACACATTCAGTAAGATGCTTTCCTGGTAAGAGAAACAAATGCAGTATAATGCGAGCCTTTGTTGACGATGTTTCGCCCACACACTGAGCTTAATAAAGTCTGTGGCTTGGTAGTCATAGACTTGATAAAGGATCGTATTATACTGCATTTGTCTCGCATTTTTTTTTTACCATCTGTGTTTCTGTATTTGCGTCTACCTATTTCTGTCTTTTTCTTTCTCTGGCTTTTTGTATCTCTTCCAGTGTCTGTCTTTTTTTTCTGTCCATCTCTTTCAGTATTTTTTTTCTGTCTTCACACAATTTCTTTCAGAGGTGCTTTGATAATCCACTGTGTTCAGTGTGTCAGAAATATTTTGTCAGCTGTTACATCACGACCATCATACATTAATACACAGAACTGTGAAGCATATTAAAGTGAATTTTGTAACATTGAGGCCAGTTCACATGACCAAACCTTGTTAGATCTTTCTCTTTTAAGAATGGCAGTGACTGTTGTACTCTTGTTTCAGTCAAGTCTTTCGTGGGTCTCTGGCTTGTTAAAATTATGAACTCTATCAAAACATATAATAATGTTATGTAGCTCTGTTTGTTTACTTTTAGCTGTGTTCTAACCAGTTGTAGGACTCGTTTGCCATTCGTTCAGTTTCCGCCCGTTCCATTTTTTTTACCAGCGTTGTGATTGCTGCCTTTTACATGGTGAAATTGTAGTTAGCTGGTGTACATCTATGGGAACTTTCGTGCCCAGTCTATTTCTACGTCTGACTCTTCATTGCCAAAAAAAAATTTTGAGGCAGTTTCCTAATTCCTATATTTCAGATTATTTTTTTTTCTTACCGATTATTTACAAGCTTATACATTTCAATAGTTAAATACGATATAGTTTTCGAAGCACAAATGTGTACTGTTTATATCGTGATTAAATACAGTTACAAGGGACAAATTTTGTCTTTATCATTGGCTGTGTCCATAAAACTTTATCCCGTCTTAAAGACGTTGGTTAACCAAATTAATTTCCTTCAACAAAACATAGAAAGCATTTTTTTCTCCTAAGGTAAAAACAATAACGAAGATAAATTTTTTTTTTAATCGAATCAGCCACTTTTAAGCCCAAATATAAGTGGTTTTTCTTGTATAACTTTGCATACCCATCACTTGAACTCATCTCCACACTCATCAGTAGCCAGAAGCCATCAGGAAAATTAACATCAGTGTATAAATTCACTTTTTACCAGTCACTCCACGTTCAAAATTGAAGTTTACATATATGATGTAATTTTTCGTTAATGCAATTTAGAAAGTACATCCAAAATTAAGCAGCCATGGAAGGACCTTCATATTACGTGCTACTCAATTTTCCATAAACTTTTTCATCCGCATTAACGAGAAATTGCACTGTATATCGGAGCGTCATAAGTGTTGATTGCACTCCGCTCAAGTTGGAGAGCCAGGACACAAGAGCTTCAGAAACACAAAACAACTTAAGTTATTATTGTAACGACCTTACAGTCAAGTAGTGTTGTCTGGTTAGCAATAATTTGATGAATTATTATAATCATGGAGGATCGCTAAACCCGTAGGATTATACAGCGCATGTGGTGGGGGGAGATATGGAAGGTATTCAGGTTCAATTCAGGGAACTGGCGCACAGATCCAATTCCCTTGATCAAGAGCCCCTCACCAGCGTCAAGGAACCTCCCTTGAGGGGCTAATTTGATGAAGTTTTTCTTGAGCGAGATGTTATGATGTTTTATGTCACATCTACTCAGCTTCAAGTGGAACTTAATAAACCATTGTGTGCTCAGCTTTCTAAAGGAATTTATATGTGGATTTAAGCGCTTATTTTCTGTGTTCAAACATATCTTGTACTTTTAATTAGTCAGCGCTTTCATTGCATCAGTGGTACACAGTACCATCTCTAGTATGTATCTCTAAGAGTTAATACCATCTCCAGTATGTAGATCTCCCTTAGAATTGAATACAACACTGAACTTCTCCATTATAAAGGTACCAAGGCGTTGCAAGTCTTAGTCCATCGACCCAGCGGTTATCGATCAGTCATTTGTTGTCGACGTTCTTTACCCTGCGACTCTTGGGACTCTGAGTAGCCTTGCGATTACTGCACGGAGGATCGAACCCCCTCCCTCACCCCGCCGCTCTGTGTTGAGCATTCTAGGTACATACGCTATGATTTTTTTAGTGTGAATGTTGGTATTAAGCAGCCGTAGTTAAATATCAATGTGTTTAACAGCATTAACCGGTCCACTTTGAGCAGCCACGCTCATTAACCAGTACACTGTATCAACAACATTAACCAATGCACTATATCACCATCATTAACCAGTACACTGTAACAGCATTACCCAGTGCACTGTAACATTACCCAGTGCACTGTAACATTAACCAGTGCACTGTAACAACATTAACCAGTGCACTGTAACAACATTAACCAGTGCACTGTGACAACATTAACCAGTGCACTGTAACAGCATTAACCAGTGCACTGTAACAGCAGGAGATTTGACAAAGAAAAGAAGTTAGGAAGCTTAAAATGTGATCAGTATAGCCTCTTGTATACGAGATGTGATCGGCACCGTTCGTTTACCAAAACTCTGTAAAGTAGTTCGGTAACCAAAGTTTTCTGTAAAGTTCGTTAACCAAAACTCTGCCTAGCTCAAGGTATGTATAGCTCGTTAACCTAAGCTTTTTGTATAGTTCGTTAATCAAAGCTCTGTATAGCTCAGACTCTGTATAGCTTATTAACCAAAGCTCTCTGTATAGTTCGTTAATCAAAGCTTTGTATAGCTCTTTAACCAAAACTCCCTAGCTCTGTATTAGTTCTTCAACCAAAGCTTTTTGTATAGTTCCTTAACCAAAGAAGCACTGTAGATTTTAAAGCTCTTTATATACATCGTTACTCAAAGAAGCTTTGCATAGTTCCTCAACCTTAGCTCTCTTAACCGCCTAAAGATACTCTCTTTGGTGTTTGTAGCTGGAAGAAAAGTCAACCTCAGGAGCCTACTTAAAAAGAGGTAAACAAACACCCCAGAGTTCTTGGGTGGTGTCGAACTTATGAAAAATTTAAAACTTGATAATTGAACTTTCCCGGCTTAAACAATATTGACCTAGCCTCTGTGTTCAGGGGTGTGGATGTGGGGGGAAGGGGAGGGATAGGGGGATATGTGGAAGCTTCAACGGGGAGCACCTTCAGGATCGATCGGGAGCGGTAATTGAAGGCGGAGTGTGAGAGAGCTGGGGTTGGTACAGTAGCTTCGTAAGCGCCCCTCTCTGCATGTCTCCCCTCAGTCATAAGAGACAGTGTCTTTATGGTATTTTGCTTAGAGGACTTTTCATCCTCTGGAGTGACTTTATCCATTAATAAAAGTCCTTAATGGGCTAAACGTCTTCACAGTATAATGCCATCAACCGCAAATTGTCTCATTAACTTGCTTTTCGACGTATTGTGCCATTCGTGTCGTGTCCTCTCTTGTCACTTCTGTCATAGATAGGCCTGGCCTTTTTTTTCCATTCTCCCATCTCTGTTGTTTCTCTCACGCAGGTATATCTGGTCAGTAATGTCGCAGCCTCTTTCAAAAAAAAAAAAAATCTAAAGATAGCTTGTTATCATAATTCTTTATCGTGCCTTTTCTAACGTCATTTCACTTAGGTGCCTCTTGTCCATTTCTGTAACTCTGCCTTTCGCCATTTCTGTTGGGTGCCTTTTATTTCCCCCTACATCTAGGCTTTTACACCATTTTTTGCACCGCCATCTCTTGCGTGTGCGACTCGCCGTTTCATCCCGAGGTCTTAATCCCTCAAGATACCAGTGTCCATTTTTTTATTTGCATTTTGTTGACTTGTGTTATGAAAGTTGGAAAACAGCAAGACTTAACCTGATTTGACTTGTATATACTTTATAATAGAGAGAAAAAAAAACAGCTGTGCGATGCACTGTTTCACCCCAGTTATTTTTGTGACTCGTCTTGTGCAGACTAATATTGTATTATCTGAGCTGATAGAGAGATTATAGCAAGAAGGTTATAGCAAATGATGGGATTTTCCCGTGCTGGTGGCCCCGTCCTTCCCGACCCTTCGTAATATGCAAATAATCATAAGTCAAGGACTTGGTGGGTAGAGGGGATTGACAAGGGGGAGGGATGAAGGGGGGGCAGCGAGGGGAACGAAGAGAGGAAGGACAGCACACGAGGGGAAACGAAAAAAAAAATTATTTTCACTTCTTGGCTAATATTCAGTATTTTTTCTAGAAGTACTAATTTAATTTTTTACTGGGGACTTTCCTATTCCCCCCTCCCCCCCCCCCCAGCCTGTCTGGTAATAGGGAAGAATGTGTCGCGTTCTCCCCAGGTAGGTGAGCCAATTAAAAGAGGGGAGTTTTGTGTACTCTGGAAGTTTCTGGAAGCTGTGACAGTCACCAAGGAGACTGCTGTGTTGAGGTGGCACCCCGCCTCTCCTTGTGTGGGTCACAAGTTTGTATACCAGGGCCACCCGTGCCTGTAGCTGGTTTCCAGAGTTGTTCCACACGCAGTGCAACTTGGGGCCACAGTGGACAAAGATGGTCGGTTAAAGAGGTTTAAAGCCTGACGACTACAATAGAATCATTAAGGCTTTCGTAACCTTTTCACCAGACAAAAATAAGTTAATCTCTAAAATAAGGATTTAAAGTGTTCTGCATATATACGCTGAGGGAAATACACGTCTCTGTGTATTGTTTATATCGTCTGGATTAAGTTGGAATTCATTCATAATTTCGCCTTCAAAACAGACGATACAGCCGATATGTAAAATATACAGAGATGTCCTTAGAATTGTACTCATTAGAACGTAGGCTAGAAAGATGTTTCATACACCTGGAAGATACCGGGGGATTGGTACCAAACCTGCACACCGAAATTATTTATAAACATAAGCAGATACCTAAAGTCGGTGCCGGATCAGCCGGGCTGTGGCTCGTACGTCGGACTGCGTGCGGCCAGCAGTAACAGCCTAGTTGATCAGGCCCTGATCCATCGGGAGGCCTGGTCGTGGACCGGGCCGCGGGGGCGTTGATCCCCGGAATAACCTCCAGGTAACCTCCAGGTAAGACGTTGCAAGATACCTCTAATGAAAAGCAGAGGAGCTCTGAGCACACCGAGAGAGAACAGGTGTTAAGGGAGCACGACTTATCATCCCCCCCATACATAAGAGGGATCACTAACAAATTTTTAATTAACTATCTTCTAGAGGAAATTTGTCAAATTCCTCAAACGGTTCCCGATCAGCCGGGTTGTAGTGCATACGTTGGTCTCTGGGCTGCTGGCACTAACAGCTTGACTGATCAGGTTAGCAAGCAGGAGGTCTGGTCTGTGACCTGGCCGCGGGGGGTGGTAAACCTCTGGAAGCGACTCCAGGTAAACTTCAGGTATTCACTTGAATTACAGCCATATTTAAATTAGAAAATTATAGAGCAAAAAAAATCTAATATTTTTATTTCAGTAATTAATAAAATTTATGAGAATGAAGTTTTTAATATAGAAATGCACAAAATATGTAAATAAAAAATATCAGCCAGGCTGTGATGGATATGTGGACCAGCGGGCCCACATATCCATCACATCTAAGGTGTATATCCCTTCCTTCGAGGAGTGAACCTCAAACTTCAGAGAACCCGGAGTCTTGCCACCCGACCACGACAGGTGCCACCCGACCACGACAGGTGCCACCCGACCACGACAGGTGCTTAGATGTAGACCTAAAAAGTCACAACTCAAGGTGACAAAAGTACATTTTTTATTAATATATATATATATATATATATATATATATATATATATATATATATATATATATATATATATGCAAAACAACCACTCTGAAAGAATAGAAAAATTCCAAGCGCTTTCGTGACTACTCACATTATCAAGGAACTAATGTTCCATGATAATGTGAGTAGTCACGAAAGCGCTTGGAATTTTTCTATTCTTTCAGAGTGGTTGTTTTGCATATTTTGAAATCACCTGTTTACTGTGATCTTATTGCATATATATATATATATATATATATATATATATATATATATATATATATATATATATATATATATATATATATATATATATATATATATATATACAAGATACAGATAAGCGCGTATGGAGAAATGGTTTAGTTGGAGTTATGAGAGGGATATAGTACTATGTTAATATTTCCTTCAAAATACATAAATTGGATAATATCTTCACGGGTCTTAGGTACATAAATGGTAAATATATTGTTTAATTTTCACTCAAAATTCCTGTCAGTGACTTGACATGAACCATTGAATAAAAGTGTCATGAATACTGATCAGTGACAATAATGCACATGCAAAATATATCTGAATACTTCGAGCTCAGTGAGTGTTAAAGTTGTGCTGTAGATAGTCTCTGAAGATAGTCTCTGAAGATAGTCTCTGAAGATGGTCTCTGAAGATGGTCTCTGAAGATAGTCTCTGAAGATGGTCTCTGAAGATGGTCTCTGAAGATAGTCTCTGAAGATAGTCTCTGAAGATAGTCTCTGAAGATAGTCTCTGAAGATAGTCTCTGAAGATAGTCTCTGAAGATAGTCTCTGAAGATAGTCTCTGAAGATAGTCTCTGAAGATGGTCTCTGAAGATAGTCTCTGAAGATAGTCTCTGAAGATGGTCTCTGAAGATAGTCTCTGAATATGGTCTCTGAAGATAGTCTCTGAAGATAGTCTCTGAAGATAGTCTCTGAAGATAGTCTCTGAAGATAGTCTCTGAAGATAGTCTCTGAAGATGGTCTCTGAAGATAGTCTCTGAAGATAGTCTCTGAAGATGGTCTCTGAAGATAGTCTCTGAATATGGTCTCTGAAGATAGTCTCTGAAGATAGTCTCTGAAGATGGTCTCTGAAGATGGTCTCTGAAGATGGTCTCTGAAGATGGTCTCTGAAGATAGTCTCTGAAGATAGTCTCTGAAGATAGTCTCTGAAGATAGTCTCTGAAGATAGTCTCTGAAGATAGTCTCTGAAGATGGTCTCTGAAGATGGTCTCTGAAGATAGTCTCTGAAGATAGTCTCTGAAGATGGTCTCTGAAGATAGTCTCTGAAGATAGTCTCTGAAGATAGTCTCTGAAGATAGTCTCTGAAGAGGGTCTCTGAAGATAGTCTCTGAAGATAGTCTCTGAAGATAGTCTCTGAAGATAGTCTCTGAAGATAGTCTCTGAAGATAGTCTCTGAAGATGGTCTCTGAAGAGGGTCTCTGAAGATAGTCTCTGAAGATAGTCTCTGAAGATAGTCTCTGAAGAGGGTCTCTGAAGATAGTCTCTGAAGATAGTCTCTGAAGAGGGTCTCTGAAGATAGTCTCTGAAGATAGTCTCTGAAGATAGTCTCTGAAGAGGGTCTCTGAAGAGGGTCTCTAAAGAGGGTCTCTAAAGAGGGTCTCTGAAGAGGGTCTCTGAAGAGGGTCTCTGAAGAGGGTCTCTGAAGAGGGTCTGAAGAGGGTCTCTGAAGAGGGTCTCTGAAGAGGGTCTCTGAAGAGGGTCTCTGAAGAGGGTCTCTGAAGAGGGTCTCTGAAGAGGGTCTCTGAAGAGGGTCTCTGGGTCTGAAATAGGAAGATACGTTTCACCTGCTCTTCATTTTTTCGGTAATAATGGCTTCTCACTTTTTCTTAAATGTGTTTTAATTACAATACACACAAATTCTCTTATTAAAATTTGGTTTCCATAAGTAACGATCAGAATTGCATTAGTGGATAAGCAATTAAAAAAATATCCTTTTCATAATGTGTGAGAAAAATTGTTCGTGAGTAATACAAGGTCTGTGTGGAGAGAGAGACATACAGAAAGGGGGGGAGAGGGAGAGGAAAAAAGAAAGAGAAATTGGACTATATAAAGAAAGAAGTACGCTAGCTTATCCAGGGCTCCACATCTCCCCACTCTGAAAAACATTACCACCAGTATAAGTTAGATTATCACGGAAGTTATAGCTGACGCAGAGGGGCACCGAATCCTCAAAATGTCCCATGAAAAAGGCATTCGATCCCTTACAAAAACATCATAATAACTCTGGAGGAGGTTCGGATCGTCCTTCCTTGCCATCCGAACCCACTTAGGCTCTCTTCCAAGATGCATCACAGCGGCGGCTGTTGCTGAGACAAATGACTTCCAGAATGAGCACTGACATGTTATGGGGAAAGAAGAGGGAGAAGGAGGTGAGACGTGGAGAGGTAGGAGAAGAGGAGAAACAGAAGGAGGAGGGGGGTGGAGGAGCTCGAGTGGATGGTAAAGAGGGGTAGAGGGGGAAGTGAAATATGATGAAAGACGGGAGATGGGAAGGAGAGGGATGGGGACTCTCATAATTCAATTCACACACTTGTTGGACACATTTCCATTTGTGCTGGAATACGTTGCTGGGACCGTTTTCCATATACAAATTTCTTCATAACTACGTTTTACTGGTGTTAAGCGGTAGCGGCTTGAGCATCCGTCTGGCATATGTAAAGGTGTTTTGGATTAGAGTGGAGACGAATATTTTTTGGGTATTTGGTATACCTTTCCCCTCAAGGGAGGTTCCTCGACGCCGGTGAGGGGATCTTGATAAGGGAATTTCCCTTGATCAAGCGCACATGCGCTGTAAAATTCTACGGGTTTAGCGCTCCCCATGATTATAATTATAATTGATATATCTTTAATGAGTTTCGAGAGTCTTTCTACTCCCGGAGCCCAGCCACGGGCCAGGCTCACCTGATGCTATCCTGGTCAACCAGGCTGTTGCTGCTGGAGGCCCGCTGCCCCAGATATTCATCACAGCCTGGTTGATCTGGCACCTGGTGAAGATAATTGTCCAGTTTTCTCTTGAAGATTTCTACACTTGTTCCAGCCGTGTTTCTGTTATCTTCTGGTAAGATGTTGAATATCTGGGGGCAACGAATGTTGATACAGTGTTCCTTTATAGTGTCCACCGAGCCCCTGCTTTTCACTGGGTTTATTTTGCACTTCCTCCCATATATCTCGCTCCAGTATGTTGTTATGGCAGTGTGCAGTATTTCTCCTCCGCTCCAGTGAGTATATATTAAAAACTTGAAGGCGTTCCCAATAATTTAACTCCTTTATTGGCTCTATGTGGGTAATAAACGATCTCTGTTCACGCTCTAATATTTCTCCTGGGCAATATTCCAGATGAGGGAGCACTAGCGATTTGATAAGTGTCACCATTGGCATTTATTTCCCTTGTTTTGAAGGTTCTCAGTATCCACCCCGTCATTCTCCTGGCTGTTGTGACACTTGTTTTATTACGTTCTTTGAAAGAAAGGTCACCTGACATAGTTATTTCCAAGTCTTTCACGTGTTACTTTCGCTCTCTTTGATGTTCCTTTAGAGTTCTTCATTCTTTCCATACCTAAGTAGTTGGAACCAATCACCGTTGAACATCATGTTCTTCCCCGCTGCCCACTGGAAAAAACTGCTTATATATATCTGTAATTTTTCAGTTTCTTCTACCGTAGTGATTTTCATGCTTATTTTAGTGTCATCTGGAAATGATACAAAATTACAGCATTACTATCACACTTGCGAGTAAACTGGTAGGATGGATAATGGAAACATTCAGGACAAAAGATACCAAGTCAGTGATCCTTTTTAAATCACTTGTTCTGTCTAGGCCTGAATACTGCTGGATATTAACGCACGTACGTACGCACGCGCGGTATCTCCTACGAGGAGAGGTTAAGGGAAATCGACCTGACGACACCGGAGGACAGGAGGGATAGGGAAGACATGATGACTTATAAAATACCGAGAGGAATTGACAAGGTGGATAGGGACAGGATGTTTCAAAGATGGGACACAGTAACAAGGGGTCAGAACTGGAAGTTAAGACTCAGATGAGTCACAGGGATGCTAGGAAGTATTTTTTCAGTCATAGAGCTGTCAGGAAGTGGAACAATCTGGAGAGTGGTGTAGTTGAGGCAGGATCCATACATGGTTTTAAGAAGAGATACGATGAAGCTCATGCAGCAGGGAGAGAGTGGGCGTAGTAGCGACCAGTGAACAGGCGGGGCCAGGAGCTGTGAATCGACCCCTGCAACCACCAATAGGTAGGTACACATGCACACACTTTTAATATTGGTCCTGGTTTACATAAGTTTCATTCAGTCAGTAATATTCTAATATTAATCTTAATTTATATAAGGTTGATCAAATCATTATTATATTATTTCAGTATTACTAATTTATATAAGTTTGATCTCGTAACTGATAATTGTTAATATAACTGCAGAATTGGTTTAGTCACTGCTTTTCACGATCACAATAACCCGCACACTTAGCTAACTTGAACCGTGACTGTCATTCATCCACATCGTCGTTTATTCAGCCATATAATTTATGCGACGTAGCCATTCATGCAGTTATACAAACAAGCCCCATTCAATCAGTTATAAGTAAATCTGTTACACAAGTCAGTCAATCTCGCAAGGCAGCCATTTAGTCAGTAATTCAAGTTTTATGCAGGCAGCCAATCAGCCAGTTATAGAAGATTGCCATTCAGCCAATTACACGCCGGGTCACCATCTGGAAAAGACCCGGGGCGGGTCAAGACCGGCGAACCTACTACAGCCAATTACAAATGTCCTCATTTAGCCAATTTCAGGAGGCAGCCATTCAACCAATTGCGCAAGGTAACCATTCAGGCAATTATACACGCTAGCCATTCAGCCAGCTATACAAGGCAAGCAATCAGGTAGCCGAGCGGGCAGCCAACCAGGCAGGGAAGGGACGGTGTATGGCCCCAAGGAGAGTATTCACTCTACCATCAATACCAATACTGGGCCGTGTATGAACCATCTATATCGGGCTGTATATCCTCATTATACAAGGCTGGTTGGCTGCTGCACATCTGTACCCTACAACTGCACCTCGCAATTGTGCGCTTACGCAGGCATGCACACTCCCACACAAGAAAATAGATCTCTACCCGCCTTTCTTCCTGAAAAATTCTCTGTTGGATGCAACAGTAACAGCAGGTGCTGCTGCTGGAGGAGAAAGATGAAAGTGATGCTGCATGAAGTCCCACGTGCCTTTCTTTAAAATCCACATCAATAAAATCTTTCGTTTTTATTAAGGATGAAGATAAAAGAGGCAGAAAGGGAAGAGAGAGTTGTCGTCTGAGAACCTTTGTTGTAGTGTTTAAATGTTTGTGTACTGAGATTATACTGTGTGTGTGTGTGTGTGTGTGTGTACTCGCCTAGTTGTGGTTGCAGGGGTCCATTCACAGCTCCTGGCCACGCCTCTTCACAGGTCACTACTACTTGGAGGGTATTCCGGGGATCAGCGCTCCCGTGTTCCGGTCCATGACCAACCTCCTGGTGGATCAGGGCCTGATGAACGAGGCTGTTATTGCTGGCCGCACGTAGTCCAACGTACGAACCACAGCCCGGCTGATCCGGCACTGACTTTAGGTATCTGTCCAACTCCCTCTTGAAGATAACCAGGGGTCTATTGGTAATTCCCCATATGGCTGGTGGGAGGCTGTTGAGCAGTCTTGGGTCCCGGACATTTATTGTGTTTTCTCTTAGTGTACCAGTTGCGCCCCCTACTTTTCACTGGGGGTATGTTACATCGCCTGCGAAGTCTTTTGCTTTCATAGGGAGTGATTTCTGTGTGCAGATTAGGGACCAGTTCCTCCAGAATCTTCAAGATGTAGATTATGATATATCTCTCGCCTGCCATCCAGTGAGTACAAGTCAAGTGCTTCCAGGCGCTCCCAGTAGTTAAGGTGTTTGATGGAACTTATACGTGCAATAAAGGTTCTCTGTACATTTTCAAGATCTGCAATTTCACCTGCCTTGAATGGAGATGTTAATGTACAGCAGTATTCCAGCTTAGAGAGAATAAGTGATTTAAAAAGGATCATCATTGGCTTGGCATCTCTTGTCTTGAATGTTCTCATTATCCTTCCTGTCAGTTTCCTCGTAGATGTGATAGTGACTGTTGTGGTCCTTGGAGGTGAGATCTTCGGACATTACCACTCCCAGGTCCTTCACATCACTTTTCCGCTCTATTGTGTAATTAGAGTTGGTAGTATACTCAGTCCTAGTTAGTATTTCCTTCAGTTTTCCATAACGGAGTACAGTGGACCCCCGCATAACGATTACCTCAGCATGCGACCAATTATGTAAGTGTATTTATGTGAGTGAGTTTGTACGTGTATGTTTGGGGGTCTGAAATGGACTAATCTACTTCACAATATTTCTTATGGGAACAAATTCGGTCAGTACTGGCACCTGAACATACTTCTGGAGTGAAAAAATATCGTTAACCGGGGGTCCACTGTAGTTGGAATTTGTCTTCATTGCTCTTCCTGCTCCACGAGCTTTTTCATACCTCTGCATATATGTGTGTGTGTGTGTGTGTGTGTGTGTGTGTGTGTGTGTGTGTGTGTGTGTGTGTGTGTGTGTGTGTGTGTAGGCGGGCGGGCGGGCGTGTGATCGCAAGCTGCAGGTGGGCTGGTGTGGGTGGTATTGATGGTCCAGGGAAGGTTATTACATTGTGTTAGAGATCTAACATATTGCAACACACCGAGAACGGACGAGTTTGTGTGCGAGGAAGACAAGGAGAACGTTGAGTGTACGGCAGCGAGATGGAAAAATACTTAAGATGGAAAAGTAGAGAGTATTGAAACAGGGAGGGAAGGAAATAAAAAAGTTTAATCACGTGAAGCAAGGCAGAGATAGGAAAGAGGAACTAAGGAGGGGGGGAAACAGGAGACATTGGAACGCGAGTGAGGAGTGAAAACTGTGATAGACTAAGATAGATGATGGGAGGGAGTGGGAGAGAAAAAAAATGAATTAAATGTTAATAAGAGAAGGGAAGGAAGAGGAAACATGGATGAACGAAGAAATGTGAGAGAGAATATAGATAGAATGTAGAAGTAAATTACGATACATTAGAAGGTTGATGGGAGGAGAGAATATAAGGAAAAGTGAAGTGGGGAGATGTTTATGGTGGAGGGGGGTGAGCTTCTGCAGAGGAAGGGCAGAGGATAATTTACGTGGGAACTTTCTCTCAGTTCAGTGATCAGTGTTCCTTTACCTTTACCCTTGATATACCTTTGGTGGGTTTCAAGTATTTTTTTACTGGAGCCCGACTTGACTGGTGCTTGCTTGGTCAACCAGACTGTTGCTTCTGGTATCCTGCTGACCCATTTATCCATCACAGCCTAGTTGATCTGGCATTTACCTGGAGGTGCTTCAGGGGGTCACCGCCTCAGCGGCCTGGTCCCAGACCAGGCTTTCTGGATGCTGGCCTGATCGATCAAGCTGGTAAGTACCCGACGCTTGCGGTGTAAGAAGAAACTTGGCAAGTTTCTCTACCAGGTGCCAGATCAACCAGGCTGTGATGGATATGTGGGTCAGTGGACCGCCAGCAACAACAGCCTGGTTGACCAGGCAAACATCAGACTGATCCACGTCCAAGGCACAGTTCCGGGAGTAGAAAAACTTTCGATACTCATCAAAGATATATCAAAGGTAAAGGTATCACAGCCCAGCTGATCAGGAATTGTTTCAAGAAATTTGTCGAGTTGCCTCTAAAAGACAGTTCAGAGTTTGTTACTGATCCTCATTGTGCATAAAGGGAGGGCGTTGAACAGTCGTGGTCCCTTAACACTTACTGTGCTCATCGCTCCTCTACTTTTCAGTGGCGGTATCCAGGACCGTGTACCAAGTCTCTCATGGTCATACATGGAGTAAACCTGGAAGATGTTCCGAGGGTCATCGGTGTGCAGGTTTGATACTGATCCCTCCACTAATCTTCCAGGTCTAACTTATGATGTACGAGTGTCCTTCTCGCGTACTTTCTAAGGAGTACAGCTCTAGGGATTTCAAGCGCTCCGAGTAATTTAGGTGTTTGAGTGTTATTGGGATGCATAAGAGCCATTGTTCCAGTTTTCGTTTTTTAAATGATGATGTATTTTTTCCCATGAAATATCCTGAGTATGTTTTCCCTGACGGCTTAAATCGTTATGTCTGATTGCCTTTCAATAGCCGAAGAATGTCTTTCTGACTGGCTTCAAAACTTAACGCTGAATTTCATGACCACATCGACTCAAGGCTGAGGGACTGATTACCTCATTCTCCTCCTGTTCTTCAAGTTTCTCCTTTGTATGGACTGATGAAGCCACTGTGTGGCGAAACGTTTCCTCAATAAAGATACCCAAGAGTTGCACATGTGTCTGATTCAACAGGATGATATATCCTGTTGGTTTAGGCTGTGTAGATGCAGATTTTCTAATATATTATGTATAATTGAAAAATTAAAATCTTTGGATTCTGTACGATGACTTGAGAATGCTTTTTGTGGTAGGCTTCAAACTTTCGATATTACTGTCTATAACTTAATAAAAGGTTTAATATTTTGAGGAATTTTGTAGCCTTTGATTTGCTACTTTTATTATTAAAGGTTTCTGAGTAGCATATTTACTGTTGTGGGTGACTAAGAATGTAGGTTAGAAAGCTTAACAGTTCAACACAGTGTAAACATTACAGACTTACACCTTGTAAATTTTTATGCATTTAAATTTAACCATTAAGGAGTTACTGTTTGATTCATCTGAAAGCTACATTTTTTTTAATATTAAGCTGAATTTAAAATATTTATTTTTTACAAAGCTGTTGCTTCTACTGTTGCTGCTGCTACTGTTGCTACTGCTACTGCTGCTGTTGCTTCTGCTGTTGCTGCTGCTGTTGCTGCTGCTGGTGCTGCTTCTACTGTTGCTGCTGCTGGTGCTGCTGCTGGTGCTGCTTCTACTGTTGCTGCTGCTGGTGCTTCTGCTTCTGCTGTTGCTGCTACTGGTGCTTCTGCTGCTACTGCTGCTGCTGCTGTTGCTGCTGCTTCTGCTGTTGCTGCTACTGGTGCTTCTGCTGCTACTGCTACTGCTGCTGCTGCTGTTGCTGCTGCTTCTGCTGCTGCTGCTGCTACTGGTGCTTCTGCTGCTACTGGTGCTGCTGCTGCTGTTGCTGCTGCTTCTGCTGCTGCTGCTGCTGCTGCTGCTGCTGCTGTTGTTGCTGCTGCTGCTGCCGCTGCCGTCGCCGCCGCCGCCGCCGCCGCCGCTGCTACAAGGTTTATGAAGTAATCACAATATCTTCAGCCCACAACTGCTGCTGCTCTCCATGTTTGTTCTCACTCACTGTATATTCTTTAATAGAATACCTTGTGTGATATTCATTAGTATCTCAATAATGCTTCTCCATGATATAAACGGGAGAACAAACCCCCATATCTTTCCTATAAATTAAAGTCGTAACTCTACAGGAATCGTTTATTGAGTCACAGGTATCCATATGCACGCACATACATACGCACACCATTACACAGGCATATGTACGTACACTTACATATGCATATGTATATATATATATATATATATATATATATATATATATATATATATATATATATATATATATATATATATATTTTATATTTTGCTTCATTTGAATTTTATACCTCCTCCGCCTCTGTGCTATTCCTTTTGTTTGCATCGAGGTAAAAGGCTGGGCTTATAAGACAGGGGGATGCCCTTCTGGGATCAGTATTTGCACCTTTGCTCTTCCTAATAAGTATAAATGACCTGCAGGAGGAAATGTAGTTATTCTTTTAACTGATGCCGGATATTTGAACTTAGTGTGGTAACATTTATATTTGTCTGCTAGCTGGTCTCAGTGTTTTATTTTGTAATATAGTTTTGGCTTGCACATCTTATGTAGTCGTGGTATATTTGTCATAGTTTTTTTTTTACCTTAGGAACCCTGCCCGAGTCCAGGTTCTTCTGCTAATTGCCTATTCCAACAAAACTGCTCAACAAGGCTGTGTTTATGGTTGGGATTTTTATGTTTATTATCAAAAGCATTTAATGGTTTTGATGACTAAAATGTTTTATAAATCCAACAACTTCCTTCCATTGTTGTTCCTACTTCCATTTTCCTCTGGCTTTTTGTTTTTTCTTTAAATATTCCATTCACCTTTTTCGTGTGTCAATATTATGTGCTTTCTTGTAACCTTATCTTGCTACAGTGTGTTCATTTTCTCTCTGACTATAAACCAAGGCTGACTTTCTACCCCCTTCCATTTCTACTTCATCCCTCTTCCCCTCTCCTTCATCTCCCTTCCCCTCTCCTTCATCCCCCTTCTCTCCTTCATCCTCCCCCTCCGTCATAGAGGGAGCGTTATCGGGCGTCAGGGACACACTCCATCACCCTCCACCAGTGCTCCATCACTCTAATGTTTCCCAGCAGATATCACCAACACAGTCAAGAGTGTACCACCACCACTACCAACAACATACTGAAACAAACATCACAACTCTTCCGCATTCTCCTCGTCCTCGTTCTTAATTCGGCCTATGTTCCTCCTGCTGCAAGTTATATATATATATATATATATATATATATATATATATATATATATATATATATATATATATATATATATATATATATATTATGCAAATAGTGAAGACTTCCTTTGGGAAAGTACTTGCTGGACATCCTCCTCTTTTCTGCAATTTTACAAGCTGCTAATGATGTGTTGATTGAAACACGAAAGGCCTTGAGCTATCATTCTACTCCCCCCGTGGTTGTATTGCATTATATATATATATATATATATATATATATATATATATATATATATATATATATATATATATATATATATATATATATATATAAAGTCTTCCAGGTCCTCTTTCTCTGTCACCATCTTCCACTCCAGTACTCATATCCCAGCTAAGATATTTCCTATCTAATCTTCGCGAGTTCGCTTTTTTATACTTGCATGCTTGCTTAAGTATGTATCCGTGTATAAATAGCCGCCTTTTAATTGCGATCGGCTGACGTAATGTAACTTTGTCGTGTATGCTTTTGAAAACTGTGTATGGATATAATTTGTTATAACATTTTTTAGTTCATTCCTCTTGCCTTTTGCTGTAAAAATTATTCCTAATCTCTCATTGATTTTTTGAAAGTTTTCTAATGGGTATTCTTTCACTTACCAATTTGTAAGTGCCAGCTTGAGACTGGAAGTAAATATCAAGCTTAATTTTTGCTCCCAGCTCTCCTATATTTCATAAAAAGGATTTTTTTTGTATTATGAGTTATTCTCCTCTAAAAGACTTCGTTAATTTTCATATACTGAGGCGAATTCTAAATTCTAGTAATCCATTTTTTACCTTTCTTGTAGCCTATTTACGTTTTCCTGTAATTTACAGGTAGTTCATTTGCATTATTATTATTATTATTCTCAATATCTCCGTATCGTTCACAATCTCTTGCTTGTTAGGTAAAAGGACAAATATACAATTAATGTGGCATTTTATTGTGGCAATTTTTCAATACATTGTCACGTGGACGTTACCGAAATAAAATGTCTCATTAGTTGCATCTGTGTTCTTTTACCTATCATTCTACCTTTATTACATTCTATTATTTGTCACTTAGCGTCTAAATATGTCATTTACGTTTTCTAGTAACATTGTGGAAGCCAGGTCGGAGCCTTGAGGAACTCCACTAATGTTCCCTGCACATAGTGATTTTTCGCCTTTCCGTGAACCTTTCTCTGTCGCTCGACTCTCTTGTCCTTGTTTCAACACCGAAACATTTCTTTCTGCTGTAGTTTGTGATAATATGTTAATCAGTGCTCTATCAAGCCATTCTTGCTGTCTAGGAATGTGCAGTTCATCTTCCAGAAGAGCTTTTTCAAGTTACAACTATATAAAGTTTTCCATAAACGAAACGTTTTGACTCGTGGCTTACGCTATTTCGTTTGTTATCTGTCAGTCTGCCACAGGTCTCATCTTGGTTGCAAGATAAGATTTTCATTTCCTAAACCCGTGAATGCAGTGTTTTAAATTTTGTTTTCTCAGTGTGTTTCATTAGTAAATTTTTCCCTAATTTTGTTTATCATACTTGTCAATAATACTGGTCTATAGATAAATTCGTCCTGTGTGTTGCTGTCTTATGTGTGTTGGCAGACTCGTGTGTTCCTGGAGTCCCATTTCGTGTGTTAGCTTGTCAAAATTATAATTGTGTCGAGTCGAGTTGTTGTAGCACTTGCTGTTTCTTGGATTTTATTGCAGCTGCGTTTGTGCATATGTGCCTGTGCACGTGTTGGTGCCGTGCACACCTGTGCTTGTATGTGTGTTGGCGTAAGTGTTACATGCTCCTTTCTGCCTCACCCCTCTTTCCTTATCCTGTTTCCCTTACCTTTCATATTCCTTAGTTCCTTTCCAGTCGGTATATTTATATATCTTTCGTTCCTGCACTCTCCCGCTTCTCATGCCGCCTTCTGTTTCCCATCCCTCCCTACCTATCACTCTTCCTCGCCTTTCTCATGACACTTCCTCTTCCCTTCCCTCCCCTCACTCTCCCTCTCCCTCCCTAATCTCTTGCCTTCTTCTTCCCTCCCTAATCTCTTGCCTTCTCCCCTCCCTAATCTGCCTTCTCTCTTCCCCCATCCCTCCTCTCCACTAGTCGCCTCAAAAGCTCCGACCCCTCTTTACCCCCAAGCACTGCGAGCGCTGTTAACTAAATATGTAAAACTGTGTGATCTTAGGGTTACCCGCTGTTTGTGCACGCTTTCATGTTTGTGTACGAGATGCTGTTCTTACTGTAAGAGCTACGTAATAATAATAATTGTCACGCTCACAACAAAATCACATTTACCGCTGTTTAATTGGTCTGTCACACACACTTACGAGAAAGACACACTCAGCATTGTTTCTTTGCAATTCGAGAATCTCTTAGGATGTTTTCCTCACCTCACTCGACAAATTCTTCAAAGTGCCTTATCAACCAGGCTGCGATGGATATGTGGGCCAGCGGGCCACCAGCATTATTATTATAATCAAGGGGGAAGCTCTAAACCCGTAGGATTATACAACGCCTGGGGGGGATGTGGAAGGCATTCAGGCTTAATTCGGGGAACTGGAGCACAGATCCAATTCCCTAAATCAAGAGTCCCTCACCAACATGAAGGAACCTTCCCTGAGGGGGGGGGGCACCAGCAGCAGAGAGGAAAGCTCTCGGAACCCGTCAAATATATAACAGATACCATAAGCAACATTGAAGAATAAGATGTGATTATGCTAGAATCATTGTTTTAAAAGTAATGTCTTTGAAATCACATTTTTCATCTCAAAACCAGTCACTCACGTTCTCAAAATTTTTTAAGTGTTTTCCATTGCTGTTAAATATCAATAAATTTAATTAATATTTCCTAATTTCTTAGGTGTTAGATTGCGAATATTTTTGTGACATGTATTAACAACTTTTTTTTTCAAATTACAAGGTTGGGAACATTCTCTTGGGATCAATATATTCCACCAATTCCTGGGGTTGAAGATTCCCACTTGGTCTACAGTGAGGTTTGTAATCCCTTAATGGATGGTAGGAGGCGGCGGGTGGCCCTTGCTTTAGTTCCTGGAGCAGGGAATGAAGGGGAAGGCGAGAGTGAGTGGGGACGGAGCAAAGGTGTGAGAGTTAAATTTATTTTATTTTTATATAACAGACGTCTCAGTTATGTGAAGGGAAACGGGGGGGGGGTGAATTATATACACAATTTTAAGAGCAGGTCTGATAGAACCCATGAGAGCAGTAGTTCACTATTCGCGAGAAATTGAGAGGCTGAGCCTGGAGCCGAGACTACACCTTGTATGTTTATGAACATTGTCTAGGTACGGGATAACGTTGACGTAAATGGTCGTCTAAGCAGGTAGGTTCAAAGCCTCATTTTTACTCCTGTTAACCCCTTTCAAGGGGCCCCTAGTTCTTAGGCCTTTTGTGTATTCTTGCGCTACAGTTCACAGGACTATGCAACATCTTACCAGAAAATATCAGAAACACGGCTGCAACGAGAGTAGAAGTCTTCAAGACGAAACTGGACAAATATCTTCAAGTGCCAGATCAACCAGGCTATGATGGGTACGTGGGACAGCGGGCCTCCAGCAGCAACAGCCTGGTTAACCAGGCAAGCACCAAATGAGCTTGGTCAATGGCCAGGCTCCGAGAGTAGTGAGACTCTCTAAACTCATCAAAGGTATATCAAAGGTAAGGGGGGTCACAGTAAACAAACTGCTTCGTAGCACAATCTAGTCTCTTTTTGCAACGTAGGATAAGTAATAAATCTCAGAGGAAGAACCATACCTACCATGACTGGAGCAAGAGAATGAAAGCAACAAGTATGACAGGTAAACATGAATATCTTGGGGAGAAGAGGCACCCAGCCCACAATTAGATGACAGTGACGCAAGAAACACATCGTAAACATTAAAGAATTTTCCTCTTCGATGGAAACGTTATAATAAAGCTTTTTGGTTTTCTGTCCCTGTCTCGTACACATAGATCATACAAGATAGTCCATAATCTATATAGCAACAGATAGTTCTTGTCAGCACATAGCCTCGGTGTGGACATTTAAGTCCTCTGGTATGCGTCTCCCATGTTATCCCATGTGGCTGTGTCACCATGTCTACCATCACATCGAACATTGCGGGTATTACGGTAATACAGTGCAAGAGTATACTGACAGTACGTAAATCAAACACAATACGGGTTGTGCCATTTGATTATTAACACATTTCGTCCACCAGGAACTTTATCAATTCACGTGAATTAATAAAGTCCCTGATGGACGACACGTCTTCACAATCAGATGTCTTAAGTATGTCTTATTTATATACATTGTGGCTATTAATAAGATGCCCAACTTTTGCACATGTGGTTTGCCCATGAGGTTGCATGGTTAGAAATGTTTGAGTGTTTTTTCCTAACACTAAAATACGCAACCATTTTTGGCCATGCAACCTCATGGGCAAAACACATGTGCAGCAGTTGAGCATATTTATTGTCGAAACGTTTCGCCTTCTTTGCAGGCTTCTTCACTCGTGATGTAAATGGTTTAGAAAACCGACAAATTGAAGATTGAGAACACTTTTGCAACATATGGGAATCTTTGAGGAAACGTTTTGCCAGCCAGTGGCTGCTTCAGTCAAATACAGAGAAAAACGGTGGAAGATGAGGGACTGATTACCTTAAACTCCACCTTTTCAGTCGTATATAGAGGTGACATATTGTAGATAACACACTGGAGATGTTAGCCGCGTCACTTATAAGAACATAAGAACATAAGAACGAAGGAACACTGCAGAAGGCCTACTGGCCCATGCGAGGCAGGTCCAAGTCCCTACCGGCTTAAGCCAATGCACCCAACCTAGTCAGGTCAGGTCACATTGACTCAAGGGAGGAACACGGCAACCGACCCGTTAGCACAAGCTATCAGGTCTAACTCACACCCACCCACATCTACTCATGTATTTATCCAACCTATTTTTAAAGCTACACAACGTTCTGGCCTCTATAACGGTACTTGGGAGTTTGTTCCACTCATCCACAACTCTATTACCAAACCAGTACTTTCCTATATCCCTCCTGAATCTGAATTTTTCCAACTTAAAACCATTGCTGCGAGTCCTGTCTAGGCTAGATATTATCAGCACACTATTTACATCCCCTTTATTTATTCCTGTCTTCCACTTATAAACCTCAATCATATCCCCCCTAATTCTACGTCTTTCTAGAGAGTGCAGTTTCAGGGCCCTTAGTCTATCCTCATAGGGAAGGTTTCTGATACATGGGATCATCTTTGTCATCCTCCTTTGTACATTTTCCAGAGAATTTATATCCATTCTGTAATACGGTGACCAAAACTGTGCAGCATAATCTAAATGAGGCCTAACCAAGGATGTATAGAGTTGAAGAACAACCTGAGGACTCCTATTATTTATGCTTCTTGATATGAAGCCAAGGATTCTATTAGCTTTATTGCGAACACTTATGCACTGTTGTCTTGGTTTCAGATTACTGCTAACCAGAACTCCTAAATCTTTTTCGCAATCCGTAATATTAAGATCTACATTATTTAGTTTATATGTGGCATGGTTATTGTCCTGTCCAACATTTAGAACTTTGCATTTGTCTATATTAAACTGCATCTGCCACTTCTCCGACCACTGCATCAGTCTATTCAAATCTTCCTGGAGTGCTCGAATGTCCTCGTCAGAATGAATTCTTGTAAAGTAAAAGGACACAAGTGCAACTAATGTGACATTTATTGTGGCAACGTTTCGCTCTCCAGGAGCTTTATCAAGCCATTACAAACAATACATGGACAAAGAGGGTATATAAAGGCTCAGAGTGAGGTGAATACTAGTGAGGTACCATTTCGATGTTCACTAGTGGTAGTAGTAGTAGTAGTAGTGGTAGTGACAAAAGTAATACAATATGGTAGAGCAATTAATTCGTACATGAGTAAAAGGATATAAAAGCTATTACTTGGGTAACATAAAAATAGGTTGGACAAATATAAACTGGAATGAGGCAGCTTGTTTCAGTGTTCACTCTCTGTGCTTTGTGTAGTATAACAGGAGAGACTATGTGATGGCAGGGTTTACTGTTTTCAGGAGGATTCTTGCTAAGACTTCGGAGATGGTGAAGCTGCCGTTGTTTTGTTTAATTGTATTCGAAACAGCGATCAGTGCTGATTCGAGGCACTTGCGTCTGCGGAAATTAGTTTCTTTGATCACTAATTGGGCGTCTCTGAATTTCATGAGATGATTGGTGGAATTTCGGTGTTGTACACAGGCGTTGTTCAGGTTATCGTTCCTACATGCGTAAATGTGTTCATTGAGGCGGGTGTCGAGGTTTCTGGCTGTTTCACCTACGTAAATCTTGTCACAGCCTCCACAGGGTATAGTGTAAACTCCTGCATTGACTGGTTCGTGGTGCTTGGATTTTGTCCTGGTTATATCCTTTATTGAAGTGCTAGAAGCGATGGCGACTCTGGTGTTAGCTTGTGAAAGTGCTTTTGAGACGTTCAGTGCAACCTGACTGTTGGGAAGAATTATAACTTTGCTGGGAGTGGTGTTGATGCGTGGAGAATTTATGATCTGAAGAGCTCTTTTCTTGCAGTCTTTGATGAAAAAAGAAGGAAAATGTAACTCTGTGAATGTTTGGTGAATGTATGTACACTCCTCGTCAAGAAACTCAGGACTACAAATTCGGTATGCTCTTAGGAAAAACCCGATGATGATGCCTCTTTTGGTCTTGGTATCTTGACTGGAATAGAAGTGTGTGAGATCATTTTTATTGGTGGGTTTCCGATAAACTTGAAATCTTAGGTTGTTGTCTACTTTGTGAATGAGGACGTCGAGGAAAGGTAGCTTGTCATTGGACTCTTCTTCTAGTGTAAACTGGATCGCCGGTTCAACTGCGTTGAGCCTTGCCTGAAGATCCCGTACATCAAAACGTTTTGGAGTTATTACGAGGACATCGTCCACGTAACGTAACCAAGTGACGCTTGAAGGGATAATGTTGGCGAAGTGTTCGGACTCTAGCAACCGCTATCATATTCTTGATTTACTTCGTTAGTTCCCCTTCTCTGTTAGCAACGTCATTTTCTGAACATTTCCTATTAACTCGCAGATCCATTTTCTTTTCTTTAAATAGTGCTCTCTAGGTATCATAAACCATTAAAATCGTATAATTATTATTATTAGCAGCAGTAGTAGTAGTAGTATTCATAAACTTGGATCATAAAGCATATTTAACTGCCATAAAAGAGCAATCTTAGCACGTCATGTAGCGTTGATCCTGGGTATTCCCAGAAAATCTGCACGCGTGTGTCAGAATGACTTGAGATAATCAACTTGTAACTTATGATAAATAACCTTTTATGTGGTGACTGAGCGAAGCGTCGCGTTAAGTAAAGCTACGCTTCTCATTACATGTTTTTATTCAATCTTTGTGTAATAAATTAAACAAATGTAGGCTTAGGAACACAAGAATGGAGGAGCACTGCAGGTCATCTGTCTCATACACAGTAGGTCTTTCTTATAATGTAAAGTGTACATATGCGACAAAATCATGGTGTAGAAGTGTACGTAGACAACAATATCATGGTGTATAAGTGTACGTAGACTATATCATGGTGTAGAAGTATACATAGATAGCAATATCATGGTTAGAAGTGTACATAGCCAGCAATATCATGGTTAGAGGTGTACGTAGACATCAATATCTAGGTGTAGAAGTGTACGTAGACAACAGAATTATGGTGCAGAAGTGTACATAGGCAGCAGTATCATGGTGTTCAAAATATGCACAAGCAGCAATTATCACATCTGTGTTGCAGGTAATCACTGTCATCCTGATTAATTACGTGATCACGTTAATCGTGTTCCCAACATTATCGTTGAGGACCATCACGTCATACATAAATCCACTGGACGCGTAATGACAAATTCCAGTTGTTACGAAATGAGTTGAATTTAGAAATGAACGAGTGAGAAAGCAGTAACCACCGTCGAACGAATTTGTGAATAATGAAGAGAAATGGTGTAAAATATCGACACGAGTATAAAAAGATACATGCAGTGTGCGATGATTTATTAAGAAAATTTCGCCCAGACAGTGGGCTTTATCAGATCACAAACATATCTATGACTTGATAAGCCTACTGTGTGGCCGAGACGTTGTCAACTAAGGTTCGCATTATTCAGGATTTGTGTGCCTTTTCATTGTGTAAATAGTGGCGTGTTAGGCTTTCCCTTAGTGCTGCTAAAGAGCTCTCGGTCCAAGGAATTGGACTTACTCTCTCCCTTTAGATCTAACTTTAGCCTTTCCGCCTTCGTCAGGGTTTTTATATAAAAGTCCCTGACGAAGGCGGAAAGTTCCCCGAGGTGCATGTAGGGACCTCGGGGAACGTTAAGGGGATTTTTTTTATATTTAATGGAGTTTTTAATTTATGCTTATTTTTACTTGGTATGATCATATTTATTTGTCTTGTTTATGATGCTTTATTTATAAATTTACTCTTGTTTTTTTTTGTGTTGTATATTTTTTTATGAGGCTGAGTGACCTACACGATCAAAGTACTACGTAAAATGTCACAAGTACTTTCTAATGACAATTTGTAAATATTATTTACTGAATTGCACTCCTGTTAGCCCCCTTTTAGCACCTAGTTTCTAGTAATTTTTGTGTGTCCATTCATTCTCTTACTGTATCGTATACACCATGGATGTGTGGTGTAGCAACATGTGTTCAGCCGCTTCACTGTAAAATTCATCCCATCATCCCTTCCCTTTTCATTCCCATCTTCCTTTCTCATTACACTTCCATCTTCCCTTCTCATTATATTCCCATCATCCCTTACCTTTCGTTCACCCCTTTCCTCATTTTCCTTCTTTACTTTTTTCTTCCCTTTATCCTCCCCCTCTTTGCTTGTCAATCCTCCCCCACCTTTCTTTTCCAATCTCATCTTTCCCCCTGTCCTTCCCTCCTCTTCTCCCCCACCCCTCACACACAGCTAACTCTTCTTCCCACAGTGCAACTCATATATAATATAGTCACAACACTGTTGATATATTCAGGTAGAGCACACAACCCATGCCCATCCTGACACCTTTCTTGTCTCCACAGGTGAGTGTGGGTACAACCAGATAGACGTCAGTGGTCACACTGCAGCAGGTAAGTAAGTTTTGCTGTGGTTTTATATCACACAGCCGGGGTTGATGATTTGATCATCAGGGCTGTTGGTGCTTAGTGCTCACATTTCGACGTAGGCGCCGCAACACAGACGATGTTCTTTATTTCTCATCCTCCCTACCTATTACCGATATGCCAAAGCAATATGGGTTCGAGTCCTTGGCTAGTCGCAGTGTTATTTATATATATATATATATATATATATATATATATATATATATATATATATATATATATATATATATATATATATGCCGAATATGTAAAACTGGTCAATTAGCAAGAACTCATTTAAAATTAAGTCCTTTCTGAAATTTTCTCTTATACGTTTAAAGATATATTTTTTTAATTAATGTTCATGTAAAATTTTTTTAATTTTGCACCAAAAGAATCTTAGAAAACTTACCTAACCTTATTATAACAAGAGCAATTTATTTTAGCCTAACCCAACTAAATATATTTTAAATACGTTTACAATAATTTAGTACTAAACAAACAATCAAATATATTTTTTTCGTTAGGTTCAGAATGATTTTGGCGAAATTATTACATACACAAATTTTCACTTGTCCTATATGGCAAAATGAGCGTTGCTATTTAAGCCAAGATCGCAAGTTCTGCCTATTCGGCACGACATATATATATATATATATATATATATATATATATATATATATATATATATATATATATATATATATTAGATAAGATTACAATAATTTAATAAACGCATTGAAATATATTTTTTCGTAAGGTTCAGAATGATTTTTGCAAAATTATTGCATACACAAATTTTCGCTTATCTTATTCGGTAAGAAGAACGTTGCTATTTAAGCCAAAATCGCAGTTTTACCTATTCAGCACGACATATATATATATCGATGTCATTATTATTAGCAGTAGTAGTACTAGCGGTATTATTAGAATCAAAACCTAGCGTTATACCCACTAGGGTCATAGAGCGCTAGTTAGTAGTAGTAATTAATATTGTTTAACATTCGTTACGTTGATTACGTTCGTGTTCATTATCATAATCATTCTCATTTAATCATCGTTATCGCTTCTTTCACCATCAGTGTTATCATCATTATTATCCTCACCACCGCCACCACCATCGTCCAGCTGTGATAGTTGAAGTTTAAACTGATATATGGCTATCTTTCCACTCCCGCCACCATGAAAGCCAACCTCATCTCTGGTTTTCTCTTCGCCTGAGCACACTTCTTACCTTGATAAAAGAAATATATAAAAGAACTCGGAGACGACATTTCTTGAAGAAAGTTTAGCTGCATTTGCAAGAACGGAGCTTCTGATTTTTTGAACTTCGGATTCCGGCTGGTGTTCCATGACTTTTATGCTGGATTCCAGCTGGTGTTCCATAATCTCTGCTTTGGAGTCCAGTTATCCCTTACACTTGACGTTCTCTTCTTTCTTACTCCACTTTACTCACATGCCTCTCTTCATACATACACCTATTCACCCCTTCCAAAGTTTCTCCCTTTTTCTATTTCTACTTTGTTTTCCTTACGCTCGACCCCCCTTCTCCCTTCCTTACCTTCCTTCTTCAAACCTCCCTTGTTCACCAGCCGCTTCTTCCAAAGAATCCCGGCAGATGGTAAGAACCAGTGTTGAGCATTAAAGATGATTCCAACTTGAAGTGAAATCTTAGCTGGTGCAGAGAGCATTAGAAGACCACCGTTCTTCCAGTCAGCAACAGCTGCTGCTGCTGCTACTGCTGCTGCTGCTGCTGCTGCTGCTGCTGCTACTGCCGCCGCCTCCGCTGTCGCCATCACCACCACCACTTGAGGCTCGCACACACAACCCAATAATGCTCCCCACTCTCGAATATAAGACTTTAAACTAGGAATAAGAGTAAGGAGAGAGACTTGCATGTGTGTGTGCAGGGGTCATTTCATAGTTCCTGGCCTCGCCTCTTCGCTGGCCGCTACTAGATCCACTCTCTGCTCCAAGAGCCTTTATCGTACCTTAAATCTATGCATGGCATGGTTCCTGCCTCTTTTGCTACTCCAGACTGTTTCATTCCTTGACAATTGCAAGGCTGAAGAAATGCTTCCTAACATCCCTATGACTCAGCTGAGTTTTCAACTTCCAGGGGTGTGTGTGTGTGTGTGTGTGTGTGTGTGTACTCACCTAGTTGTAGTCATCTAGTTGAGGTTGCAGAGGTCGAGTCCAAGTTCCTGGCCCCGCCTCTTCACTGGTCGCTACTAGGTCACTCTCCCTGTACCGTGAGCTTTATCATACCTCTGCTTAAAGCTATGTATGGATCCTGCCTCCACTACTACGCTTCCCAAACTATTCCACTTCCTGATTACTCTGTGGCTGAAGAAATACTTCCTAACATCCCTGTGATTCATCTGTGTCTTCAACTTCGAACTGTGTCCAATCTCTGGAGCATCCTGTCTTTGTCCCCCTTGTCAATTCCTCTCAGTATTTTGTATGTCGTTATCATGTCCTCCCTGTCTCTCCTGTCCTCCAGTGTCGTCAGGTTGATTTCCCTTAACCTCTCCTCGTAGGACATACCTCTTAGCTCTGGGACTAGTCTTGTTGCAAACCTTTGCACTTTCTCTAGTTTATTTACGTGCTTGGCTAGGTGTGGGTTCCAAACTGGTGCCGCATATTCCAATATGGGCCTAACGCACACGGTGTACAGGGTCCTGAACGATTCCTTATTAAGATGTCGGAATGCTGTTCTGAGGTTTGCTAGGCGCCCATATGCTGCAGCCGTTATTTGGGTGATGTGCGCTTCAGGAGATGTGCCTGGTATTATACTCACCCCAAGATCTTTTTCCTTGAGTGAGATTTATAGTCTCTGGCCCCCTAGACTGTACTCCGTCTGCGGTCTTCTTTGCCCTTCCCCAATCTTCATGACTTCGCACTTGGTGGGATTGAACTCCAGGAGCCTGTCGCTGGACCAGGTCTGCAGCCTGTCCAGATCCCTTTGTAGTTCTGCCTGGTCTTCGATCGAATGAATTCTTCTCATCAACTTCACGTCATCTGCAAACAGGGACACTTCTGAGTCTATTCCTTCCGTCATGTTCACAAATACCAGAAACAACACTGGTCCTAGGACTGACCCCTGTGGGACCTCGCTGGTCACAGGTGCCCAGTCTGATACCTATTAGTTACCATTTTGTCCTAGGCACATGTCGATTAGACACTAGGCCTGTTGTATATGAGTACGTGTACTCACCTATTTGTACTCACCTATTTGTGGTTGCAGGGGTCGAGTCACAGCTCCTGGCCCCACCTCTTCGCTGATTGCTACTAGGTCCTCTCTCTCCCTGCCCCATGAGCTCTATCATACCTCGCCTTAAAACTATGTATGGTTCCCGCCTCCACTACGTCACTTTCTAGGCTATTCCACGGCCTGACTACTCTATGACTAAAGAAATACTTCCTAACATCCCTTTGATTCATCTGAGTCTTCAACTTCCAGTTGTGACCTCTTGTGTCTGTGTCCCATCTCTGGAACATCCCGTCTTTGTCCGCCTTGTCTATTCCGCGCAGTATTTTATATGTCGTTATCATGTCTCCCCTGACCCTCCTGTCCTCCAGTGTCGTCAGGCCAATTTTCTGTGTGTGTGTGTGTGTGTGTGTGTGTGTGTGTGTGTGTGTGTGTGTGTGTGTGTGTGTGTGAACGACAACTGATAAACAAAAATCTCTCAAAATGGAGATACAATGGATGTATATATGAAATGGTTATAATCATAACCATAATTTTTAAAGGGGTAGACCAGTAAGCCAGCGGAAGGCCTCGGTCAGATGACCAAAAGCTTCAGCGGCGGGTCACATGACTAAGACCCGTATCAGGAAACACTTGTCCTGTTTCCTGACAAATCTTACCTAACCTAACCTACCAAGGGACGTGAAGTCTGTTCCGAGCGGCTGGTGGCAGAAATATAGCAACGAAGAAAAAAAGTGAAGTTGACTTTTATAGAAGAAAGTTTTACAACGTTTTTCTTCAGCCTTGGGCGAAACGTTGTAGCAATAAAAGTTAAATTGGACCATAGTGTGATCGTCTCCACTTGTAAGGTTTATCTACCTGGAGTCTACCTGGAGGGCATTCCGGGGATCAACGTCTCCGCGGCCCGGTCCACGAGGAGGCCTCCCGGTGGATCAGGGCCTGATCAACGAGGCTGTTACTGCTGGCCGCACGTAATCCAACGTACGAACCACAGCCCGGCTGATCCGGCACCGTCTTTAGGTATCTGTCCAGCTCCCTCTTGAAGACAACCAGGGTTCTTCCCGTAATGCCCCTTATTACTGGTGGCAGGCTGTTGGGCCCCGGACACTTATTGTGTTTTCTCTTAGTGTACCAGTGACGCCCCAACTTTTCACTGGGGGTATGTTGCATCGCCTGCCAAGTCTTTTGCTTTCGCAAGGAGTGATTGCTGTGTGCATATTAGGGACCAGTCCTTCCAGAATCTTCCAGGTGTAGATTATGATATATCTCTCTCGCCTGCGCTCTAGTGAGTACAAGTCAAGTGCTTCCAGGCGCTCCCAGTAGTTAAGGTGTTTGATGGAACTTATACATGCAGTAAAGGTTCTCTGTACATTCTCTAGCTCTGCAATTTCACCTGCCTTGAATGAGGATGTTAATGTACAGCAATATTCCAGCCTAGAAAGAATAAGTGATTTAAAAAAGATAATCATTGGCTTAGCATCTCTTGTCTTGAAAGTTCTCATTATCCATCCTATCAGTTTCCTAGCAGATGTGATAGTGGCATTGTTGTGGTCCTTGAAGGGGAGGTCTTCGGACATTACCACACCCAGGTCCTTCACATTACTTTTCCGCTCTATTGTGTGATTGGAGTTTGTAGTGTACTCAGTTCTAGTTATTATTTCCTCCAGTTTTCCATAACGGAGTAGTTGGAATTTGTCTTCATTGAACATCATATTGTTCTCTGTTGCCCATTGGAAAACTTGGTTTATATCTTCTTGGAGCTTTGCCGTGTCCTCAATGGATGATACTACGTGGGCTGTTGTTGTGGAAGAGGAAATAAAAGATGACACAGCTGGTAAAATAAATTACGAACTAACAAAGAAAAGAGTCAAATCAACATAGTAAATGAGGAATTCAGGGCTGATTTTATTCTTCAAAAAAAAAAATCAGTTATTGCAAAATATATCTGGCAGTGTAAACACGCAGGGGGAAATTTCTGTGCTTAAAAATGTAAGTGTTTTTGTTATGCTGCCGAGGGAATAAATATTGAATTGCAGTACTGATAGCAACAACAGCAGCAGCAGCAGCAACAGCAACAGTAAGAAGAGCAATGAATTTTTAACTACTACTGCTACCAATACCACTCCAGACACTTTCTACAACCACTGCTGTTAAAAGTGCTGTTACGGTAACCACTGCTGTTTAAAGTGCTACTGCGACAACCGCTATTGCTTTAACTAAAATTGCTACAACGTTTTTGACTAATGCTGAGACCATTGCTGCTGCAGCTACCGTTACAGTTACATCACCCTATTGTTCTGTAGCTGCTACTGCGACCACTGCTGTTACTTCAGAGCTTCTGTTACTACTATTGTGACCACTGCTGCTGCAACTGTTACTGCAACTATTGCTCTTATTACTACAGTTACTGCTACAGTGTGATAAACTGTGTGTAAAATCCCACCCGGAGACACCAGTAATTTTGCAGCTCGGAAGGACTGTATTTCCACCTCTGAGGCCTTAATATTGCTACTGTACTACTACTACTACCATTACTGCTGCTGCTACTTCTACCGTTACTATTGCTACTGTTATTACTATTATTACTACTTCTGCTATTACTAATACGACTATTACCTATGTTGCTGTTAATGGTACTGCTGCTGTTCATTCTTCCCCTGCTGCTGCTGTTGCTGTTAGCTCTGCTGCTACTATTTTTACTATTACTACTATTACTCTCGCCGAACGGAGGGTTTGAACCCCAGGGCAAGCCACTGGTCTGCTAGCTTTACGACTGGCTTGTCATTGTTCTAAACTTCACCCTCCATCCCTTTCCCCATTCCCTGAATGTTTACAATCGTGTCATTACGATTTCGTGAGTCGTACTACTATTACTACCGCTATTAATTCTGCAGCTATTATTATTACTACTACTTAATTATGCTTCAGTTACTACTATTTCTATTGTTATTACTATTACTTATGTTGCTACTTGTATTACCACAGCTGCTGCTTCTACCACTTATCACTACAACTGATGCTGCTGTTACAACCATTGCCACCACTACAACCAATATATCTATTGCAATTACTACATCCACTACGGCTACAACAAACACTTAAGCTTTTGCAATCACTACAGCTACTACAACTACTTACATTACGGCTACCAAAAATATTAAAATTACTACAGCCACCATACACTACAACTGCTACAACTACTAAAACCACTCCGGATAATTTTTATCTACATGACATGTCAAGGACCGTGCGTGAGATATCGATTCTTGAAAGTTCAGTCCAGTGGATAGCTGGTAGGTGACCTTTACCTGTGATCTGACGCAGCTCAGGTGAGCAGTGACAGCCGTACGAAGACTGTATTCTATCCTGACACCTGTTCCCTCTTCTGTGACACCTGTACAGGGAGACGTAGCCTCTGTCCCTCCCTGCTGGCTTCTGAGAATTGTTGAAATTGCTGCAGTACTGGAGGATGTTGCTGTTAAGTTGAAGAGTAAACTGTGAAAATTAAACAGGAGGTCATATTAATGGTGTACAATACTGACGAGTTGGTAAGTAAGTCGTGCAGCGAGTTGGTATCTTTATTGATGAAACGTTTCGCCTGCTCAGTAGGCTTCTTCTTAATCGAAATACAGGAGGAACAATAAGGGTGGTGGAGACGTTTTCATTGTTGTAGTTTGTACTGTATTTCGACTGAAGAATGCTGCTGAGAAGGCGAAACGCCAATAAAAATAGCAACCTGTTGCACATGTCTACCTGAGTCTGCCTGAAAAGTGTTCCCAGGGTCAGGGTCCCCCTCAACACCTACCAGGCCTCCCGGTGGATGGCCTGATCAACCAGGCTGTTGGTGCTAGCCGCACGAAGTACATGTGCCCGAGAGCCCGGCTGATTAGGGAACGACTTGAGGAGTCTTTTAAGTGATGAGAGGCTATTGAAAAGTCTTGGGCCTCTTATACTTACTGTGTTTCCCCCTTAGTGTACTCATGGCATCCCTTCTTTTCATTGGAGATATGTTGAACCATCTGTCGAGTGTCTTGCTTTCCTAAGGAGTAATTTATGTGTGTGTGTGTGTGTGTGTGTGTGTGTGTGTGTGTGTGTGTGTGTGTGTGTGTGTGTGTGTGTGTGTGTGCGTGCGTGCGTGTGCGCCCGCGCGCGCGCAGATTTGGGACCACTCCCTTGTTTTGAATGTTCTCATCCATCCTACCATTTTCCTCCCAGTTGTGATACTGCCACTGTTGTGATCTTTGAACGTGAGATTCTCTGACATTATCACTCCTAGGTCCTTTTCGTTAATTTTTCCCTTTACGCTGGTTAGGTTTATACTTCGTTCTAGTTTTAATTTCCTCATTTTTTTTTTCCATAACGGAGTAACTGAAATTTATCCTCATTGAAAATCATTTTTGTTTTCAAATGCCTATTGGGAGACTGTTTATATCTACTTGGAGATTTGCAGTATCCTTCATTGATGCCATTCTCATACAAATTCTAGTATCGTCTGGTAAAGATGATACCGTGCTATGATTTATGTCTCAGTCTGTGTCGTATATGAGGGAAAGGATGGAGGCTAGTACTGTGCCTTAGGGAACTGAGTTTTTCACTATGGCAGCCTCTGACTAAACTCTGTTGACTATTATACTCTCTGAATTCTGTTGTTTAGGAAGTCAAAAGCGCATCTGCCCACATTTGCATTTATTCCTTTTGCGCGCTGGTACACCACGGTAGCACAAGTCATGTTGCCCATGTTTAAACAAGAGACTTTTCTAAGTTTGGGAAATGTGAGAGACCTGTACCCGGTTTTGAGAGTAGGGAAAGAATTTTTATAATAAATATCATTGAAAATAAGATACTTTTCGTGCATTTGTGGTCATGGTGGGTCTTATGCTAACCTTCCTAGTGTATAGTAAGATAGCCAGTTAGATTAATGTTATTAGTCCAGGATGGTACGGTGGTTAGAACACTGTCCTGCTACTTTTACGACGGGCTTGTCATGTATTCTAATGCATATTTAGTGCTGATTGGAAACCCATAGACTATGAGAATTGAGTTGCAGGACTTGAGGTAAAAAATCACTTTAGAACGAGTGACAAAAATATGAAAAAGAGTACTAGAGTGTCAACAATCAAGGAAGGAATATGCCTCTAGGTCTGATACACTCAGTGTGTCGTTTACGTTCACGGTGTTAAAGCTGAACCTACGAGCATTGAATACATTTACACCTGGAGGGCTCAGTCGTGCTCACACGACGTACACACATTCATCCTTTGTGTGCACATATATCCTGTGTATACACATACACTGTACACATTCGAATGTATTTTATTTTACATCTTAGACACATTGATCTGCTGGAGGGTTCTGATCCACGGAATTGGAGTTACTCTCCCTTGTGATCATTCCTAATTACCTCCTATTTCCCAGGCTCTGCATGACTTCTACGAGTTTAGCGCATAGCTAAATTTAATGTTAGTAAGCCCAAGGCCTACTAACATTACACGATTTTTTTGCACTTCCGGGAGTCTGGAACGCATTAAATTTTGGATTCTGCTGTGGCGGTGTTTTCTTCGTCAGGAAAACAAATAAGTGTTTCCTGACACGATTGTATGTCAAATGATGACCCATAACTGGTTCAGCACTTGCTGGCATGATGGTAGAGGTAAATGAAGGCCTTATCTTGCGTTTACCTTACGTCGATTTTGGGCGGTCACCTTCCCCGCGACCCGGTCCCAGACTAGGTCTCCCTGGTTACTGACCTGATCAACTAGGCTGCTATTTGTATGTGTTACACTGAGAGATGATCCAGCATTGTGTTAGATATATGGTCCAGCAATGTGTTACCAATATATGGTCCCACATTGTGTTACTGATATATGGTCCATCATTGTTACACAGATATATGGTCCAGCATTATTTTACAGATATATGGTCCAGCACTGTGTTATATATGGTCCAGCATTATGTTACAGATATATGGTACAGCATTGTGTTACAGATTTATGGTCCAGCAGTGTGTGACACAGATATATGGTCCGGCACTGGACTTGCTATGTTCACTAGCTAGTGTGTGAATATTTGTATTTTGGCGTAAACAACCTCTCTCTCTCTCTCTCTCTCTCTCTCTCTCTCTCTCATATATATATATATATATATATATATATATATATATATATATATATATATATATATATATATATATATATATATACACTCTCCTAGCTACTCTTTCCCCCACCTCCGGTCATTTAGGTGTGCTTTATACCCCACATAATTCGCCCTGACAACCCGGAACAATTTTCCTCTCTTGCCTCTCGCACTCTTCCTTGTCTTTTTGCCTCTCGCACTCTTCCTCTCTTCCCATTCCATCTTGTTTCAGTATTTCACATCTTAAAAGAAAACATCTCAGATGTTTCATCAAGAAAACGTGTCTCTGATGTTTCAGCAAGGAAACGTCTCTCGGATGTTTATGTAAAATGTAAACTGTTCCTTGACGTTTTTGTCTGGTTCAGGTAGCTACGTGTGTAGTCATCCTTGTAACATTTTAACTCCCCCAACTCGGATTTCGTGTGTATTCGCATATTTGCTGGAGTCGAGTCATAACTCCTGGTCCTCGCATCTTAACTTTCACTGAGTGTTACTCGCGTATTTGTGTGCTAGGGTCGAGTCATATAGCTCCTGTTCATTGCATTTTGGCTCATGAAGCGGTACTTGCATATTTTGTTTGCTGGGGTCGAGTCATAGCTCCTGGTCCTCGGTTGGTAAGACACATAGGCAACAGTTAGGCAACTTTATTCCGAAACGTTTCGCCTACACAGTAGGCTTCTTCAGTCGAATACAGAAAGTAGGCAGGAACAGTAGAGATGTGAAAACGATGTAATCAGTCCATTACCCTTGAAGTCGTAGATTTGAGGTTGTCAGTCCCTCAGCCTGTCGGAAGGAGAGGTGCAGAGTAGTAGTAGTGGGAATGCAGCCACTGAGAGGTCATGTCCCTCTCAGATCAAACAATTCTCACTTGAAAAGTTGTCCAAGGTGTTTTCTGTACTCATGGTGCGGTTTAACTGGTTTCTGGCATACAAGGCCCCCATCGTATCTAATCTGGAAACTCCCGAGTGTATTTGCATCTCTCCTCCATGCTGTGCACCCTGTCATTATTCTTCTGTGTCTAAGACAGTCGGATGAGTGACTGTTAAACAAGACTTAAACGGTAATTAACTGGCTGGTAGAATCTGTTTGGTGGGTATTTCTAACCCTTGGAGCCCGACCCTGGGCCAGGATTATCTGGTACTTGCCCGGTCAACCAGATTGTTGCTGCTGGTGGCTCGCTGACCCACATATCCGTCACAGCCTGGTTGATATGGCACTTGGTGAAGATATTCGTCCAGTTTCCTCTTGAAGACTTGTACACTTGTCCCAGCAGTGTTTCTGACATCTGATAAGATGTTGAATAACTTGGGTCCACGGATATTGATACAGTGTTCTCTTAGTGTGACCACGGCGCCCCTGCTTTATACTGGGATTATTTTACATTTCCTCCCATATCTCACTCTTGTATGTTATGGCAGTGTGTAGTATTGGGACTAGGATCTTAGGTACTAAATGTGCACTCCAGCTAGTACATATTTAGGACTTAAAAGCGTTCGAAGTAATTTAAATACTTTTTTGGTTATATGCGGACCTTAAATGTTCTTTGTATCTCCCCTGGGAGGTATGGTAGAAAGTGCAAAATAAACCCAGTGAAAAGCAGGGGCACCATGGGCACAATAAAGGAACGCTGTATCAAAGTCCGTGGCCCCCAGACTATTCAACATCTTACCAGAAGATATAAGAAACACTGCTGGGACAAGTGTACAAGTCTTCAAGAGGAAACTGGACAAGTATTTTTACCAGGTGACAGATCAACCAGGTTGTGATGGATATGTGGGCCAACGGTCCGCCAGCAGCAACAGCCTGGTTGTGACCAGGCTAGAACCAGATGAGCCTGGCTCAAGGCCGGGCTCCATAAGTAGAAAAACTCTCGAAACTCGTCGAAGTTTTATATCCTGGTTGATCAGATCTTGATCCACCAAGAGGACTGGTCTGTGACCGGGCAGATGAGGCGTTGTCCCAGAAAACATCCTTAAGTACGGTGCTCATTCTTTTTCAGGTTTGTCTTTTTTTATCTCTGTGTTCTAAGGCAGGTGGCTCTTGTAATCAGTTTAGGATTCTCTTTAAAGAAGCGTTGAAGACAGTTGACCCTCGTAATGGGTTTAGGATCCTCCTTGAATAAGCATTAAGGGTGTGAAGAAGGTAATCGTTCCAGAACCAGGCGCGGGATCCCTATTTCCATTAGTTACACTCGATAAAGTGTGAAGACATTGTGTGGAACTTGTGTCTGCTGGAGGTGCTACTTCTGCTAGTGCTGCAACTGCTGGTACTAGTGTTGGTGCTACTGCTACTGTTGGTGATGTTGCCGCTGCTACTGTTGGTGGTGCTGCTGCTGCTACTGCTACTGTTGGTGATGTTGCCGCTGCTACTGTTGGTGGTGCTGCTGCTAATGTTGGTGTTGTTGATACTACTGTTGGCGGAGTTGCTGATGCTACTGTTGGTGGTGCTGCTGTTACTGTTGCTGATGTTACTGTTGATGGTGGTGGTGCTGCTGCTACTGTTAGTTTTACTGCTATTCCCTCTGCTTCTGATGTGCTGGGTATACTTTATTTTGTTCTTGCTGGTGCATCTGCTTCGAGTTCTGTTTTCTTATTTATGTTTTTCAGTTGTTGTTACACAACCCACACGTACGAGACAAACTTATAGCGACGTTTCAGTCCGACTTGGATCATTAACGGATCAAAAGTGACTTGTTCAGTCTTATACGTGAGGGTTATTTGTGTGTTCTTCCAGCAACGGTATTGTTCCTTTCTATTCTTTGTTGCCGCCTCTGCCGCCGCTGCCGCTGCCAAGGGTGTGTATTGGTGGTGCAGCTGGTGATGGTGGCAGCAACCACAAAGGCTGTTGGTGACAATAATAAAAATGAGAGTAAAGATTATTTTTGTATTGGGCGTGGGATAAATTCTTTGTCCCGGCTGCCTGAGTAACACTTCCTCCCGTCCCCCTTTCTCTCTCTCTCTGTCTCTCTCTCTCTCTCTCTCTCTCTCTCTCTCTCTCTCTCTCTCTCTCTCTCTCTCTCTCTATCTATCTATCTATCTATCTATCTATCTGCCTCTCTGTCTCAAACAGGGTTTTACAAGGTTAGGTTAGGGTCCCTAACTTTATTTACAAGCTAAGAGCTGTTACATCAGCTCTCTCTCTTTCTCTTTCTCTCTCTTTCTCTTTCTCTCTCTTTCTCTTGGCTCTCTCTCTTCTCGATCCTTTCTCTTTCTCACTCTTCTCTTTCTCACCAGTCTTTTCTCTCTTTCCTCTTCTCTCCCTCTTTCTCTTTCTCTTTCTCTCTTTCTCTTTCTCTCTCTCTTTCTCTCCCTCTCTCTCTCTCTCTCTCTCTCTCTCTCTCTCTCTCTCTCTCTCTCTCTCTCTCTCTCTCTCTCTCTCTCTCTCTCTCTTTCTTCTTCTCTCTCTCTCTCTCTCTCTCTCTCTCTCTCTCTCTCTCTCTCTCTCTCTCTCTCTCTCTCTCATAGCTCTCCCTCCCTCTGTGCATTCCCACGGTTTTATGTGGCGGTGTTGTCTGTGGTTTCTTTCTCAGTAATCCAGTTAGGTTCCTGCATCACGTGTGTCAGCGTGTGTCCCTGGCTCTCACTCTCCCTCCCTGGCTCTCACTCTCCCTCCTCCCTGGCTCTCACTCTCCCTCCACCATGGCTGTCACTCTTCCTCCACCCTGGCTCTCACTCTTCCCCCACCCTGGCTCTGTGGAAAGGGGTTCGTGGAGATGTGATGGTTGGAGTTAAACACAGTCATTGGATGTTAACACACATATTAGCAGAGTGTGAAGAGGGAGACCCAGCCTGCCTGTTGCTACTTGGTAGGTCTAACGGGAACTGAGAGAGAGGACGAACGCGCAGCACTCACGACGGCATCACGTGACGTCACACATGCTAGTCACTGAGCCTACTGAAAGGGATCCTAAATATATGCATGGATGATACGATCTACAATATACTACACAAGTATAAGTATGGGGAATTCAGTAGCTATACTGACAGCTCGGTCATGTTACGTATGTCATCTCGATATACAGTACTATGCTATAGGCTGATCAGGCAGGTGGCTCTGGGCTGATTCTATACAATAGCAAAGACATATGTAACTTAGAACTAATGGATGGTATCGTAATGGGTGTTAATGTAATGGGTGTTAACATAATGCATTATGAATTATAAGAAATCATGGTATAATAAAGGATGGAATTGATCGATCAATCTGTATTCATGCACTCTACGGATTCTGAGGAAGAATATATATATTTACAAAGGTGAAAGTAATTAACAGCAAAGGTAGATCTGGCGCGCACAGATCATTACTGCTAATCTCAGAATTCGGAGGGAATGTGAACACACAAAAAAAATTTTTTCTGAAAAACTGATCAGCTAATAAACACACAGTGGACAACTTCATTCATCGTGAACATCTAATTATACAGACTGTGTACATATAAACCCAACTCTGTGAGGGTAAAATTTACATATGCAGAATGGTTATCATCTTTGGGTGGATCGAATTCTTCTTCAATGGCAACACATATCTTGACTGAGGGCGATCTGAATAAGTATCTACTAAAGATACAGCTACATTCACTAGTGACTGTGGAATTACTAACTGGTATACTCTTCTGCTAGGAGTTCCCAACTCGGCTGTTTGATACAGTAATTCTTGGTTCATAACAAAGTCACTGATGGGTGCTGATGGCTTCACAGTCAGAACAAGATCTTCCTGGAGCGGGAATCGAATCTGGTGGCCTGGTGGTTAACGCTCTCGCTTCACACGGCGAGGGCCTGGGTTCGATTCCCAGCCAGAGTAGAAACATTGGACGTGTTTCTTTCCACCTGTTGTCTATGTTCCCCATCAGTAAAATGGGTTCCTGGGTGTTAGTCGACTGGTGTGGGTCGCATCCTGGGACACTGACCTAAGGAGGCCTGGTCACAGACCGGGCCGTGGGGGCGTTGACCCCCGGAACTCTCTCCAGATAAACTCCAGATCTCCAGAAACACCAGACCACATGGGATCTGTTCTTTCTTACTGGAGGAATACAGGGGGAGACCTCATCCACTGGATCAGTCCATCTCACCGCTGTCGCCATTTGTGGAAAGGGGTTCGTGGAGATGTGATGGTTGGAGTTAAACACAGTCGTTGGATGTTAACACGTATATTAGCAGTGTGTGAAGAGGAGCCTGTCTGTTGCTGCTTGGTAGGCCTAACGGGAACTGAGAGAGAGGACAAGCGCGCAGCACTCATGACGGCATCACGTGACGTCACACATGCTAGTCACTGAGCCTACTGAAAGGGAGCCTAAATATATGCATGGATGATACGATCTACAATATACTACACAAGTATAAGTATGGGGAATTCAGTAGCTATACTGACAGCTCTCACTCTTCCTCCACCCTGGCTCTCACTCTTCCTCCACCCTGGCTCTCACTCTTCCTCCACCCTGGCTCTCACTCTTCCTCCACCCTGGCTCTCACTCTTCCTCCACCCTGGCTCTCACTCTTCCTCCACCCTGGCTCTCACTCTTCCTCCACCCTGGCTCTCACTCTTCCTCCACCCTGGCTCTCACTCTTCCTCCACCCTGGCTCTCACTCTTCCTCCACCCTGGCTCTCACTCTTCCTCCACCCTGGCTCTCACTCTTCCTCCACCCTGGCTCTCACACTCCCTCCACCCTGGCTCTCACACTCCCTCCACCCTGGCTCTCACTCTTCCTCCACCCTGGCTCTCACTCTCCCTCCACCCTGACTCTCACTCTTCCTCCACCCTGGCTCTCACTCTTCCTCCACCCTGGCTCTCACTCTTCCTCCACCCTGACTCTCACTCTTCCTCCACCCTGACTCTCACTCTTCCTCCACCCTGGCTCTCACTCTTCCTCCACCCTGGCTCTCACTCTTCTTCCACCCTGACTCTCACTCTTCTTCCACCCTGACTCTCACTCTTCCTCCACCCTGACTCTCACTCTTCCTCCACCCTGTCTGTCACTCTCCCTCCCTCCACCCTGGCTATCACTCTCCTTCCCTCCACCCTGGCTCTCACTCTCACTCTCCCTCCACCCTGACTCACTCTCCCTCCCTCCACCCTGGCTCTCACTCTCCCTCCCTCCACCCTGGCTTTCACTCTCACTCCCTCCACCCTGGCTCTCACACTCCCTCCACCCTGGCTCTCACTCTTCCTCCACCCTGGCTCTCACTCTCCCTCCACCCTGACTCTCACTCTTCCTCCACCCTGGCTCTCACTCTTCCTCCACCCTGGCTCTCACTCTTCCTCCACCCTGACTCTCACTCTTCCTCCACCCTGACTCTCACTCTTCCTCCACCCTGGCTCTCACTCTTCCTCCACCCTGGCTCTCACTCTTCTTCCACCCTGACTCTCACTCTACCTCCACCCTGACTCTCACTCTTCCTCCACCCTGTCTCTCACTCTCACTCTCCCTCCACCCTGGCTCTCACTTTCACTCTCCCTCCACCCTGGCTCTCACTCTCAATCCCTCCACCCTGGCTTTCACTCTCACTCCCTCCACCCTGGCTATCACTCTCACTCCCTCCACCCTGGCTATCACTCACTCCCTCCACCCTGGCTCTCACTCTCACTCCCTCCACCCTGGCTCTCACTCTCACTCCCTCCACCCTGTCTCTCACTCTCACTCTCCCTCCACCCTGACTCTCCCTCCCTCCACCCTGGCTCTCACTTTCACTCTCCCTCCACCCTGGCTCTCACTCTCCCTCCCTCCACCCTGGCTTTCACTCTCACTCCCTCCACCCTGGCTCTCACTCCCTCCACCCTGGCTCTCACTCTCACTCCCTCCACCCTGGCTCTCTCTCTCCCTCCCTCTACCCTGGCTCTCACTCTCACTCTCTCCACCCTGGCTCTCACTCCCTCCACCCTGGCTCTCACTCTCACTCCCTCCACCCTGGCTTTCACTCTCACTCCCTCCACCCTGGCTCTCACTCCCTCCACCCTGGCTCTCACTCTCACTCCCTCCACCCTGGCTCTCACTCCCTCCACCCTGGCTCTCACTCTCACTCACTCCCTCCACCCTGGCTCTCTCACTCACTTCCTCCACCCTGGCTCTCACTCCCTCCACCCTGGCTCTCACTCTCACTCCCTCCACCCTGGCTATCACTCTCACTCCCTCCACCCTGGCTATCACTCTCACTCCCTCCACCCTGGCTCTCTCACTCCCTCCACCCTGGCTCTCTCTCCCTCCACCCTGGCTCTCACTCTACCTCCACCCTGGCTCTCACTCTCACTCTACCTCCACCCTGGCTCCCACTCTCACTCTACCTCCACCCTGGCTCCCACTCTCACTCTACCTCCACCCTGGCTCCCACTCTCACTCTACCTCCACCCTGGCTCTCACTCTCACTCTACCTCCACCCTGGCTCTCACTCTCACTCTACCTCCACCCTGGCTCCCACTCTCACTCCCTCCACCCTGGCTCTCACTCTCTGCCTCCACCCTATCTCCCACTCTCACTCTACCTCCACCCTGGCTCTCACTCTCACTCTACCTCCACCCTGGCTCTCACTCTCACTCTACCTCCACCCTGGCTCTCACTCTCACTCTACCTCCACCCTGGCTCTCACTCTCCCTCTACCTCCACCCTGGCTCTCACTCTCCCTCTACCTCCACCCTGGCTCTCACTCTCACTCTACCTCCACCCTGGCTCTCACTCTCACTCTCCCTCCACCCTGACTCACTCTCCCTCCCTCCACCCTGGCTCTCACTCTCCCTCTACTTCCACCTTGGCTCTCACTCTCCCTCTACCTCCACCCTGGCTCTCACTCTCCCTCTACCTCCACCCTGGCTCTCACTCTCCCTCTACCTCCACCCTGGCTCTCACTCTCACTCTACCTCCACCCTGGCTCTCACTCTCACTCTCCCTCCACCCTGACTCACTCTCCCTCCCTCCACCCTGGCTCTCACTCTCACTCTACCTCCACCCTGGCTCTCACTCTCACTCTACCTCCACCCTGGCTCTCACTCTCCCTCTACCTCCACCCTGGCTCTCACTCTCCCTCCCTGGCCACTATGCAAATTCTCTGAATACATTCCTGGATGTGCTGCCTTTTCTTTCAATATTTCTGGCCTTGCCACCTTTTCTTTCAATATTTCTGGCCTTGCCACCTTTTCTTTCAATATTTCTGGCCTTGCCACCTTTTCTTTCAATATTTCTGGCCTTGCCACCTTTTCTTTCAATATTTCTGGCCTTGCCACCTTTTCTTTCAATATTTCTGGCCTTGCCACCTTTTCTTTCAATATTTCTGGCCTTGCCACCTTTTCTTTCAATATTTCTGGCCTTGCCACCTTTTCATTCAGTATTTCTGGGCGTGCCAACTTTTCTTCCAATATTCCCGGCCGTATCACCTTTTCTTCAAATATTCCCGGCTGTGCCACTTCGTTTTCCAATATTCCCGGCTGTGCCACCTTTTCTTCCAATATTCCCGGCTGTGCCACCTTTTCTTCCAATATTCCCGGCTGTGCCATTATTATTTTAATATTCCCGGCAGTTTCACCATTTTTTCTTTTTTTTTTTTTAATTTTTTTTCAGTGGTAGATTTTTTCATTTGCAGCTTCGTTTTAACTCGAATAACCCACGTCTGTGACTTTGATATCAAGGTTTTTGTTCCATGTGTCTCGCCGTGTCCCCCCCTCCCATATATATTTTTTTTTAATATTGAGTTAACCTTCAGTTTGTTGACGTATTTTAGTATTGTGTGACAGTCAAGGTGACGGTCCGGTCAGCTGAATTGTGGTCCAACCGGTTGAGGACCGCGCCGCGGGGGCGTTGACTCCCGGAACAACCTCCAGGTAGCTTGTTCTGTGGTCCAGCTGGTGTGTGAATGGCCCAGCTTGTTCTGTGGACCAGCTTGTTCTCTGGTTCAACTGGTGGGTGACTGTATATTCCAGCTTGTTCAGTGGTCCAGCTGGTGGGTGACTATATTCCAGCTTGTTCAGTGGTCCAGCTGGTGGGTGACTATATTCCAGCTTGTTCTGTGGTCCAGCTGATGAGTGAATGGCCCAGCTTGTTCTGTGGACCAGCTTGTTCTCTGGTTCAACTGGTGGGTGACTGTATATTCCAGCTTGTTCAGTGGTCCAGCTGGTGGGTGACTATATTCCAGCTTGTTCAGTGGTCCAGCTGGTAGGTGACTGTACACTCCAGCTTGTTCAGTGGTCCAACTGGTGGGTGACTATATTCCAGCTTGTTCAGTGGTCCAGCTGGTGGGTGACTATATTCCAGCTTGTTCTGTGGTCCAGCTGGTAGGTGACTGTATACTCCAGTTTCTTCTGGGGTCCAGCTGGTAGGTAACTGTACACTCCAGCTTATTCTGTGGTCCAGCTGGTGGGTGACTGTACACTCCAGCTTGTTGTGTGGTCCAGCTGGTGGGTGACTGTACACTCCAGCTGCTTGTGTGGTCCAGCTGGTGGGTGACTGTACACTCCAGCTTGTTCTGTTGTCGAGATTCGTGATGTATAGATACCATTTCTCAACGCATACTCATGTCTGGGTCGAAAGAAAACAGGATCATATTTCTGCGGGTAGGCAGCTGCAGGACCTACCAGACAGTACTAGCAGCTACTCTGTTGCCTCTGATGTCTTGGTAAAGTAACACATGGTCACCTTTGACGGTTATGTGGTATTTTCTCAGCTTCAAGGAGTTAAATGTAGAAGCAGTTTCTCTGGGAATTTGTAAAAGTCATAGTGGAAAAGGGAGAGAACTGAATGAGAGTTGCATTCTGGATACCCTGAAGCCGAAATCTCCTACCTGTGGCCCTAGGGCCGCATGTGGCTCTTCCAGGAAATGGATGTAGCCCGAGGGCCGCATGTAGCCCTTCTAGGAAAGGGATGCGGCACTCACAAGAATTTATGAATTCACTCCACACGGCACAGTGTCAACAATTACAATTATTGTTATTATTCATAAAAATTCAAAATAAATATGGCTCTCCTCTAATATTGGCTTGTCCGATTACCACTTTTATACGAGAGATGATGTCTGCTTCAGACAGGTGGAACTGTAGTTGGCTAGTGGCTTAAAAGTGAGTGATAATTAAGAATAAAAAGGCACAGCACCGTGACTGGAACAGGATACAAATAACCCGCACATAGAAAGAAACTTACAACGATGTTTCGGTCTGACTTGGACCATTAATTAGTTAACGTTCCACGTCGGACCGAAACGTCGTCATAAGTTTCATTCTCATATGTGCGGGTTATTTGTGTACTTAGTAATAATTCCCATAGTTATGTATTATAAACATATAGTACTTATAACTAAGATTGTTATGTAAAGTTTAAGGTAAGATTTGGCTCTACCTTTCAATTAATTCAGCAAATTTTACCTGTTTTAATGTTATCTTTCTGTATTCATCTTATATTTTTGTTAAATATATATATATATTATTCTCGTGTGTCAACCCTCTTTTATATACTCAACCAATACTAATTAGAACACAAGGAAGCTGTTCCCATGTGTAGGGTAATTAGGTATCCCTGCTGGGTAATTAAAGTAAAACTGCTTAGTAATGGAGGTATTAAACTAATCACTATTTTCCTATTGAGGATATATCTACATGAGGAAATCAGGTAAGGGTATAATGGCTGTGTGTTTATCAAAACTTGTAATAGCAGTATGATGCATTAAACCTGGTAGGTGATATACGGTGAATGTTCATGTAGTTTACCAGGACGGGTCTTGGCCTTAGTCTTCTCCATATGGTGACCCGGACCGGGTCACCCCATGTTCGGGTTATTTGTGTTTCAGTCACGGTATTGTATCTTTTTATTCTATATTGTTTACAGTCATCACTCTTACTAAGCGCAGGAGATAGCGTGGGTTTCGTCAGGAGATAATTGGAGTAAGAAATACACACGTAGGATGTCTTGGAGACGTATAATTAAGAGTCTTGAGAGAAGAGCCCAGCCTGCCTGTCCAGTCTGCTATGCCTAGCGGGAACTGATAGTGGAGCTTCTAGCCTACGGCTCAGGTGGGGAATCTCGTGACGTCACGGCTAGACGGGACCCTTACTATAAAGTAGCTGGGATGGTTATCTAAGTGTACTACATAAGTAATACTATTGACAGACTAGCCAGTGTATTTTTAAAACTTTGTTCTTATAGGACTGGATTCACGTAAGCAAGTTGTCACATTGTGATAGAGAACGTACGTGAGTAAGTTCCCAAGTACGTTCTCACAACTTATGTGGTCCAGCTGGTAGGTAACTGTACACTCCAGTTTGTTCAGTGGTCCAGCTGGTGGGTGACTGTACACTCCAGTTTGTTCAATGGTCCAGCTGGTAGGTAACTGTGCACTCCAGTTTGTTCAGTGGTCCAGCTGGTAGGTAACTGTACACTCCAGTTTGTTCAGTGGTCCAGCTGGTAGGTAACTGTACACTCCAGTTTGTTCAGTGGTCCAGCTGGTAGGTAACTGTACACTCCAGTTTGTTCAATGGTCCAGCTGGTAGGTAACTGTACACTCCAGTTTGTTCAGTGGTCCAGCTGGTAGGTAACTGTACACTCCAGTTTGTTCAATGGTCCAGCTGGTAGGTAACTGTACACTCCAGTTTGTTCAGTGGTCCAGCTGGTAGGTAACTGTACACTCCAGTTTGTTCAGTGGTCCAGCTGGTAAGTAACTGTACACTCCAGTTTGTTTAGTGGTCCAGCTGGTGGGTGACTGTACACTCCAGTTTATTCAGTGGTCCAGCTGTTGGGTGACTGTACACTCCAGCGTGTTCAGTGGTCCAGCTGGTGGGTGACTGTACACTCCAGCGTGTTCAGTGGTCCAGCTGGTGGGTAATTGTACACTCCAGCGTAGTCAGTTACCAGTGATAAACGTTCAGATTTGAACGATTAATATTTTTTCTCCACCTCTTTCCTAGACGTATCACACCCTCGTTTTCTCTGATTTGCGGTTTAATACAATTTTTTTTATATATATTTTTGTAAACTAACCTAAATTAACAGTATTTTGAATTTGCAAAGCAGCAGTAAGCGTTGAACTTGCCGCACAAGGTCAAAAAATTTACATAATAAAATAAGCATAGGCTGTGCACTCACCTGTGTGTTTGTAAAGGATTGAGCTCAAGGTCTAAGTCTCGTCTCTTAAGTGTGTTTTATGTTCTTACCCACGAATATCTCGTAACTGTTATGTTTTATTTTTTACTAAAGTCTGCATCTGCTGCTATCTGGAAATTACTTTCTAATGTTCTTGTGGCTCATTTGTGCATTCACTTATCATGACGAAACAGTCTGTGTACCTTGTATGATCTTTTACGTCATTGCCATATCTCCTCTCCTCCAGTTAATGTGACTGGTTCATTGTGTATTTATTTTGCATGACAAAGCAGTCTCTGCGTACCTTGTCTATATCTCTTTATGATCTTTTACGTCGTTGCCATATTTACTCAATTTGTATTTCCTACAGTGATGTGAGGCTCCCGCGTATTTCATAAATTTCAGTACTGGAATTAATCTACTGGCATACCTGTATACTGCCTACCTGGACTCTACCTGGAGGGTATTCCGGGGATCAGCGCCCCCGCATCCCGGTCCATGACCAGGCCTCCCGGTGGATTTGGGCATGATCAACTAGGCTGTTACTGCTGGCCGCACCGTAGTCCAACGTACGAACCACAGCCCGGCTGATCTGGCTCCCTCTTGAAGACAGCTAGGAGTCTATTCGTAATTCCCTTTCAGGCTGGTGGGAGGCTGTTGAACAGTCTTGGGCCCCGGAAACTTATTGTGTTTTTTCTTAATGTACTAATGGCGCCCCCACTTTTCATGGGGGGTATGTTGCATCGCCTGCCAAGTCTTTTGCTTTCGTAGGGAATGATTTGTGTGTGAAGATTAGGGACCAATCCCTCAAGGATTTTTCAGATGTACATTATGATGTATCTCTCTCGCCAGCTCTCCAGTTAGTACAAGTCAAGTGCTTCCAAGCGTTCCCAGTAGTTAAGGTGTTTGATGTATAAAGTTTCTTTGTATATTTGGCTGTGGTAGATACGTGAAGCAGCGGGCCACAAACAGCCTGGATGACCAGGCAAACACCAGACGAGCGAGGCTCATGGTCAGATTCCGGGAGTAGAAAAAACTTTCGAAACTCGTCAGAAATTTTAACACCTTGTGGGCACTAGTGGTGCTACACACTCAGGTATTGATCTGATGTCCGTCGTGTACAATGTCTTAATTGATCTTCTGTTCTGATTCTTGAAGACAGTCATAAACTTTGTGTATGCAACAGATGTTATCCATTTCACGCGTGCCTTACTAGATAGGTTGCGTATGATGTCTACCCCAGGGTGTCTTTAATATTTATTTCACCAGCTCCCTCCCCCAGCCCCTGCAGTAATTTACACTTGTTTGGATCATTCCACCAATTTCCAAGTGTTCGTGAAGATTCTTACACTCAGCATGTGTTCCTATCATCGTGCGTGAACACTGACACGAACTTCATCTCTTAGTGTGGATCATCCACTCACCAACAGTAGAATAACACCAATGGCTGATTCTCGGATTCCACCTGTTCCTATTTTATGTATGGTCTTACCTATTTCTTGTGTGCGAATGAGACATAGTATGGGGTTTATAACATCTTTTTGAGAAAATGTATTTTCCGCCAGGAACGATTTCTTTTTCTCAATATGCCATAAAATGCATATTATTGTCTTCACATATCCGCATAACAAAGCAGCGACATATTACCTATTTCTCTTGAGTCTTGGCTCCTGCCCCCCCCCCCTCCTTCTCCCACCTGTGAAGGACTAGCTTGCTGTCTTCTATCATATTTGGAATTTCCTTCACCCAATATCCCTTCCAGTTCGTTCCACTTTTTTTTTATCGTATTAAAAATAAACGGGTATTTATATTTCCCATCGTTCCCTCTGTCGAGCATATTTGTCCTGTTTGCCCTCCGCTAACACTTTTATTTTTGCTTCAGTCTTTTTTTTTATTTTTATTACCAGGGTACCTGTAGTGACCCGAGGGGAGTTTTACACCAGTTTTTTGACGTTGACAGTTTAACGTTTATTTTATCTGATGTGCGTTATTTTAATTTAATAGTATATATTTGTATTGTGGGTTTGTTCGTGCTTGTAGTTTGTGTTGTGTATTTACCTGAAGTATAGGTAGAAGTTTGTAGCTTCCCATTCAAGGGTGGATGACCTGATCAACCTGACTGTTTTAGCTAGCCTCAAGAAGTCGACCGTGAACACCACTGACTGGCTGATCAGTCACTGACTTCAGAAACTGAAGACAGCCAGCGGTCTGGTAATGCTCATTATGTATGAAGGGAAGGATTGAAAAAGTCTTCATCCCTTCACACTTAATGAGTTTTCCCTGAGTGTACTAACTGCTCCCCTGTTTTTTACTGGGAGTATTTTGCACTATCTGTCAAGCCTCTTACTTTCACGAGGAATAATTTATGTGTACAGATTTGTGACAAATTTCTCTAGAATTTTGAAAGTGCTGATAGTTTGTGTTGTGTCTTTGACCCTGCTGGTGTTTATACTTACATCAAGAATAAAGTCACAATACCATAACTGGAACAGTTAACCAAAACTCGCACTTAGAAGAGGAACTTCATGACGTTTCTCTTCCTCATACACCATTGTCAATTAACCTTTTTTTTTTTACCTTGAGTGTTCTTATATAGGTTTATATTTACTCTTCACTGACAAGAGTGCTGAGCGATCTCTTAACTCAAAGAACTCTTAAGATCTCACAACTTCTTCCTCTCTGCCATCACTATGGCTCGTCTATATTTTTAGTTTTCACCTGTCTTGCTCTCATTCTGTCAGCGTTTCCCTGGTCACTCTGTAAATGCCTTTTGTGACTGTGTTGCACGTCTTACCCTTACGTCTTAATTCCTAGTTCATCGACAATGTTAGGTTTAGTTCCTTTAACCTCGCCTCATATTTATGTGTGTGTGTGTGTGTGTGTGTTGAAAAATATTGGCCTTCACAGGAACCAAGGGATTTGTTAACGTCCTTGTATACAAAGAGCGTTGCCTGGGCTGGTCCCCAGGAACATTCAGAGCCACTCGGCTTTGATCTGTTGTTTGTTGTAAGACTCAAAGGTGTTGTGGAAAAAGAACACAGGGATGTATTAGTATTTTCTGCGTGCTCGTTTCTCTCTCTCTCTCTCTCTCTCTCTCTCTCTCTCTCTCTCTCTCGCTTTAATTTATGTATTGCTTAGTGTTAGTATGAAGGATGTAACTCGTTAATGGTGGTCAGTGAGGTGGTTGTAAAGTCAGGTTTGGAAGACAGGAGAGAGTGAGTTTTTAATTCATGAGAAAGAGGTGTTAAACGCAGAACTGAAAACCTTTGAAGGCAGGAATGATAAATAATGAAGTCGGTGAGGGTTTTTAAAATAGTTTTTGAAGGCAGAAGTAGTGAGAGGTTTTGAGAGCAGATGTAGTCAGCGGTCGTGAAGCATATGCAGTATGGTGTTAGTGCCGCTGTAGCACAAAGCTTTGTTGACCAGGCGGTCAACAGAGAAGCCGGGGTTTTATGGTAGAACCCTCAAAACCGGTCACAGGTAACCAGCACAGAAGGCCACTCGCAACAACGCCAGTTCACACGAAACATAACCAAATTATAGACTAAGTTCTGCTGTCTGCTGAGGACTAACTAGCTTACCAATGGGTTTAGCGCATATTGTAAATATAATGTGTCTGTCTAGATTGCTGAAGCAGGGGTGGTAAAGTAGAAGGCTCTCACCCCACCCTCCATTTCCTCCGGCTACATTGTTAGCTTAAAAAATGTTAAGTATTGATCATAAGTATAACAAAAACACACTTTACAGCCTGGATGACGCTCGAGAGAGCCAAGTACTGACTCAAGATGTGAGGAATCGAACTGGCGCCAGGCGATCTGCACGAGAGAATTTCCTTAGTTCGTCACTCCCACGTGATTCAAGTGTGTGTGGGAGGAAGACTGCGGGCAGTAGTGAAGTTGAGAGAAAGGGGAACGAAAGAGAGGGGAATTGGAGGGGAGGGGTAATTTATAGGGGAAAGGGGGAAGAAAAATATGATGGTAGGGAAAGAAAAAGAAAGGATGGGAGGAATCTGAGGGTAATAGAGGCGGGGGGAAGCAGAGGAGTTTGGAATGAAAGGGAGAGGGGGTGAACGCGCCTCAAGCATTGTCAGTTGTGGGAGAGTTTGGTAGAGAAGTGAGAGTGAGTTTGGTGAAGTCAGGTGTTTGCTGCAAAGTCCAGACAGTACTGCTTGTTGATGTATAGTTTGGACTTAAGATAGTTCAGCCGGTGATGATAAATGATTTTACGAGGAATAGTTTGGATACTGAGAACTAAATTGTATTAGGTTATACAGACAAGGTTAGTCAAAGCAATGAAGGTTAGAATAACTTGGCTATTAAGGAGAGAGATTTAACCAGGTATTATGTTTAACCACTTGATTATACCTGTAGCGTACCTGTGATTGGTTGCACAGGTTCTAATTGTAAATGGGATTTAAACACTGACAAATATGTAAGGCAGAAAAGCAGTAGACGTTTTACCCGCTAGGGTTTTTATAAATTTTAGTTGTGAAATCTTTTGCGGGCGAGACGTCTCTTTTCTATACATATTAATCAGTGCACCACAGAAACAGACGGGTATATAGAGAGAAAGATCGCATTCAGCAGGATTCGAAACCATTTCAGGGGAGGCTGGCAAGGTGCCCCAAGTGACGCTGTAGGCCATTCGGCCACAGATTGAGCATCTGTGGCCGAGTGGTCTAGAACGTCACTTGAGGAACTACTACCGCAGCCTGGCAGACCCTTGTTGACTTCCTGCTCAGCTAGACTGTTGCTGCTAGCGGCCCATTGGCCTACACAGTGAAAGCCTAGCTAATCTACTTATTGCACTTGGTTGATCTAACAGAGAGCACCTGGATGGTAAAAAAATCTCCAGCCCTCAGCCTGCTAGGCTGCCTCTGTGGTCAAGTAAGCCTCATTTACAGGCTGGCAGCATTGTTGTGGTGTGTTAATAACCATGTTTTTGAAGCACCTTAAGAAGAAAGATGTCTTCTTGAAGCTCTTGAAATCCTCTCTAAATGTATATTATTTAACATCTTTGAGGTTCTTATTACAGTAAGTCCTCATTTAACGTCGTCGATCGGTGCTTTTAAACTGTGACTAAACAAAACGGCGTATAACGAAACCAGTCTTACCTAGGCTAGTTGATATAACAATCAGGGAGCACCTCCTGCCACCACACAGTTCAAAAACAAACATGCAAACTCCACACAGACAGTTGCCCCGGCCAGGAATAGATTTTTTGTCTCATCAGTGCTATAACGAAACGACGTTAAGTGAGGACATATTGTACTTTTGAAGGCTGTAAGGAATAGCTCTTCCCACCACTGTCCGTCCTTCCCTTCCTTATCTCCATCACTGTTCGCTTCCTCCCGTCACTCCTATCTTCCCCCTCACTCCCTAACAATTCATCCCATTCTTTACTCCTCTCCGTCCCTCCCATCCCCTTCCCTCCTCTCCCATCCCTCCTCCTCTCCCCTCCTTCCCTCCCCTCCTTCCCTTCTCTCCCCTCCCATTCCCTCTTTTCCTCCCCTCCCACCTTCTCTCACCTCCCTTCCCTGTTCCCTCCATTCCTCTCCTCCCCTCCCGGATATCGACCAGTCTCGCCGACAAGTTTCCTGGAAGATACAACCTTGTGTCTAGAGTCCACTCCTTCCTGAAGCCGACCATATACATTATCGGAAGCACCATTGCGGACTTTCTATTTAACTTTTTTTTTTAATTACCTCACATTTGCTTCCTTATATTTACTTCTTTATAGTTGCCTTACTGTAGTTAGAGCACCAGAACTGGCGGTGTGCTGGCTGCTATAATGCATTTGTCTCATGAATGATTGAGGTTCCAATGATTGTGGTACACGATACATCTTCGATCCTACTCCAGCTGTCAACCACATTTATTTATATAGGTGTGTGTGTGTGTGTGTGTGTGTGTGTGTGTGTGTGTGTGTGTGTGTGTGTGTGTGTCTGTCTGTCTGTCTGTCTGTCTGTCTGTCTGTCTGTGTCTGTGTACTCGCCTATATGTTGTTACAAGGATCGATTCACAGCGCCTTGCTCCCGAAATATGTGTGTACTCCCTTATATGTGGTTGCAGGAGGTTGAGTCACAACTCCTGGTCCCTATGTGTTTGTGTGTGTGTGTGTGTATGTTTGCGTGTGTGTGTGTGTGTATATGTATGTTTGCGTGTGTGTGTGTGTGTGTGCGCGCGTGTATGTGCATGCATGTGTGTGTGTGTGTGTGTGTGTGTGCGTGAGTGTGTGCGCGTGTGTGCATGTGTGTGTGCGCGTGAGTGTGTGCGCGTGAGTGTATGTGTGTGTGTGTGTGTACTCACCTATTTGTGGTTGCAGGGGTCGATTAATAGCTCCTGGCCCCGCCTCTTCACTGATTGCTACTAGGTCCTCTCTCTCCCTGCTCCATGAGCTTTATCGTACCTCGCCTTAAAACTATGTATGGTTCCCGCCTCCACTACTTCACTTTCTGGGCTATTCCACGGCTTGACTACTCTATGACTGAAGAAATACTTCCTAACATCCCTTTGATTCATCTGAGTCTTCAACTTCCAATTGTGACCTCTTGTGTCTGTGTCCCATCTCTGGAATATCCCGTCTTTGTCCACCTCGTCTATTCCGCGCAGTATTTTATGTCGTTATCATGTCTCCCCTGACCCTCCTGGCCTCCAGTGTCGTCAGGCCGATTTCCCTCAACCTTTCTTCGTAGGACAATCCCCGTATCTCTGGGACTAGTCTTGTTGCAAACCTTTGCACTTTCTCTAATTTCTTGTCGTGCTTGACTAGGTGTGGATTCCAAACTGGTGCTGCATACTCCAGTATGGGCCTGACGTAAATGGTATATATACAGAGTCTTGAACGAATCCTTACTGAGGTATCGGAACGCTATCCGTAGGTTTGCCAGGCGCCCGTATGCTGCAGCAGTTATCTGATTGATGTGCGCCTCGGGAGATATGTTCCGTGTTATACTCACCCCCAGATCTTTTTCCTTGAGTGAGGTTTGCAGACTTTGGCCATCTAAACTATATTGTGTCTGCGGTCTTCTTTGCCCTTCCCCAATCTTCATGACTTTGCATTTGGCAGGGTTAAACTCAAGGAGCCAGTTGCTGGACCAGGCTTGTAGCCTGTCCAGGTCTCTTTGTAGTCCTGCCTGATCCTCATCCGATTTGATTCTTCTCATTAACTTCACATCGTCCGCAAACAAGGACACTTCTGAGTCTATCCCTTCCGTTATGTCATTCACATATACCAAGAACAGCACAGGTCCTAGGACTGACCCCTGTGGAACCCCGCTTGTCACAGGCGCCCACTCTGACACCTCGTCACGTACCATGACTCGTTGTTGCCTCCCTGTCAGGTATTCTCTGATCCATTGCAGTGCTTTTCCTGTTATGTGTGCCTGATCCTCTAGCTTTTGCAGTAACCTCTTGTGAGGAACTGTGTCGAAGGCCTTCTTGCAGTGTGTGTGTGTGTGTGTGTGTGTGAGTGATGTCAACAGTTATGAAAGAGTACAGTTAGATACTATATTACTAATGCTAGCATTAACATTAAGTTTTAAAAATAAACTCCCCACCATACCTTCTCCTTATCCCCCTTACCCTCCCCACCACCAACACCAACAACAACGACGGTGACAACAACCTGACACTCCCTAACTCCGCTGCAATTCGTCAAGCATTTCTCGTTTTGTTACCTACCACCACCTCTGCCTCTGCAGCCTCTACCCCAACTAACATCCCCACTGCCTCGCCTCCTCCTCTTCCTCCTCCACCTCCTCCTCCTCCTCCACCTCCTCCTCCTCCACCTCCTCCTCCTCCACCTCCTCCTCCTCCACCTCCTCCTCCTCCACCTTCTCCTCCACTACCTCCTTCTCCACCTCCTCCTTCTCCACCTCCTCCTTCTCCACCTCCTCCTTCTCCACCTCCTCCTTCTCCACCTCCTCCTTCTCCACCTCCTCCTTCTCCACCTCCTCCTTCTCCACCTCCTCCTTCTCCACCTCTTCCTTCTCCACCTCCTCCTTCTCCACCCCTTCCTTCTCCACCTCTTCCTTCTCCACCTCTTCCTTCTCCACCTCTTCTTTCTCCACCTGCTCCTCCTACTCCTTCACTTCCTCCTTTTCCACCTCCTTCTCCACCTCCTCCTCCTTCTCCACCTCCTCCTCCTTCTCCACCTCCTCCTCCTCCTCCACCTCCTCCTCCACCTCCTCCTTCTCCACCTCCTCCTTCTCCACCTCCTCCTTCTCCACCTCCTCCTTCCCCACCTCCTCCTTCTCCACCTCCTCCTTCTCCACCTCCTCCTTCTCCACCTCCTTCTCCACCTCCTCCTTCTCCACCTCCTCCTTCTCCACCTCCTTCTCCACCTCCTCCTCCTCCACCTTCTCCTCCACTACCTCCTTCTCCACCTCCTCCTTCTCCACCTCCTCCTTCTCCACCTCCTCCTTCCCCACCTCCTCCTTCCCCACCTCCTCCTTCTCCACCTCCTCCTTCTCCACCTCCTCCTTCTCCACCTCCTTCTCCACCTCCTCCTTCTCCACCTCCTTCTCCACCTCCTCCTTCTCCACCTCCTCCTTCTCCACCTCCTCCTTCTCCACCTCCTCCTTCCCCACCTCCTCCTTCCCCACCTCCTCCTTCTCCACCTCCTCCTTCTCCACCTCCTCCTTCTCCACCTCCTTCTCCACCTCCTCCTTCTCCACCTCCTCCTTCTCCTCCTCCTCCTTCTCCTCCTCCTCTACCTCCTCCTCCTCGTACTTTCGTCGTCGTCTTCCTACTATCCACTGCTCCACCCACCCTCCTCCTTCCCCTCTTCCTTATCGTCCCCCTCCACCTCTTCCTTGTCGTCCTCCACCTCCTCCTCCACTTGGCTGGAGAGATCTAAGAGACACTCATTATCTCCTTCATAAGACAGTTAATCATCATATTATCCAGACTGGGGCCACAAACTTGACAATTTATCCTTTGAAGGCCAAGTTTAATCTAGCTCCTCTATGTCCATTATAAACAAGTTCTACTTTAATTTTTGTCACTACATGTAGTGGTAATGTGTGTGTGTGTGTTTGTGTTTGTGTGTGTGTGTGTGTGTGTGTGTATGTGTGTGTGTGTATGTGTGTGTGTGTGTATGTGTGTGTATGTGTGTGTGTGTTTGTGTGTGTGTGTTTGTGTTTGTGTGTGTTTTTGTGTGTTTGTGTGTGTGTGTGTTTGTGTGTGTGTGTTTGTGTGTGTGTGTGTGTTTGTGTGTGTGTTTGTGTACTCACCTAGTTGTACTCACCTAGTTGAGGTTGCGGGGGTCGAGTCCGAGCTCCTGGCCCCGCCTCTTCACTGATCGCTACTAGGTCACTCTCCCTGAGCCGTGAGCTTTATCATACCTCTGCTTAAAGCTATGTATGGATCCTGCCTCCACTACATCGCTTCCCAAACTATTCCACTTACTGACTACTCTGTGGCTGAAGAAATACTTCCTAACATCCCTGTGATTCATCTGTGTCTTCAGCTTCCAACTGTGTCCCCTTGTTACTGTGTCCAATCTCTGGAACATCCTGTCTTTGTCCACCTTGTCAATTCCTCTCAGTATTTTGTATGTCGTTATCATGTCCCCCCTATCTCTCCTGTCCTCCAGTGTCGTCAGGTTGATTTCCCTTAACCTCTCCTCGTAGGACATACCTCTTAGCTCTGGGACTAGTCTTGTTGCAAACCTTTGCACTTTCTCTAGTTTCTTCACGTGCTTGGCTAGGTGTGGGTTCCAAACTGGTGCCGCATACTCCAATATGGGCCTAACATACACGGTGTACAGGGTCCTGAATGATTCCTTATGTGTGTGTGTGTGTGTGTGTGTTTGTGTGTGTGTGTGTGTGTTTGTGTGTGTGTTTGTACTCACCTAATTGTGGTTGCAGGGGTCGAGACTCAGCTCCTGGCCCCGCCTCTTCACTGATCGCTACTGGATCCTCTTTCTCTCTGCTTCCTGAGCTCTGTCATACCTCTTCTTAAAACTATGTATGGTTCCTGCCTCCACTACTTCACTTGCTAGGCTATTCCACTTGCTGACAACTCTATGACTGAAGAAATACTTCCTAACGTCCCTGTGACTCGTCTGAGTCTTCAGCTTCCAGTTGTGACCCCTTGTCCCTGTGTCCTCTCTCTGTCCACCTTGTCTATTCCCCGCAGTATCTTGTATGTCGTTATCATGTCTCCCCTGACCCTTCTGTCCTCCAGTGTCGTCAGTCCGATTTCCCTTAACCTTTCCTCGTACGACATTCCCTTGAGCTCTGGGACTAGCCTTGTTGCAAACCTTTGTACTTTCTCTAACTTCTTGACGTGCTTGACCAGGTGTGGGTTCCAGACTGGTGCTGCATACTCCAGTATGGGCCTAACATACACAGTGTACAGTGTCTTGAACGATTCCTTATTAAGGTATCGGAACGCTATTCTCAGGTTTGCCAGGCGCCCGTATGCTGCAGCGGTTATTTGGTTGATGTGTGCCTCTGGTGATGTGCTCGGTGTTATGGTCACCCCAAGGTCTTTCTCCCTGAGTGAGGTCTGTAGTCTTTGTCCACCTAGCCTATACTCTGTCTGCGGTCTTCTTTGCCCCTCCCCAATCTTCATGACTTTGCATTTGGCTGGATTGAATTCGAGAAGCCAGTTACTGGACCACATGTCCAGCCTGTCCAGGTCTCTTTGCAGTCCTGCCTCATCCTCGTCCGATTTAATTCTTCTCATCAACTTCACGTCATCTGCGAACAGGGACACTTCAGAGTCTATTCCTTCCATCATGTCGTTCACATATATCAAAAATAGCACTGGTCCTAGAATTGACCCCTGTGTGTGTGTGTGTGTTTGTGTGTGTGTGTGTGTGTGTGTGTGTGTGTGTGTGTGTGTGTGTGTGTGTGTGTGTGTGTGTTTGTATGTGTGTGTTTGTGTGTGTTTGTGTGTGTGTTTGTGTGTGTGTGTGTGTGTGTGTGTGTTTGTGTGTGTGTGTGTGTGTGTGTGTGTGTGTGTTTGTGTGTTTGCCTATGTGGTTGCAGGGGTCGAGTCTAAACTCGTGTGTATTCATTGTAAAATCAAGTTAGTTACAGTGTTTCCTCTGGATAATAGTTGTGTAGTTGACGTATATTACTGGTATTGACGTATATTACTGGTATTGACGTATATTACTGGAGTTGACGTATATTACTGGAGTTGACGTATATTACTGGCAATATTGCCAGTATATTACTGGCAATATTGACAGTATATTACTAGCAATAGAAAGGTAGATTCCTGAGTTAGTACTTGTGAAGGTAGTTACTCATCGTAACAGATTCATTATTTATTCATAGCATAATCTCATTTTCATTATTATTCACTGAATAGATCTTATTAATTTTCACGATGGATTCTTCACATTATTGGACATTCGTGTCCTGCATGCTAATATTATTGTGCAATGAAAAAGTAATTTTAATCACGATATATATTACCATGATCAGGGCTGCCATACACTACCAGTTATATAGGCGAAAATGTATGTTATATTATTGTGTATAATTTACATTTACGTTGTTCGAATTATATTGGATTATTGTTTGTGAGAGGAGCGTGAGCATGGGAGGGAATGGGGGAAGTGGGAGAGGATAGAGCGGGGAGTGGGAGGTGTGGGAGAGTGATGAGTGTTTTTTATTAAACAAGAACTAGATATAGCAGCAGTGTGCTGATACTATGTTCAGTATGATAGTTACACAGTGGGAACAGCGCTAACTACTGTGTATGTCCCTGTCGCAGTATATCTGGCAGGGTGAGCTTCATACTAGGTGGAAGGAACAGCGATGGTGGAAGAGTGGTGGAAGGGAGAGTGTTTGTAGAAGGACGAATGATGAAAGGGAGTGTTGGTGGGAGGGCGACTGATGGAGGGACAGAGGGCGACTGATGAAGGGACAGAGGGAGGGTGATGGAAGGATAGAGGGAGGGTGATGGTAGGACAGAGGGAGGGTGAGTGACGGAGGGAAAGAGGGTGGTGGGAGGACAGAGGGGGGCGGGTGAGTGATGGGGGGACAAAGTGAGGGAGAATAATGGTGGACTAAGGTGCAAGAAAGAAAAGGGGGTATGAGTGGAGAGGGCGGGAGGCAGTGGTGATGGGAGGGAGGAGGAGAGTTGAGGTTGAAGGAAGGAAGAGAGTTGAGATGGAAGGGAGAGGGTGAGTAAAGATGGAGTAGAGTAGAAAGATGGAAGGGAAGCAGAACGTGAAAATGGGATGGAAATTAGAGTGGGAGGGTGAAAATTACTCGGGGTGGAGAGTGATATAGGGAGTGATGAGTCGAAAATAAGGGGATGGAAGAGATGGGGAGTGAAGCTAGAATGATATTATGGTTTTACAGTTAAACACATTCATTGTGCAGCTCTCCTTTCCTCTGATAACTTGCTAGCAACAAGGTTAGTTGTTTCCCTGCAGTATTCCGTGGCCCACTCACTCAGCACCTGGACCAAATTCATGGAACGCCCAATTTATAAAGAAGTACGATGTACCAGTAGCACGAGCCCTCAGTATTCTCTGGAGAAAGAGCTTAGATCTATGTGAAATACCGGAGGCCTTATAGAGTACAGACATAGCTCCTTTGCACGTCACTAGTGAGAGGGGCTGGATTTGAGAGGGACCTGACTTCTCAACATCTGAGTTCTTACCTCTCCTAGTGGCCTACGTCTCACCTCTTGGCGCTATAAATAGCTCCATCCTGTCACTTCTTCTCCATATTGTTTCATACTATGGAACAATGCTCTTCTCCAGACTGAGGGACTGACCACCTCAAAACTTTAAGGGTGATGGACTGATTACATCGTCTTCAAGTATCTTCTGCTTCTATCAACTTTTCTGTACTTGACTGAAGAAGCCTACTGTGTAGGCGAAACGTTTCACAATAAAGATACCTAACTGTTGCATATGTGTCTTACCTAACAACCTGTCGGTATTTTATACCATTTTAATGTTCAATCTGTCAGACACTGCAACACAAGGGTATCTTGGTACAGACCTGCAATCAACTTCGACAACTTCCACTAGTGAGAGGGGCTGGATTTGAGAGGGACCTGACTTCTCAACATCTGAGTTCTTACCTCTCCTAGTGGCCTACGTCTCACCTCTTGGCGCTATAAATAGCTCCATCCTGTCACTTCTTCTCCATATTGTTTCATACTATGGAACAATGCTCTTCTCCAGACTGAGGGACTGACCACCTCAAAACTTTAAGGGTGATGGACTGATTACATCGTCTTCAAGTATCTTCTGCTTCTATCAACTTTTCTGTACTTGACTGAAGAAGCCTACTGTGTAGGCGAAACGTTTCACAATAAAGATACCTAACTGTTGCATATGTGTCTTACCTAACAACCTGTCGGTATTTTATACCATTTTAATGTTCAATCTGTCAGACACTGCAACACAAGGGTATCTTGGTACAGACCTGCAATCAACTTCGACAACTTCCACTAGTGAGAGGGGCTGGATTTGAGAGGGACCTGACTTCTCAACATCTGAGTTCTTACCTCTCCTAGTGGCCTACGTCTCACCTCTTGGCGCTATAAATAGCTCCATCCTGTCACTTCTTCTCCATATTGTTTCATACTATGGAACAATGCTCTTCTCCAGACTGAGGGACTGACCACCTCAAAACTTTAAGGGTGATGGACTGATTACATCGTCTTCAAGTATCTTCTGCTTCTATCAACTTTTCTGTACTTGACTGAAGAAGCCTACTGTGTAGGTGAAACGTTTCACAATAAAGATACCTAACTGTTGCATATGTGTCTTACCTAACAACCTGTCGGTATTTTATACCATTTTAATGTTCAATCTGTCAGACACTGCAACACAAGGGTATCTTGGTACAGACCTGCAATCAACTTCGACAACTTCCACTAGTGAGAGGGGCTGGATTTGAGAGGGACCTGACTTCTCAACATCTGAGTTCTTACCTCTCCTAGTGGCCTACGTCTCACCTCTTGGCGCTATAAATAGCTCCATCCTGTCACTTCTTCTCCATATTGTTTCATACTATGGAACAATGCTCTTCTCCAGACTGAGGGACTGACCACCTCAAAACTTTAAGGGTGATGGACTGATTACATCGTCTTCAAGTATCTTCTGCTTCTATCAACTTTTCTGTACTTGACTGAAGAAGCCTACTGTGTAGGCGAAACGTTTCACAATAAAGATACCTAACTGTTGCATATGTGTCTTACCTAACAACGTCACAGTGGTGACGTGTACTTAGCTCAGTGGTGACGTGTACTTAGCTCAGTAGTGACGTGTACTTAGCTCAGTGGTGACGTGTACTTAGCTCAGTGGTGACGTGTACTTAGCTCTGTGAAGACCTGTTTGTGTGCTCTCTGTGAATCTGAACCAGGATGCCCTCTCTTGAGCAGCTTTACCAGCAGCTGAGAGAAGAACTCAGAGTTGCTAAACTGGAGATACGGCGATTAACGGAGGAGAACAAGAGGATTCGTAGTAATCCTCCTGTTGTGAGTCCCCAGGTTAAGAGGGGAGCTTGGTCAGTGGTCGGGCAACATGGAACCAAGATGAAGATTAAGAAAACGGTTGGAGAGGCAGAAACAACGAGAAACCAGAAGACTGCCGTGGAAACTTCCAACTCATTCTCGGTGCTACCTGACGAATGTAAGTGTTCTACTGGGAATTCCACAACGAGCACCAAGGTAGCATTGGCAGACGTGAGTGAGACATCCCTAGAAACCCCAACGAAGACCATCGAGAACGTCATGACGAATTCTACAAGTGGTGTAATGCTACCTGGCGAATTTGAGTCGACTACTCGGAGCATCACTACGGACGACGCCAAGGAAGGTAAAAACATTGTTGTTGTTGGGGATAGTCAGATTAGGTACATGGATAGGGCATTCTGTTTGAAGGATAGGAGTAGGAGGCAGAGAGTGTGTTTTCCTGGGGCTGGGATGAAGGATATTGTTAGCCGTCTGGATGACATCATGAGAGGTAATGGGAGCAATCCTATTATCTGTCTCAGTGCTGGAGGCAACGATGTTGGCAGACGTAGGAGTGAGGACCTGATTAGCAGGTATAGGTCAGCAATAGAGATAATTAGGAAGAAGGGTGGGAAACCTGTCATATGTGGCATTTTGCCAAGGAGAGGAGTTGGAAATGAATGGTTGTCCAGAGCAATTGGTGTCAATTGCTGGCTGGACAAATACTGTAAGGAAAATGCGGTAACATTCATTGACAACTGGGACCTCTTCTATGGCAGAAATGACATGTATGCCAGGGATGGGGTTCACTTGTCTAGGTGTGGGGTGGGAGCACTGGCCAATGCAGTGGAGGGAGCTGTTAGGTCTTTAAACTAGGAATAGTTAGTGGTATGGGTTTTGGCGGGAAAACTGTGAAGTCGCAGGGTAGTAACATGAGTACTAGGAGAACTAGTAATAGGCAAAATGAGGAGGATATTGAAAAGCCAGTGGCACTAATTGACAATGACAGTAATAGGTTTAGTGGAATAACAGAAAGGAGCAGGAAGGGTAAAGAGATAGGAGGGTCATTAAATATTTATTACACAAATAGTCGCAGTGCTAGGAATAAAATGGACGAGTTGAGACTAGTTGCTAGTGCAGGTAACATAGATGTATTTGCCATTACTGAGACTTGGTTTAATTCAAAAAGTCGGGACATGCTTGCAGAATGTCACATTCAGGGTTTTAAATTGTTCCAAGTAGATAGAAGTATCGGGAAGGGGGGTGGGGTGGCATTGTATGTCCGAGATCGCTTGAACTGTTGCATAAAAACGGGTATTAAGTCTGAAGTAACACATACAGAGTCTGTTTGGATAGAATTTTCAGAGGGGCATGAAAAATTAATTTTAGGTGTGATATACCGTCCCCCAAATTTAGATAGGGACCAGGGGAGACTACTATGGGAGGAAATTTTTAGGGCCACAAGGCACGATAATGTAGTAATTCTAGGAGACTTTAACTTTAGTCATATTGATTGGAATTTCTTGACTGGGAATTTAGAATCATACGATTTCTTAGAAGTAGTTCAGGATTGTTTTTTGAAGCAGTTTGTGACAGAACCTACAAGGGGTAATAACCTGCTTGACTTAGTTCTGGCAAACAATGAATCCCTTGTTAATAATTTAGAAGTTTCAGAGGAACTGGGTGCTAGCGACCACAAATCAATTACATGTAGAATTGAATGGAAGTATGATAGTAGGGATAACTCAGTAACAGTCCCAGATTTTCGCTTAGCAGATTACGATGGGCTTAGAGAACACTTATCTGTTGACTGGGGTAACGAAGAGAGCTATCAATATGACAGTTTTCTGAACACAATACATGCTGCTCAAAGAACGTTTATCCCTTATAAGGAAATTAGATCAAATAGAAATGACCCAAAATGGATGAATAATAGGCTGAAATATCTACTAGGGCATAAGAAAGGAATTTATAGGCGTATCAAAAGAGGCGAGGGTCATCTTATGAATCAGTATATTGACATTAAGAGGGACATTAAAAAGGGGATAAGAAAAGCTAAAAGGGACTATGAAATTAAAGTTGCTAGGGATTCTAAAACTAACCCAAAAAGTTTTTTCCAGGTCTATAGAACAAAAGTCAGAGATAAGATAGGTCCCCTTAAAAATAACTATGGGCATCTTACTGACAAAGAGAATGAAATGTTCTCGATTTTAAATAATTATTTTCTCTCGGTTTTTACACAGGAAGACACTAATAATATTCCGGTAATTAATTTTTATAGTGGATCAGAAGAAGATAAATTATGTAACATCACAGTCACTAGTGAAATGGTTGTGAAGCAGATAGACAGACTGAAGCAAAATAAGTCACCGGGTCCTGATGAGGTTTTTTCAAGGGTTCTAAAGGAATGCAAAATGGAAGTCTGTGAACCATTAACTAATATTTTTAATTTATCTCTTCAAACAGGTGCAGTGCCTGATATGTGGAAGATGGCTAATGTAATTCCTATTTTTAAAACAGAGGACAAGTCGTTACCGTCAAATTACCGCCCAATAAGCCTGACCTCAATTGTAGGCAAATTACTAGAGTCAATTATAGCTGAGATTATAAGAAGCCATCTCGATAAGCATAGCTTGATTAATGATACTCAGCATGGATTCACAAGAGGCCGGTCTTGTCTAACTAATTTATTGACTTTCTTCAGTAAAGCTTTTGAGGCTGTTGACCACGATAAAGAATTTGATATTATTTACTTAGATTTTAGTAAGGCATTTGATAGAGTTCCGCACCAAAGACTGTTGAAGAAAGTAGCAGCTCATGGCATTGGGGGAAGGGTGCTCTCGTGGATCGAATCATGGCTCACAGACAGGAAGCAAAGAGTGTCCATAAATGGGGTTAAATCCGAGTGGGGATCAGTAACAAGTGGCGTTCCACAGGGATCAGTCTTGGGCCCGTTGTTGTTTATAATATATATCAATGATCTTGATGAAGGAATTACTAGTGATATGAGCAAATTCGCCGATGACACGAAGATAGGTAGGATAATTGATTCAAACGTAGATGTTAGGGAACTTCAGGAGGATTTAGACAAACTCTACTCTTGGTCAGAAAAGTGGCAGATGCAGTTCAATGTAGATAAATGCAAGGTTCTGAAGCTCGGGAGTGTCCATAACCCTAGCACTTATAAGTTAAATAATGTAGAACTTAACCATACAGATTGCGAAAAGGACTTGGGGGTTATGGTAAGCAGCAACCTTAAACCAAGACAGCAATGCCTAAGCGTACGTAATAAGGCAAATAGATTACTGGGATTTATATCAAGAAGTGTAAGCAACAGAAGTCCAGAGGTCATACTGCAGCTTTATACATCATTAGTAAGGCCTCACCTAGATTATGCAGCTCAATTCTGGTCTCCATATTACAGAATGGACATAAATTCGTCAGAAAACATTCAGCGTAGGATGACTAAATTAATACATAGCATTAGAAATCTTCCTTATGAAGAAAGATTGAAGACTCTTAAGTTACATTCACTTGTTAGACGAAGAATGAGGGGAGACCTGATCGAAGTGTATAAGTGGAAGATAGGTATTAATAAAGGGGATATTAACAAGGTCTTGAGGATATCTCTCCAAGAGAGAACCCGCAGTAATGGATTTAAATTAGATAAGTTTAGATTTAGAAAGGACATAGGAAAGTATTGGTTTGGAAATAGGGTAGTAGATGAGTGGAACAGTCTACCTAGTTGGGTTATTGAGGCTAGGACTTTGGGTAGTTTCAAATTTAGGTTGGATAAATACATGAGTGGGATGGGTTGGATTTGAGTGGGACTTGCACATCAGAGCTTATTTCTTGGGTAGCATTGAAAATTGGGTAGGTCAAATGTTTGTTAGTGGGATGAATTGTAAAGGACCTGCCTAGTATGGGCGAGCAGGCCTGCTGCAGTGTTCCTCCTTTCTTATGTTCTTATGTTCTTAGAGCACTAGCTAAAAACGACAGACCAGTAGCCCTAACTTCTCACATCATAAAAATCTTCGTGATGAGACGGCAGATTATCAGTTTCATGGACCAGCACAACCGATATAACCCAAACCAGCATGGTTTTAGAACAGGACGGTCATGCTTGACATAGCTACTGAACCATTATGACAGAATTACGGAGGCGTTGAAAGACGATCGAAACGTAGATGTGATTTACACAGATATTGCAAACGCGTTTGACAAATGCGAACAAAATGAGGGCCATAGGCATTACGGGCAAGGTAGGTAGAACATAAAAAGTAGTAGTAAACAGAGCAAAATCCAACATCAGCGAAGTAAAAGCTCAGTTCCCCAAGGCATCGTCCTGGCACCTCTGCTGTTTCTCATCCTCATAGTGGAGATAGATAAAAACACCCGTCACAGTTTTGTATCATCATTTACAGATGACACTAAAATAAGCATGAAAGTCACCATGGTAGAGTACACGGAAAAATTACAGGAAGACATAAGCAGGGTTTTCCAGTGGGCAGTGGAGAACAACATGACTTTCAGTGGTAATAAGTTCCAGCTGCTTAGGTATGGAAAGAATGAAGAATTCAAAAGGAACACTGTATACAAAACTCAAGAGGGTCGCCAAATAGAACGAAAGGAACACGTAAAAGACCTGGGAATAATTATGTCAGCTGACCTTTCTTTCAAAGAACATAATAGGACAAAGATCACGACAGCCAGGAGGATGACGGGGTGAGTATTGAGAACCTTCAAAATAAGGGAAATAATGCCGATGGTGACACTCTTCAAATCGCTAGTGCTCCCTCATTTGGAATATTGCTCAGTACTGACGGCCCCATTCAGAGCAGCAGAAATATCAGATCTGGAACAAATTCAATGATCGTTTACGGCACCATAGAACCAGCAAAGCACTTATATTACTGGGAACACCTTAAAGTCTTAAACATGCACTCACTGGAGCGGAGGAGAGAGAGATACATGATAATAATACCTGAAAAGTATTCGAGGGCCTGGTCTCAAATCTGCACACTGCCACAACAGTATACTGGAGTGAGAGAGATATATTAGGAAATGCAAAATAAACCCAGTGAGGAGCAGGGGCGCGGTGGACACAATAAGGGAAGGCTGTGTCAACATTCGTTGATGGATTTGGTGCATGAAGCAAGGGCATCATCAGTCAGCCTGAGCTGGGAGACTTCGGTGAGGCAATGAGAATATTGTCAGACATTCTACTGTGGTTTCAGTAGCTCTGAGAGCTTAAAAGGTTTCCTTGTAGCAGAGCCGGAGTTACTATTACATTAGAATTACCAGCTTTCAGGATGGCCTATACCGCGCACAGAGAGGTAAATAAAATTTGAGAATAGCTTCGCAAAAAAATAGGTTAATATTAATGTACTCGTGGATACATGCACACCCATTCACCTAGTCAATATACACAGTTTACCCCGCTGGGGCCAATGAGTCAAACCCACAACACCTGCCCAGTCTTAGTAAACTAGCATGTGGAGCCCAGGACTACTGTCATTGAACTTTTTATAACTGGAATTTTGGGCTACAGCGAGGTAAATTGTAAGGTAAACTGACATTATTCGAGTCTAAATATATGCATATACTATACATACACACTTCTTCACCCATACGAACATATCCAGGTACATAAGCTACATATGTACATATACATATATATGCAAGGAATTCGCGAGAGCAAGCGAAATATACATATATATATACATACATATATACATACGCAGATCATATTTATTCATATATGCATATGATAGTGAGAGGGGGGAGTTAGTGTGAGAGGCCGTAAAACTTTAGCCTTTTCTCTCAGCCCCTCGTGCTCGCTCTCAGCCCCTTGTGCTCGCTCAATATGCTTCTGTCCACCCTGTGGAAATTAGTGGGTGGGTATATATTCACCATTCTGTGGTTACTGGGGTAGATTCATGATTCTTGGCCCCCTCCTCTTCTCTTGTGGACCGGCTTCACTGATTCCTGGCCTTCAGGGCTCGTTCATACCCTCTTGATATAGTGTGTATTGTTTGCTTTTTTCAACTCGTTGTCTAGTGCATTTCTCATACAATAATAACTTCGTGTCTCATCTGTATCTTTAGCTGCCATAAATGTCCACTGGCTTCCTCTCTTATCTCTAACAACTGGTTCCTGTCTCCACGCTTGTGTTTGTAATTATTATATTCCCCCTTTCCTGGTTATCTTCTTTTCCTAATGTTGTAGCACCCTGGTTGACCAGACGAGCACCAGACCAACGTGGCCCAACGCTGGACTGCGGGAAGAGGAAGACTCTCGAAACCCGTCCAAGGTATATCGGAACACTACACAAATAACCCGCACATAAAAGACAGAAGCTTACGACGACGTTTCGGTCCGACTTGGACCATTGACAAAGTCACACTAACAGAGGAGGAGCAGGACGGCTATATATAGGCAGGAAGAGGTGGAGGTAGTAGTAGTGGTAGTAGTAGTAGTAGTAGTAGTACAAGAATTGTATGTAATACCGGCTGTTAGCATGAATTCTTGAAGTTTCCTGTAGTTCTTGCCCGTACTTCAAGTCTTCATCTCGTTGTGAACTTACCAAACAGATGCCAAACAGGCGGCTGTACTCACAAAGTGAGAATATTGCTAGATACTGTCACTGGTATTTAAGAAAGATCCTGAGAATCCTCAATGACGTTTTACCACCCGCCTCCCTGATGGTAATGGGAAAAATTCTGTAAATAGTGTTCCATGGAATGCAGGCGAGGAAAATGTATCGTAACTTTTATCTGAAAAATACTGGGAAAGTTAACTTAAAAAAAATTAGAGTAAAATAACTTCGAGAGCGGACGGCTCAGTAGACGGAATAAAAGGGTTTTAGACGTAAAGCGAAGTGGAATAAAGACACAGTAAGTAGACAAATTAAGACATGTGCAATAGTTGGGTATCTTTATTGTGGAGACGTTTCGCCAACCAGTGACTATATCAGTCCAATACCGAGACGGTGGAAGACATGAAGGAGACGGTGGAAGACATGAAGGAGACGGTGGACGACATGGAGACGGTGGAAGACATGGAGACGGTGGAAGACATGGAGACGGTGGAAGACATGAAGGAGACGGTGGACGACATGAAGGAGACGGTGGACGACATGAAGGAGACGGTGGACGACATGGAGACGGTGGACGACATGAAGGAGACGGTGGACGACATGAAGGAGACGGTGGAAGACATGAAGGAGACGGAGGACGACATGAAGGAGACGGAGGACGACATGGAGACGGTGGACGACATGAAGGAGACGGTGGACGACATGAAGGAGACGGTGGACGACATGAAGGAGACGGTGGACGACATGGAGACGGTGGAAGACATGAAGGAGACGGTGGAAGACATGAAGGAGACGGAGGAAGACATGAAGGAGACGGAGGACGACATGGAGACGGTGGACGACATGAAGGAGACGGTGGACGACATGAAGGAGACGGTGGACGACATGAAGGAGACGGTGGACGACATGAAGGAGACGGTGGACGACATGGAGACGGTGGAAGACATGAAGGAGACGGTGGAAGACATGAAGGAGACGGAGGAAGACATGAAGGAGACGGTGGACGACATGGAGACGACGGCGGAAGACATGAAGGAGACGGAGGACGACATGGAGACGGTGGACGACATGAAGGAGACGGTGGACGACATGAAGGAGACGGTGGACGACATGAAGGAGACGGTGGACGACATGAAGGAGACGGTGGACGACATGAAGGAGACGGTGGACGACATGAAGGAGACGGTGGACGACATGAAGGAGACGGTGGACGACATGAAGGAGACGGTGGACATGTAGTAACAGTTGTAGTTTGAGGTGATAAGTTAGTAGCCATGGATACCTTTTCAATGATAAGCGACTGATCCCCTTAAGCTTCATGTCTTCCACCATCACCAGCCTCCGTATTGGATTGATAAAGCTACTGGTTGGCGAAACGTCTCCCCAGTAAAGATACTCGAGTGTTTCACATGCGTTTTGCTCATCTACTTGTCGGTTTTATATTATGTCGTGCCAAATAGGTAAAACTGATCAATTACCAAGAACTCGTTTAAAATTAAGTCCTTTCTAAATTTTTCTCTTATACGTTTAAAGATATATTTTTTTTATTATTTATGTTAATGTAAAAATTAATAATTTTGTACCAAAAGAACCTTAGAAAACTTACCTAACCTTATTATAGCAAGCGCAATTTAATTTAGCCTAATCCAGCTCAATATATTTTAGATACATTTACAATAATTTAATAAACAAACAGTGAAATATATTTTTTTCGTTATGTTCAGAATGATTTTTTCGAAATTATTGCATACACAAATTTTCGCTTGCCTTATTCGACAAGAAGAGCATTGCTATTGAAGCCAAAATTGCAAGTTTTGCCTATTCGGCACGACATATATATATATATATATATATATATATATATATATATATATATATAAGTGAACAGTATTTAGATAAGGCTAAAGAGGTCTTTGTGGCATTTATGGATTTGGAAAAGGCATATGACAGGGTGGATAGGGGGGCAATGTGGCAGATGTTGCAAGTGTATGGTGTAGGAGGTAGGTTACTGAAAGCAGTGAAGAGTTTTTACGAGGATAGTGAGGCTCAAGTTAGAGTATGTAGGAAAGAAGGAAATTTTTTCCCAGTAAAGGTAGGCCTTAGACAAGGATGTGTGATGTCACCGTGGTTGTTTAATATATTTATAGATGGGGTTGTAAGAGAAGTAAATGCGAGGGTCTTGGCAAGAGGCGTGGAGTTAAAAGACAAAGAATCACACACAAAGTGGGAGTTGTCACAGCTGCTCTTTGCTGATGACACTGTGCTCTTGGGAGATTCTGAAGAGAAGTTGCAGAGATTGGTGGATGAATTTGGTAGGGTGTGCAAAAGAAGAAAATTAAAGGTGAATACAGGAAAGAGTAAGGTTATGAGGATAACAAAAAGATTAGGTGATGAAAGATTGAATATCAGATTGGAGGGAGAGAGTATGGAGGAGGTGAATGTATTCAGATATTTGGGAGTGGACGTGTCAGCGGATGGGTCTATGAAAGATGAGGTGAATCATAGAATTGATGAGGGAAAAAGAGTGAGTGGTGCACTTAGGAGTCTGTGGAGACAAAGAACTTTGTCCTTGGAGGCAAAGAGGGGAATGTATGAGAGTATAGTTTTACCAACGCTCTTATATGGGTGTGAAGCGTGGGTGATGAATGTTGCAGCGAGGAGAAGGCTGGAGGCAGTGGAGATGTCATGTCTGAGGGCAATGTGTGGTGTGAATATAATGCAGAGAATTCGTAGTTTGGAAGTTAGGAGGAGGTGCGGGATTACCAAAACTGTTGTCCAGAGGGCTGAGGAAGGGTTGTTGAGGTGGTTCGGACATGTAGAGAGAATGGAGCGAAACAGAATGACTTCAAGAGTGTATCAGTCTGTAGTGGAAGGAAGGCGGGGTAGGGGTCGGCCTAGGAAGGGTTGGAGGGAGGGGGTAAAGGAGGTTTTGTGTGCGAGGGGCTTGGACTTCCAGCAGGCATGCGTGAGCGTGTTTGATAGGAGTGAATGGAGACAAATGGTTTTTAATACTTGACGTGCTGTTGGAGTGTGAGCAAAGTAACATTTATGAAGGGATTCAGGGAAACCGGCAGGCCGGACTTGAGTCCTGGAGATGGGAAGTACAGTGCCTGCACTCTGAAGGAGGGGTGTTAATGTTGCAGTTTAAAAACTGTAGTGTAAAGCACCCTTCTGGCAAGACAGTGATGGAGTGAATGATGGTGAAAGTTTTTCTTTTTCGGGCCACCCTGCCTTGGTGGGAATCGGCCGGTGTGATAATAAAAAAAAATAATAAAATATATATATATATATATATATATATATATATATATATATATATATATATATATATATATATATGTCAGGCCACAGCAGGATTCGAACTTGCACACTCTGAACTGATGTATTCAGTATAACTCATTGTTCCTAAAGATTTTATGATTATTGCCACACCAGTTGTTAAAAGAATTAATTACCAAGAGACCCATAATTATCTTTAGGGAAACCTAATTAGCCTGGCTGTTTTGCCTACACTGGACTGCAGTCTGAAAGCATCAACAGCTTGAGCGATCAGGCTATCAAATAGCTTGGCGAGACGCCAGGCCACGGCGCGATGATACCCAGAGGCATCTCCAGGTGGGTACATCAGGGGACTTGAGCTAGAGTTCACCACAGCCACGCTGACTGGAGATTCATCTGTAAAAATTACATTTGTGGTCACAGTGTCTTCCATGTTAACCTCCCAATGGTGTATAGAAATATACCTGGTTGGATCTTACTTTAGCCAGCTGGCCCAGTGGCTTACACACTATCCTGGAGTTTTACGCCTCGCTTATCATGGGTTCAAACTCCCTCCCGTTCCATGGTTTGGGTACATTAGTATAACGTGGGGTGTAGTGTGTACATAGGTGTGGAGCCCCCAGATGACATCACTTTACATAATTACGGTTAGGATGATGGATCTTGATGTGACGGGAGTGTAACGTTGGAGGTGTTAAACTGGGTTGATATTTTCATATTTTTCATCAATGTGAATTCAAGGATACAATTGACAGAACATGCTTTCACTGGAACAACGTTTCGCTCTGTGTAGAACTTTGTCAAAGCTTCACTTTATAAAACTACGAAGGGCGAAACGTTGCCGTTCCCCATTCCATCCGTCCTATTTGAGATTTATTTTGTGGTGAATATTCCTGTTGATTGTAAAGTGTATAATTCAGAAGAGAGGGGTTTGGTTTGTCTAGTAACTCTGGTGTCAGTACTTTCCATTAGCGTTGAATTAATTAACTTTCCCTGTAAAGGAGTAGGGGATGGAACACAAGGGGGTAGACCAACGAGACGCGGGGTATGGGTAGTGAAGGAACGAAGGTGAATAATAATAATAATAATATTACTCACCATTGTTCCCCATCTCCTACCACCGATGCTTCTATTATTGTTGTTGTTGTTGTTGTTGTTATTATTATTATTATTATTAGTAGTAGTAGTAGTAGTATTAGTGGTATTAGTGGTATTGTTATTTGTGGAAGGTGCACCTTTAATGTAAACTCTAGGGACCCATAGCCTCGAAGAACTAGCTATAAAAGGGCTACTAGGAAAAATATTTGGATATCTCTCCCTAATTCCGTTTGAGTATTACACTTCTTCCATTAAATAAATGCACAGATAGATATATACTTTATTATGTAGCACTGTATACAAAGTTTAAACGGTACATAGATGGTACAAAGAAGTTGATGTATAAAGCTTGTTTTAATTGCGTAGTGTTTTTATTTCAACGTTGCAGAGCGAGTTTGAGGCTGTTACGGACATGTTTGAAATGTTAGCTACAATAAACACGAGAATTGGTGTTTTGTTTTTCGTGTTTAACTCTCACTTTTACCTGTTGGAAAAAGTTGTATTACGCTTTTTTAACGATTCCCTTTTCTAAATTATTCTAAGTTATTTTTTTTTATCCGAGAGTTCTCATGTTACAATGTCTTGTAAGTTTGTAAGTCTATTTTACGAGTTTGGTGGTTTGTTATTCTACTACGTCTATCCCCTGTCTATTCTGGTTCTAAGACCTTACTAGCCTAGTTCTAAGCCCTTCTCATCATGGTACTAAGTTCATTTTATTGTGGATGCAATTTCATTTTATTCTGGTTCTAAACCCATTCTATCTTGGCTTTACGATTTTATCTTGGTTCTAAGCATATTCTGAACCCATCATGTCTTGCTTCTGAACCCACCATCTTGCTTCTGAACCCATGTCTTGCTTCTGAACCCATCATGTCTTGCTTCTGAACCCACCATGTCTTGCTTCTGAACCCATCATGTCTTGCTTCTGAATCCATCATGTCTTGCTTCTGAACCCACCATCTTGCTTCTGAACCCACCATGTCTTGCTTCTGAACCCATCATGTCTTGCTTCTGAACCCACCATGTCTTGCTTCTGAACCCACCATGTCTTGCTTCTGAATCCACAATGTCTTGCTTCTGAACCCACCATGTCTTGCTTCTGAACCCATCATGTCTTGCTTCTGAACCCATCATGTCTTGCTTTTGAACCCATCATGTCGTGCTTCTGAACGCATCATGTCTTGCGTCTGAACGCATCATGTCTTGCGTCTGAACGCATCATGTCTTGCTTCTGAACCCATCATGTCTTGCTTCTGAACCCATCATGTCTTGCTTCTGAACCCACCATGTCTTGCTTCTGAACCCATCATGTCTTGCGTCTGAACGCATCATGTCTTGCTTCTGAACCCATCATGTCTTGCGTCTGAACGCATCATGTCTTGCTTCTGAACGCATCATGTCTTGCTTTTGAACGCATCATGTCTTGCTTCTGAGCGCATCATGTCTTGCTTCTGAACCCACCGTGTCTTGCTTCTGAACGCATCATGTCTTGCTTCTGAACGCATCATGTCTTGGTTCTGAACCCACCATGTCTTGCTTCTGAACGCATCATGTCTTGCTTCTGAACCCACCATGTCTTGCTTCTGAACGCATCATGTCTTGCTTCTGAACGCATCATGTCTTGCTTCTGAACCCACCATGTCTTGCTTCTGAACGCATCATGTCTTGCTTCTGAACGCATCATGTCTTGCTTCTGAACGCATCATGTCTTGCTTCTGAACCCATCATGTCTTGCTTCTGAGCGCATCATGTCTTGCTTCTGAACCCACCATGTCTTGCTTCTGAACGCATCATGTCTTGCTTCTGAACGCATCATGTCTTGCTTCTGAACCCACCATGTCTTGCTTCTGAACGCATCATGTCTTGCTTCTGAACGCATCATGTCTTGCTTCTGAGCGCATCATGTCTTGCTTCTGAACGCATCATGTCTTGCTTCTGAGCGCATCATGTCTTGCTTCTGAACGCATCATGTCTTGCTTCTGAACGCATCATGTCTTGCTTCTGAACGCATCATGTCTTGCTTCTGAACGCATCATGTCTTGCTTCTGAACGCATCATGTCTTGCTTCTGAACGCATCATGTCTTGCTTCTGAGCGCATCATGTCTTGCTTCTGAACGCATCATGTCTTGCTTCTGAGCGCATCATGTCTTGCTTCTGAACGCATCATGTCTTGCTTCTGAACGCATCATGTCTTGCTTCTGAACGCATCATGTCTTGCTTCTGAACGCATCATGTCTTGCTTCTGAACGCATCATGTCTTGCTTCTGAACGCATTACCTCATTATCGTGGCATATCATCTGGTTTGATAAGTAAAAAAAAAGACTACGACGGATATCATAGAACAGAAGACACAGCAGAGTCAGTCTTTATTTGTACAAGTTTCGCTCTTAGGTGAGCGAAACGAGCAAAGAAAAGCTTGCGTTGCTGTATCTTTGTTCTTTCATCATTTAATGTTAAGTAATTTGTTTTTGTTCATTCATTGTTATACTCTGTGTTATATCGACACCGTATTTGTTACGAAGCCCCTCATATATTTTACTTACATCATTGACTAGTCAATATATGAGGCAGGTTGACGTCTATTGTTTTAGGTCACAGCTATATTGGGGTTGTTGGGGTGGTGAATTGGTTTGTTGATGGGTTGGTGGGGTGGATTGGTGAGTTGGTGTGATGGATTGGTGGGTTGGATGGTGAATTGTTAAGTTTGTGTGATAACTGATTGGTACGACGGTTGATTAGTATGATTGATGATTAGTATGATAAATGATTGGTATGATGAGCTGGAGGGGTGGTATGTTGGTGTGACGGTAGATTGGTTAGAATGGTAGAGCTGGTATTCTTAGTTGGTGTGGTGGTGGGTTGAAGTGGTGGATGTGGCGGGCGGTTGAGTTGGGTGACTGGTAGAGTTAGTGGACAGGTAAGGTGATGTGGTGGTCTGGTGGAGGTGGTAACTGGTTGAGGTAGTGGGCTGTATGCATCAGGGTAATATCAACCTTGGTAACCTGACCTGCTTGTAGTAGCAAGCCGTAGGTGCTCTCAAAAGACTCCTTCAATCCCTCCTCCTGCTTCCCCTCTCTTACCCTCTTCTCTTGCTTCCCGTCTCCTCCTTCCCCTCTTACTTCTCCTTCTCCTCTTACTTCTCCTTCTCCCCTTCTTTCTCCTCCTGCTTTCGCTCTTCCTCCTCCTCCTTCCCCTCTTCCTCCTTCCCCTCTTCCTTCTTTTCCTCCCCTTCTTCCTCCTGTTTCCCCTCTTCCTCTTCCTCACCCCTTATTCTAGAAGTGTTGTCTAACCTTATAGAAAAAACAAATAAATGATTGAATTAACATCAAAAATATATTGGCTGATTATTTTTTATCTTTGATTCATAATATATTCCATAATTTATCGACATGTTATTTTTAAGTAGAATTAATAAATATTCGTTTACCAAAGACTAGTATAAAATACTAATGTATCCCAGTGAGCGTTCATGCACCCCTGGTAAGTGTCCATGGGCCCCCTGATGAACAACCCTGTGACAGACCAAGAGGAGGTACACCCCGTACACAGTTTCAAGAGTAGGTGCAATAGGCCGTGGAGACTAAGAATCGGTAAGCCCTGTCGATAAGAAACGTGCGCGCGCGCGCGGACGGACGGATACACACACACACACACACACACACACACACACACACACACACACACACACACACACACACACACACACACACACACACACACAGGGAAATCAACCTGACGACACTGGAGGACAGGAGAGATGGGGGGACATGATAACGACATACAAAATACTGAGAGGAATTGACAAGGTGGACAAAGACAGGATGTTCCAGAGATTGGACACAGTAACAAGGGGACACAGTTGGAAGTTGAAGACACAGATGAATCACAGGGATGTTAGGAAGTATTTCTTCAGCCACAGAGTAGTCAGGAAGTGGGATAGTTTGGTAAGCGTAGTAGTGGAGGCAGGATCCATACATAGCTTTAAGCAGAGGTATGATAAAACTCACGGTTCAGGGAGAGTGACCTAGTAGCGACCAGTGAAGAGGCGGGGCCAGGAGCTCGGACTCGACCCCTGCAACCTCAACTAGGTGAGTACAACTAGGTGAGTACACACACACACGAGGCAGGAGAGATGGGAGACATGATAACGACATACAAATTGACAGGGTGGATAGGGACAAGATGTTTCAGAGATGGAACACAACAATGAGGGGACACAAAGGACACAACTGGAAGTTGAAAACTCAGATGAGTCACAGGTATGTTAGGAAGTATTTCTTTAACCATAGAGTTGTCAGGAAGTGGAACAATCTGGAGAGTGATGTAATGGAGGCAGGATTCATACCCAAGAGATACGACAAAGCTCATGGAGCAGGGAGAGAATGGACCTAGTGGCGACCAGCGAAGAGGTGGGACCAGGAGCTGTGAATCGACCCCTGCAACCACAAACAGGTGAGGACGTACACACACACACACTTTCATTTCCGATGGTTTTAGCAAGACAAAAATCTAAGCTATTAGTCATTGTGTTATAATTATTTTTTTTTATATATTTCGAGTGCTATATTAATATTCAGTCTTTTTCGTTACTATCGCAAGCAGTGCCGGTACTGAAAATAAAAAATTACATTAATGTTTTATGTCATTCTCCCAAGAGTTAATGTTTGCTACTCTCGGGGTTACTATGGCACACCTTTTCCCTTCTTCACTTGGTTAGTTAATTCAGCCTAATTCTGGCGCCTTCAGGACTAAAATTTGCTGCCCCGTCTAGATCGATGCGTCTGCGTACAGGGTAGGCGTGGCTGAGGGAAAAAGAGCCAGTTCAACTCTTCTCTTTCCTCCTTGCTTTGTGTTGAGGGAAGAGTGGCCAGGAAAATCCCCTAATTTTGTAATTGCCCACGCTTTTGTTCTCTCGTGTATTAATTACCATTAGGTGGTTAAACCTCAGGGTTGAATATGGGTTAACGATGGGACATCAGGGGTTTAACACCCAGGATCCCGCAGCCTAGGATAGTCGCGCTCTCCCCGGCGCCGCACGCGTTGCCAGCGCTGCATTTCATGTTCTACATTATTCCTTCACCATCGTCAGTTCGCATCTTTATATTATTTTCCCTCTTACTCACGCCCTTATTTGCTAGAAAAGCAGGCGCTTGCTCATGTAAATTCTTCCTGGCTGAGGATTGACCGGAGAAAGAAAAGCCGTACCCGGCAACTCCGGCCAGAGGTTCGTTCTCCACCTCTGAGCGGTGTCCTCCCCTCAGTTTGGTTATGACCTTGTGTAGGGAGGACTGTTGCGCCGTTCTCCGGGTATTATGTTTAAAGTGGAAAGCTTAGTAACCAATTAGTTCGTGTGTTCATGGTGCTAGTTTTTTCTAATTTTAAATAAAACTCAGATTTTTTTTTATTTTTTTTGCATAATCCGACATCGACTCAGTTACGAGATTATCAACGTCAGCTGTGGAAAGAATCTTTGCGAGGGAGCCAACACTAATACGAAAAAAACAAAAACAAAAGAATTAAGGATGAGCCGCGCGTGTTATCTCAACTCACAGAGGAAGGCTGAGCTTGTCTCAGCTCCCGTGGATGAGAGAGCCCTGGTAGCTGAGCCTGGCCTGGTAGCCTAGTCATCCAAGCCTCGTCCATGTGGCACATTGTCGACCTTCTGTTGCATGTCACACCAGCTGACCTGCTCAATGGGTTCTTCACCGTCTTGGTGATTTTTTTTATACTGTTGACACTGTTGTTGCTGCCATCCCTTATGAGATTACTCTAGACCTCAGGTCGACGCGCTCTCGCGGGGCTTCCGAGTCCTGGATGTGTTGTGGAGCAGTGTGTTTCACGTTCTGTATTTCGTGTGAAAATTTGAACGGAAACGACAAACTATGGAAAATTTCGGATGCCTTGGCAATACTAATAAAACACAGACACTTGTATGTTTATAAAAAAACGTTGTTGTTGCCTAAATTGGCAACAGAGATATGGCTGGACCCAGAGTTCAGAAATAAGACCGATCCCCGTGCACACAGAAGGCTGAATAGAGTTCAGAAAATCGAACCCAGAGATAACAAGACTGAGCCCAGAGACCACTGAGGTTAGGTTAGCCTCTTTTCAATAAGTTACACTGGCGACACTTGTCCGTGGCGAGTCCCAGGAGACAGTCTGGCTGCATTCAACCACCTCTGAGTCTGCAGCCTCGCTCGCCACCCAGATAAAACAAATCTTGAGTGACGTGGTGACTCCCCGCCTCCCTCAGGGCGCCCAGGGCCTGTTCATACACGGCTCGTCCCTTGTCCATGCACGGCTCGTCCCTTGGCTCGCCCCTTGTCTATGCACGGCACGTCCCTAGGCCATGCATGGCTCGCCCCCTGCACGAGGCTTGTTATGAAAAATTCATATTTGTTAAGGGTCTCTCGGGAACCTGGGTGGTGACTGGCAGCTTGTTGCTCGACCCTTCATGCACTGAATGAGAATGTTACTCTGGAAGCTCATTAACGAAAACTGAAATGAAATTGTGTGAAGACTGTTCTCGTGGCCTATAATGAGCAGTATAATTTTGACGAGGTACTTCAGCCAGAGAAAGATGAATGAGCAAGGGAGACCAAAGTTTCATTTGGTGGTTTTAATGAATACGACTGTATAAGAATTTGATTAATATTCTAGTGCAGACTAGCAATTCCCCACTCCAGTCAAGCATAAAAGCTGTTCCATTTATCGGTGGCAGTAAATTTTGTACCTCCTGGGGTGGATGTGTGAGGGGAGGCGATTTACTCTCCCTGAAAGTGGCCTAACAGAACCAATCACATGAGAGAACCGAGAGCAGCTGGAGACAAAGGAGAACCAGGGAGGTGTAATGTCCCTGCTTCAAGTTAACAGCTGCTGGTCGATGGAGTCCTAACACACGCATTTGCTTCCTTCCATAACACGCAGATTCACAGTAAACAAAATAAGAATAATGTAGCTGAACTGCTTATGAGGAATCGACTTTTTTTTACCGGGGGCTTTAATCTTGGAACAGGAGGGGAACGGAGGGTAAAATAAACAAACGATATTGATTAAAAAATTAGAAGTCTGCAAATCTCGAAGACACTGTGCGATGATGAGGAAATGCAGAGTAAAGGAGATGTGGAATAAGATGAGGACGTGCAGTAAGAGGTGACTTGTCGGAACAAACGAGGATTGGGATGCGTCAACCATGGAGTAACTCGGCTTTCCCCTCTCCCTCTTTCAACTCCCCCAACACTCCCTTCCATCAGAATGAGGGGAAGAACGAGGGAAGCAGTAAGTGATAATTCATTGGGGGAGAACTGATGAGTAGGTCCCACTGGATGACGAATTGTGAGTGGCTGTTGTCAGGATACAACACGTATGACTGCGCTACCATTGACACATGCACATTTGCTCAAACCCGAGTGCTAATTTTTAAGACAGTATTCTTTAGAATTTCTACTGAAAAGAAATATTTAAGCTATCAGATATGCATAAAAGGTTGCCATAGCTGATGCTCGGCACGGGTATGCCCATCCTCCTACAAAAGGACTCAGAAAAAACAGTTAGGGCATTTAATACTTTAGCGTCAAACGTGAGACGAGGCCACTCTAGCCCTCACCCCCTCGTCCTGCACCTCATGCCCCTCCTGGGTAAACTAACCGTGGAAACTTGAGAAGGAATAATGATGAGCATCTCTGAAAGGATCTGAGTGCGTCCCCCCCTATGGGACCTGTTAGATCTCAGGCCAGTGTGTGCTAGACTCATTTGAGGGTTCATTTGGAAGCTCCGAAAGATTTTCTTGATTTAAACCTGATGAGGAAATGATGTTTGCAGTTCCTCTCGGTCCGTTTGAGGTCCATTTAAAAGACGGACCAGGGTTTAAGGTGAAGACTTGTGAGTGACAGTAATACGTGTGCCGATGTGAAAAGGGATAAAGTGAAGCTAATCTTAGGAGGGACCCCGGACACACGTCTCTGCTCCACTCTGGTGGAGAGCTCATCCAACACCAACCCAAGTCACTGCTTTAGCACGAAGGTTACATAACCACCCATTCCCGGCGTAATTTAGGTTGGGTAAATCATTGTTTGTATGTGCTAGATCACGTAAACAAACAGCGTTATCACCAGTTGAAGACCATTGTAATCTCACGGTGTGACAAGGTGGAAAGTGGACATCATTACTGATAACTAATTTCAAGAACTAGCAGTCTTTTGAGACCCTGGAATGATGGGGAATTCAACATGGCATCTGTTGAAGATACTGGGCGGAATAACAACATTATATTGAGAGAATATTGAGAACACAATAGCTAGGAGTCTCCCCTCAGCTGCGCCTAGCAACCCTCCTGTCCTCCCCCTCGACAGGGGAGGGAACAGTCCTCCCATGCCAGCAGGGTGTTCCATCCAGGGCTGCCGGGATAGACTGGTATTGCGTGTGAGAAGTGAATACTGATGTCTGTTGTGGAGGTCCGAGATTGAATGTTGGTGTCATCTGCTGATGTCAGGCCTCCACTGTAGATGATGACTACCATTGAAGTGCTCTTGTGGCTGCTCTGAATAGCAAAGCACAAAGACAGGCTAGTAAATTGTTCACCATTACTAAGTTGAAGCCATCATCGTAGCTTGAGGCACATACAGAGACGAACTTGTATTGTACAAGGAAAGTCTTAACCACGCTGTTAGTCACGCAGTCTGCCTTAGGAGGTCAATGTTTTTAAGTTGGGTTGCCTTGAACCGACGAGGTACTGCGACGTGTGTCGTACGACGCGTGTCCAGCCAACATGGGTAATAGGCTCCAACCACTTGCCCGTAGGCGATCTGTTTCCTACTGATCAGGTAGGTTGTTTTGTGCCGTGTGGGCAGCCACCATGGCGCCTATGTTCTGCACTAAGCTTTTCAGCTGGAGCAAGTCTGGGAAGGGCAAGAAGGACAGTGGGTCAAGGCCGCCCTTAGACACTGTCTTTCCTGAGCCCCAAGATGAGGGTGAGGCGTGCCCATACTGGACCCACGTGCAGTGCAACCCCCCGCCCCACAACAACTCTTCACGCCCACACACACCAACCCACGTGCCCCTGCTGCCCGCTCATCATCCAGGCAGCCCGGTCCACCACCAGCCTGGTTCCCGCAGCCCAGCCTCGCACCGGCGGGCGGCCCACGCCCGCAGCCACCAGGTGAAGTGTGGTCATGAAGTACCTTACTATAACACCACCTACAACAGTCCCTACCACAGCCCTCATCACAGCCCTGGACCCAATAGCCCGGTTAACCACAGCCCAGTGCACTTCAGCCCCATACACCATCCCTCCAATCACTGTAGCCCTGGACCAAACAGCCCGGTGCCCAATGCCCAAGGGTACAACAGCCCAGTACATCACGCTTCAGGGTATAACAGCCCAGTACATCATACTCCCGGGTACAATAGTCCTGTGCCCCTCGCCTCTGGGTACAACAGCCCGGTACCCCACGCTCCAGGATACAACAGTCCGGTACATCATACTTCAGGGTACAATAGCCCTGTACCCCTCGTTTCTGGGTACAACAGCCCGGTTCCGGCGACCTCGGGGTACAATAGCCCTGTACATCACCGGGGATACGTGTTGGAGAGTAACTACTGCCAACCACTCCCCCCACCACCACCACAACGACCTCCTCCACCACTACCCGCCCACGAAGGTAATGTCTCGGAAGTTTGTCACACTATTTCTTCTTGAATAACTCCATCATTTTTATTATTTCTTCTTCTTCAATAACACTTTTATACTTGGCGTTTCTTTGTCTGGTCAAAGAACATTTTTCTTGTCTGGATTGAACATCTACTTTCCCATTGGCCTCTCAGCTGTGATAATAAGATCGTCTACCTGGAGGGTGTTCCGGGGGGGTCAACGCCCCCACTTCCCGGTCCATGACCAGGCCTCCCAGTGGATCAGGGCCTGATCGACGAGGCTGTTACTGGTGGCCGCACTTTTAGTGTTTTGTATTTTCTCTTAACGTACTCACGGTACCTCTGCTTTTCATTGGAGGTGTGTACCACCATCTGCCCAGTCTTATTCTTTCGTAGGGAGTAATTAATGTGTGCAGACTCGGGGCCAGTCTCTAGGATTTTCCAAATGAAAATGATGGTATCTCCGACTGCGTTTCAGGGAGTACAGGACAAGCGACTTGAAACGGTCTCAGTAATTAAGGCGTTAAACCACACGGGTCATGTTGAGATGCTATTGATCTCATAACTATGAGTGGGATAAGATCGTGTTAACAAACAACACAAGCCGTATCACACAGGCTTTTGCCATGTGATTATGCCGTATGATTTGTGTTTTTATCGTTTGTCAGAAAATGGGAAGCATTCACACGATTGTTTGTTCCTCTTTGTTTCCATTTAGCTATACAAACCAGAGAAAATATAACCCATATGTATACGGAAATGTAAATCTTTTTTATTGGGAATTAATGTGATTTGATGACACCGTATTCGTATAGTAAATTAGATTTTTAAATCTGTGATGCGCGGCAGTATACCCTGAATATGGGACCTTATTACAGGCATACACGTTCATTGTACTGTACAGGCTCTGTGGGAGGGGAGGGGGATCACGCCTGGGTAAAAATATTTATTGTAATTTGTACTTAGCACGGACGTGCCTTTTTTTTTTTGTTTTTTTTTTTGGCTTCTGGAGCGAATTTGTTGTAATGAAGATATAATCATGTACCTCGACGGCGCCAGAGTTATGATGATAAAATCATCCGCAGCGTCTATGTGAATGTGATTGTTGTGTTGAACTTTGTCTCTCCCTAAGTCTTCAGCCACCACCTCACTCCCTCCCCTTTCCTGCCCCCCACTACCTTTCCTGCCCCCCACTACCTTTCCTGCCCCCCACTACCTTTCCTGCCCCCCACTACCTTTCCTGCCCCTCACGACCTTTCCTGCCCCCCCCCCCCTTTCCTGCCCCCACTACCTTTCCTGCCCTCACTACCTGTCCTGCCCTCACTACCTTTCCTGCCCCCACTACCTTTCCTGCCCCCACCCCCCTTTCCTGCCCACCCCCCTTTCCTGCCCACCCCCCTTTCCTGCCCCCACTACCTTTTCTGCCCCCACTCCCTTTTCTGCCCCCCACTCCCTTTTCTGCCCCCACCCCCTTTCCTGCCCCACTCCCTTTCCTGCCCCCTACTCCCTTTCCTGCCCCCCACTCCCTTTCCTGCCCCTACTCCCTTTCCTGCTCCTACTCCCTTTCCTGCCCCTACTCCCTTTCCTGCCCCTACTCCCTTTCCTGTCCCTACTCCCTTTCCTGCCCCCACTCCCTTTCCTGCCCCCACCCCCCTTTCCTGTCCCCACTCCCTTTCCATCCCCCCACTCCCTTTCCTGCCCCTACTCCCTTTCCTGCCCCTACTCCCTTTCCTGCCCCCACTCCCTTTCCTGCCCCCACCCCCCTTTCCTGCCCCCACTCCCTTTCCTGCCTCCCACTCCCTTTCCTGCCCCCCACTCCCTTTCCTGCCCCCACCCCCCTTTCTTGCCCCTACTCCCTTTCCTGCCCCTACTCCCTTTCCTGTCCCCCACTCCCCTTTCCTGTCCCCCACTCCCTTTCCTGCCCCCACTCCCTTTCCTGCCCCCACTCCCTTTCCTGCCCCCCACTCCCTTTCCTGCCCCCCCACTTTCCCAGACCCTCCTGTTTACCTTATTTTCCTTCTCCCTGCTCTTTCCTTCCCCCTCATTTCTCTTGCTCTTCGCTTCTCCCTCTCTACCATTTTTCTTGGCTTTCTTCCCCACCAATTACACTCTTCCATCATTTGCTTCCCTCTCCTTTTTTGTGCCACCCTTTTCCTCACCCTCTGCTTTCCCTCCCTCCCCTTCCCCTGCTCTCATCTTCCCTTCTCCCTTCCCCTGCTCTCATCTTCCCTTCTCCCTTCCCCTGCTCTCATCTTCCCTTTCCCTGTTCTCAGTTTCCTTTCTCCCTTCCCCTGCTTTCACCTTCCTTTCTCCCTTCCCCTGCTCTCATCTTCCTTTCTCCCTTCCCCTGCTCTCATCTTCCTTTCTCCCTTCCCCTGCTCTCAGCTTCCTTTCCCCCACTTCCCTCACCGCCCACCACTTTTTTTCCTCACCGCTGTCTCCCTACCTTCCTCTTTACCCACTTCCTAGTCGTTCTTCTTCCTAAATTACTTTTTCTCCCCTTTACCTTCCCACCGTTCCCCAGAGACTGCTCTTATCTCCCCCCCTCCTATCCCTCCTTCCCTCCCCTCCTTCACCTGCCTTTCTCGCCTTTACACCCTAAACACTTATTTTTTTTTTTACATGGGTCGTATTCGTCTGAATTAGCTACGATAGAGCGAACTTTTATCGTTCCCGTCTACCTGGTCGTACGTCCACCTGGCCATACGTGTACCTGGTCATCCGTCCATATGGTTATCCGTCCACCTGGTCATCCGTCCACATGGTTATCCGTCCACCTGGTCACTGGCACCTCTAAATAAATTCTAATCGGCCTACATCATCCTCGCCTCAATCATCGTTTTTCAAGCTTCGTATAATCTTTATTTTTCAAGCTTCATGTAAATTATAGTTTTTCAAGCTTTGTGTGAAGTCAGTTTACACACACACACACACACACACACACACACACACAGGCAAAGAAGACCACAGACGGAGTACAGTCTAGGGGGCCAGAGACTACAAACGTCACTCAAGGAAAAATATCTTGGGGTGAGTATAACACCAGGCACATCTCCTGAAGCGCGCATCAACCAAATAACTGCTGCAGCATATGGGCGCCTAGCAAACCTAAGAACAGCATTCCGACATCTTAATAAGGAATCGTTCAGGACCCTGTACACTGTGTACGTTAGGTTTATATTGGAATATGCAGCATCATTTTAGAACCCACACCTAGCCAAGCACATAAGAAAACTAGAGAAAGTGCAGAGGTTTGCAACAAGACTAGTCCCGGAGCTAAGGGGTATGTCCTACGAGGAGAGGTTAAGGGAAATCAACCTGACGACACTGGAGGACGGGAGAGATAGGGGGGTTATGATAACGACACACAAAATACTGAGAGGAATCAACAACGTGGACAGAGACAGGATGTTCCAGAGATTGGACACAGCAACAAGGGGTCACAGTTGGAAGTTGAAGACTCAGATGAATCATAGGGATGTTAGGAAGTATTTCTTCAGAGTTGTCATAAAGTGGAATAGTCTTGGAAGTGATGTAGTGGAGGCAGGATCCACACATAGCTTTAAGAAGAGGTATGATTAAAGCTCATGGAGCAGGAAGAGCGACCTAATAGCGACCAGTGAAGAGGCGGGGCCAAGAGCTGTGACTCGACCCCTGCAGCCACAACTAGGTGAGTACACACACACACACACACACACACACACACACACACACACACACAGCTGGGACAACATTAGTAGCAGTAAATGTATAATGCGTGTGTAATACACTTTTAATACATATTAATACATGTATAACAAGTAATTGTTGTTATAATATAAATATTATCTTTGTAAATATTTTATTGTTGTTCTCATCATAATATATCATTACTTCCAATTTTAATAAAGTATCTCAACATTAGTAGTCTGTTAAAATAATAATAATTAATAATAATGATAAGCCGGGTCACCATATGGAGAAGACCCGGGCCGGAAGTACCGGCGAATCTCTAATGAATGAATAATGATATAATAGCTTCGTCAAGCTTCCTGGAGAGCGAAACGTTGACTCAATAAAAAATCACATTAGTTACACTTGTGTCCTTTTACTTAACATATTGTCGGTAATTCTACCAATATTATTACATTATAAGTCTAGGAAAATTTTTCAGTTTTATTGGGCTAATTGTTATTTTTTTTAAATGTAATATTAAATTTTTCATTTACAAGCTTATTATAAAACATAATATTCTCCTCTCAGGTTATTGGGTCACTAAAAAAAAAAATCTTCGTATTTTATATTACTCTCTAGAGGGATGGAGAGATACCTATTATATACATGAGAGATACGTAATAATATATACATGAGATACCTAATAGTATATACCCGAGAGATACCTAATAGTATATACATGTGAAATACCTAATATATGCATGAGAGATACCTTCGAGCCTAGTCCCAAGCCTACTGAGAGATTTAGGAGGAAATTTAAGATAAATCCTCTGAAAAGCAGGGGTGCCGTGGGTACAGCCAGGAAACACTGTATCAACATCCGTAGTTCAAGGCCCTTAAACCTGCTGCCAGCAGATATCAGAAATATTGCAGGAACAATTGTAGAGGTTTTCAAGAAGACACTGAATCACTACCTACAGCCAAGTCAAACAGGCTGTGATGCCTGGGGTGAGGAAGCCGCCAGCAGCAATAAAAAGGTTAAGCTGACAATAAGTAGTTAAGCTTGGTCCCAGGCGAGGCTGCAAGGTTAGAACAACTTTCGAAACCGATCAGGTATATTCACTAACTCAAGCGCCGCCTCATTATCATCACTTAGATACTATAGTCACTAACAACAACACCATTACCACTAGTCGTCATCATTACCATTGTCTTCACTAACACCATCATTTATAGCAATTACCACCATGACTTATAATTACCACCATCACTCACCACAACTGCCATCAGTACCACCACTAACACTGCTACCACCATCACTGTTAACCACAGCCATTACCGTTCCATCACTGTTTCCACTACTTTTACCACCACCACCACCACCACCATTAGCTTCCACTTAGCGTGATGTTTGAGGTGAGGGCGGGGGAAGTGTGTGGAGGCAGGACAGCAGCAGCAGCTCCAGCAGCAGCTCCAGCTCCAGCTCCTCCTCCTCCCAACAGGTAACTAAAAATTCTCCAAATATTGTTACCGGAGATTATATATCAAGTGTAGCGACAAGCATTGTGTGTGTGTGTGTATTTTCGAAGTGAGAGTCACCTAAGGGGGGAGACTTTATTGGCGTGGGAATATTTGTACCCACCGTTTGTTTGTGTTTTGTGATAATTGTTTGTGTTGTCGTTTATGCTGTTTTTGCTTTTATGACTTTTTTGTGTTTTTTTTATGCCGTCTGTGTCTTTGTACTGTTTTTCGTGTAATTTTTGCCGTTTGAGCTAATTATGTCCTTTTTTTTGTTATGCCGAGTTTGAGTGAACACTCTTCGATCTATTGCTGCTGGAGTTGTTCTCCAGCTCCTGGTCCCGTGTACTTTTTTGCAGTAGCATCATGTCTTCACAATGATCTGCATAACGCGAATCATATTATCCTGCCCCGGGTTCTATCTTCAGTGTAATTGCTTCTTTTGAGTTTAATTGGCTTGTAGGGGTGAGCTTTATCTCGAGGCCCCGTCTCCTGTCAATTCACTAATGTGAAACAATCCCGTTATAGCGGGTTTTGATGTTGTGTAGAAAGTTAGCTTCTAGTGTGTTTATTAAAGTTTATTTCACATATATGATGCTCTTCTCTTAGAATGTTTGTGTGTGGGGGGCTGAGGAGTGGGGGAGGCTAAGGTGTGTGTGTGGGGGCTGAGGTGTGTGTGTGGGGGCTGAGGTGTGTGTGGGGGGAGGCTGAGGTGTTTGTGTGGGGGGCTGAGTGTGTGTGTGTGGGAAAGGCTGAGGTGCGTGTGTGTGTGTGTGTGTGTGTGTGTGTGTGTGTGTGTGTGTGTGGGAGGCTGAGGTGTGTGTGTGGGGGGCTGAGGTGTGTGTGTGGGTGGGGGAGGCTGAGGTGTGTGTGTGTGGGTGGGGAGGCTGAGGTGTGTGTGTGTGTGGGGGGCTGAGGTGTGTGTGTGGGAGGCTGAGGTGTGTGGGGGGCTGAGGTGTGTGTGTGGGGGGGAGGCTGAGGTGTGTGTGTGGGGGGGAGGCTGAGGTGTGTGTGTGGGTGGGGGGAGGGGGAGGTGTGTGTGGGGGGCTGAGGTGTGTGTGTGTGTGGGGGAGGCTGAGGTGTGTGTGGGGGAGGCTGAGGTGTGTGTGGGGGAGGCTGAGATGTGTGTGTGGGGGGCTGAGGTGTGTGTGGGGGGCTGAGGTGTGTGTGTGGGGGAGGCTGAGGTGTGTGTGGGGGAGACTTGAGGTGTGTGTGGGGAGAGGGGAGGCTGAGGTGTGTGTGCTGAGAGGGGAGGCTGAGGTGTGTGTGTGGGGGAGGCTGTGGTGTGTGTGGGGGAGACTGAGGTGTGTGTGGGGAGAGGGGAGGCTGAGGTGTGTGTGGGGAGAGGAGAGGCTGAGGTGTGTGTGGGGAGAGGGGAGGCTGAGGTGTGTGTGGGGAGAGGGGAGGCTGTGGTGTGTGTGGGGAGAGGGGAGGCTGAGGTGTGTGTGTTGAGAGGGGAGGCTGAGGTGTGTGTGTTGAGAGGGGAGGCTGAGGTGTGTGTGTTGAGAGGGGAGGCTGAGGTGTGTGTGGGGAGAGGGGAGGCTGAGGTGTGTGTGGGGAGAGGGGAGGCTGAGGTGTGTGTGGGGAGAGGGGAGGCGGTGGGGTGTGTGGGGAGAGGGGAGGCTGAGGTGTGTGTGGGGAGAGGGGAGGCTGAGGTGTGTGTGGGGAGAGGGGAGGCTGAGGTGTGTGTGGGGAGAGGGGAGGCTGAGGTGTGTGTGGGGAGAGGGGAGGCTGATGTGTGTGTGGGGAGAGGGGTGGCTGCGGTGTGGGGAGAGGGGAGGCTGAGGTGTGGGGAGAGGGGAGGCTGAGGTGTGTGTGGGGAGAGGGGAGGCTGAGGTGTGTGTGGGGAGAGGGGAGGCTGAGGTGTGTGTGGGGAGAGGGGAGGCTGAGGTGTGTGTGGGGAGAGGGGAGGCTGAGGTGTGTGTGGGGAGAGGGGAGGCTGAG
>NC_091341.1:9810397-9860397 GCF_038502225.1 Cherax quadricarinatus
ATAGTGGAATAAAATACTGACAGGTCAGAACTCCGGAACTCTGTCATCCCAGGTCAAGATTACCAACTAAGACACCACAATCTAAAACGTTCTTTATTTAACGTGTTTCAAGCTGAGTGGAATGGGTCATTTCCTCACAAGAGTGACAGGATATTGAACAAGCTTATACTGGGACAACATTTCGAGAAACTTTGTTCCAATAAAAGCTTGTTTGGAATAAGGGCGTGCTAAATCACACCCTGTGGAACAAACGTGTTGCAGACCAAAAGGTGTCTGAAGAACACCTGGAGGGCTCTAGTTGATCAGACCTTGATCAGCTATCAAAACCTGGGCCAGGATGGTGGGGGCAAAGGGGTGGATCAGGTATCTTTCAGTTGCAGTTAATCTTTATTCCTGCCGCAGAAACAGTAAAGTTTAGTCTTCATTCCTGCCGCAAGCCCACACAGGATTTCCTTCAGCCTTTTCTCTTGTATTTGTTTCCTTCCAGAGGTATTCAATTACTCCCTGAAGACGCCGAGCCAAAGTGTAGGAACTCCCGGAGAGAGTTTGAGATGATTCCCCTCAAACGTCTCGCAGGCAAAAGTCAGGTAAAGTTATGGTGCCTAGGGAGAAGGCGCTTCGATACATGCTATGAAATCCCCTTCAATCAGAAATTCAAATTTGATTCTAAAGTTGGTTAAAGAAGTTTTGCCACAAAGAGGCGATGGGAAAGGAGGGATGTGAGAGAAGTAAGTGAAGTGAGTAAACCGTTAAGAGTGGAGAGAGTTGGGGAGAACATGAATGTGAGAAAAGCCACAGTACTAATAGAGCAGACTAGTAGAGGGTAGAAATATCGTAGAAGAGAATAATTTAAGAATACCTGAAGGATGATTTCCGGGGGTCGATCCCTACCCCCCTCTTGCGGCCTCTGATGGTAGGAAGAGGAGGATCAGGAGGAAGGTTAGGAGGGAGACGATAAACAAGCAAAGGGCAGAGATAAATGAAAGAAGGGAAGGAAAAACCAGGTGAGCCAAGTAGAAATTGAGGAGTGGGATGGAAGGAATAAGAGGAGAAGCGAGCGCAGTAAAATAGAGGGAGAAGTACAATAGGAAGAGAGGTCGATGTTTTATATAAGAGCTTTTGACGTCTACTGGAGTAGTGACAGCAGAGTAAGTGGTTTCTGGCAGCTTTGTCAAATGTGACTCGTATTTTGATATTAAAGGCGGCAGCTTGGTACAACAGCTGTGCAGCAGCAGTAGCATGGTACAACAGCCGTGCAGCAGCAGTAGCATAGTACAACAGCCGTGCAGCAGCAGCCTGGTACAATAGCCGTGCAGCAGCAGCTTGGTACAACAGCCGTGCAGCAGCAGTAGCATAGTACAACAGCCATGCAGCAGCAGTAGCATGGTACAACAGCCGTGCAGCAGCAGTAGCATGGTACAACAGCCGTGCAGCAGCAGTAGCATGGTACAACAGCCGTGCAGCAGCAGTAGCATGGTACAACAGTCGTGCAGCAGCAGTAGCTTGGTACAACAGTTGTGCAGTAGCAGCTTGGTACAACAGCCGTGCAGCAGCAGCAGCAGCAGCTTGGTACAATAGCCGTGCAGCAGCAGTAGCATGATACAACAGTTGTGCAGCAGCAGTAGCTTGGTACAACAGCCGTGCAGCAGCAGTAGCATGGTACAACAGCCGTGCAGCAGCAGTAGCTTGGTACAACAGCCGTGCAGCAGCAGTAGCATGGTACAACAGCCGTGCAGCAGCAGTAGCATGGTACAACAGCCGTGCAGCAGCAGTAGCTTGATACAACAGCCGTGCAGCAGCAGTAGCTTGATACAACAGCCGTGCAGCAGCAGTAGCTTGGTACAACAGTTGTGCAGTAGCAGCTTGGTACAACAGCCGTGCAACAGCAGCTTGGTACAATAGCCGTGCAGCAGCAGTAGCATGGTACAACAGCCGTGCAGCAGCAGTAGCTTGGTACAACAGTTGTGCAGCAGCAGCAGCTTGGTACAACAGCCGTGCAGCAGCAGTAGCATGGTACAACAGCCGTGCAGCAGCAGTAGCTTGGTACAACAGCCGTGCAGCAGCAGTAGCATGGTACAACAGCCGTGCAGCAGCAGTAGCTTGGTACAACAGTTGTGCAGCAGCAGTAGCATGGTACAACAGCCGTGCAGCAGCAGTAGCTTGGTACAACAGCCGTGCAGCAGCAGTAGCATGGTACAACAGCCGTGCAGCAGCAGCTTGGTACAATAGCCGTGCAGCAGCAGTAGCTTGGTACAACAGCCGTGCAGCAGCAGTAGCTTGGTACAACAGTTGTGCAGCAGCAGTAGCTTGGTACAATAGTTGTGCAGCAGCAGCTTGGTACAACAGCCGTGCAGCAGCAGTAGCATGGTACAACAGCCGTGCAGCAGCAGTAGCATGGCACAACAGCCGTGCAGCAGCAGTAGCATGGCACAACAGCCGTGCAGCAGCAGTAGCATGGTACAACAGCCGTGCAGCAGCAGTAACATGGTACAACAGCCGTGCAGCAGCAGTAGCATGGTACAACAGCTGTGCAGCAGCAGTAGCATGGTACAACAGCTGTGCAGCAGCAGTAGCTTGGTACAACAGTTGTGCAGCAGCAGTAGCATGGTACAACAGCCGTGCAGCAGCAGTAGCATGGTACAACAGCCGTGCAGCAGCAGTAGCATGGTACAACAGCTGTGCAACAGCAGTAGCATGGTACAACAGCTGTGCAACAGCAGTAGTTTGGTACAACAGTTGTGCAGCAGCAGTAGCTTGGTACAACAGCTGTGCAGCAGCAGTAGTATGGTACAACAGCTGTGCAGCAGCAGTAGCATGGTACAACAGCTGTGCAGCAGCAGTAGCATGGTACAACAGCTGTGCAGAAGCAGTAGCTTGGTACAACAGCTGTGCAGCAGCAGTAGCTTGGTACAACAGCTGTGCAGCAGCAGTAGTATGGTACAACAGCTGTGCAGCAGCAGTAGCATGGTACAACAGCTGTGCAGCAGCAGTAGCATGGTACAACAGCTGTGCAGCAGCAGTAGCATGGTACAACAGCTGTGCAGAAGCAGTAGCTTGGTACAACAGCTGTGCAGCAGCAGTAGCTTGGTACAACAGTTGTGCAGCAGCAGTAGCATGGTACAACAGCCGTGCAGCAGCAGTAGCTTGGTACAACAGCCGTGCAGCAGCAGTAGCATGGTACAACAGCCGTGCAGCAGCAGCTTGGTACAATAGCCGTGCAGGAGCAGTAGCTTGGTACAACAGCCGTGCAGCAGCAGTAGCTTGGTACAACAGTTGTGCAGCAGCAGTAGCTTGGTACAATAGTTGTGCAGCAGCAGCTTGGTACAACAGCCGTGCAGCAGCAGTAGCATGGTACAACAGCCGTGCAGCAGCAGTAGCATGGCACAACAGCCGTGCAGCAGCAGTAGCATGGCACAACAGCCGTGCAGCAGCAGTAGCATGGTACAACAGCCGTGCAGCAGCAGTAACATGGTACAACAGCCGTGCAGCAGCAGTAGCATGGTACAACAGCTGTGCAGCAGCAGTAGCATGGTACAACAGCTGTGCAGCAGCAGTAGCTTGGTACAACAGTTGTGCAGCAGCAGTAGCATGGTACAACAGCCGTGCAGCAGCAGTAGCATGGTACAACAGCCGTGCAGCAGCAGTAGCATGGTACAACAGCTGTGCAACAGCAGTAGCATGGTACAACAGCTGTGCAACAGCAGTAGTTTGGTACAACAGTTGTGCAGCAGCAGTAGCTTGGTACAACAGCTGTGCAGCAGCAGTAGTATGGTACAACAGCTGTGCAGCAGCAGTAGCATGGTACAACAGCTGTGCAGCAGCAGTAGCATGGTACAACAGCTGTGCAGAAGCAGTAGCTTGGTACAACAGCTGTGCAACAGCAGTAGCTTGGTACAACAGCTGTGCAGCAGCAGTAGTATGGTACAACAGCTGTGCAGCAGCAGTAGCATGGTACAACAGCTGTGCAGCAGCAGTAGCATGGTACAACAGCTGTGCAGCAGCAGTAGCATGGTACAACAGCTGTGCAGAAGCAGTAGCTTGGTACAACAGCTGTGCAGCAGCAGTAGCTTGGTACAGCAGCCGCGCAGCAGCAGCTTGGTACAGCAGCCGTTCAGCAGCACCTTGGTGCAGCAGCTGTGCAGTAGCACCTTGGCACAGCAGCCGTGTAGCAGCAGCAGCAGCACCTTGATACAGCAACCATATAGCAGCTTGTATAAAGTAGCTGTGTAGTAGTCTGCAGGACGTAGTTGCTGCCGTCTGCTGCTGTTTCTTACTGTCTTCTGTTTGATGTTATTTGTAGCGAGGAGCTAAGACCAGTAAAAAAGAAGGTGTGCTAAGAGCACAGTTAGAAAGTACTAAGAACATAATTAGAGAGTACTAAGAGCACAATTAAAGAGTACTAATGGCACGATTAGAGAGTACTAATAATACAATTAGAGTAAAACATTTAGTAAGAATAGCACAGTTAGAGTGAAAGTACAATTAGTACTGTAGCCACATCCAGGGTTCACTGTTCTTGAATCCTCCACATCCAGGGTTCACTGTTCTTGAATCCTCTACCAACAGAGGTCGTTGGAAGAGCTCCTAAAGTATGTGCCGTACAGCCATTTGTTGGTGGCTTTCCAGTATTTAGCCAGTTTTACTAGACTGCTTCAGACATAGGTGAACTGAATTCCACCTGGAACAATTGAGAATCACTCTAGAATTTATTTTAAATTGTGGTTTGCGAGTCAGAAAGCAGCAGTATTCTCTTACAGGTGAAGCGTTCGCTGGCTTCCGGAGGGAGGCTGTGGCATGCAAAGAGTATGTTACAATTTATTCGGCGTATGTCACACTCCCATTTAGGCTACCTCCCAACCAGCGAACCGGGTGCTAAGGGTTTAACGATCAATAGGATACCAGTCGTTAAATCAGTACCTTAGTTCATTGGTCAGTCACAGGCAAGCCCACCAAAGCTGAAGCAACGTGGTTCACTTATGGTAAGTATTGGCAGACTTGCCAAGCTGCTGGTCGAGTACGGTGCACACTCTCTGGTTTCTGCTTTGCCATATGTCACCGTGGTGTACACTTATTATTCTATCTGTACATATTGTACATATCTGTATATATATCGTCTGGTGAAGGCAAATATATATTATAGTGTGCTGTTGAGTTTTGTTTGCTCCATATTCCCATTACGGCCAGGTCTCACGGGTCATTTACCTGTGTTCGTAACAGAAGCCTAACATTCAATTTAAAAACAAAGGATAGCCACGTTCTGTAGTGATGTATGCTGAGATGCTGCGGGTATCCGTAAATACAAAGGCTGGAAAAGACGATAATAATGGACATTACTCTTGGCCTGTTACCCCATCCCCAACAGTGTCCCCGCCGCCGCCGCCACCACCATCACCACCACCACCATCCCCACCCGTCTCTCTCTCTAATCTCCTGGTGGTGAGGAGCCGAGGCGCTCCTAAACTTGCCTTAACATGGGTGCGGAAGTTTCCTTGCAGCACCCGGAAATATGCTTTAAGAGGTGTTTCGCGGAGACCTTCACCAGCCCCGGCGTCCACTCCTGCTTATATTGCTCATATTCTTCGTTTTTTGTTGTTGCTTTTCATGTTTGTATTTTGTTCTCGGCGTTGCTCCTGTTGTTGCTGCTGCAGCTGTTGTTAATCCAGTTACTGTTAATACTCCTCCTTTTACTATTGTTGATTTTATTACTGCTTGACAGTTAAGACACATGTGCAACATCTGGATATCTTTATTGTAGACGTTTCGCCATCCAGCGGCTTTATCAATACAGATTCTAGGACATAATTAGAAGACCGTAGAACTATATACAAAAGATGAGGTAATAAGTCCCTCAGCCTTGGAGTTAGTGTATACAGCATCATGGTGGGGGAGAATCTGCTTGTATTACCCTGTCCATGTGAACACTGCTGTTGCTACTACAACCACTGTTCTTACTGTATCTGCAGATAGTCAGCTTCTGCTACTGCTAGTACTACTGTTCCTATTTTTGTTTCTGATGTTTCAGCTGTTGCTGCTTGTAATCATGTTGGTAATGCTACTTCAGAATTTGCTAATTCTGTTGTGATTACTACTAATTTTGTGGCTAGGATGGTTAATGGGGTTTAAAGCCCATCGACTACACTAGGGTCATTAAGGCTGCACTTAGCTTTTTCACCACTAGAAATGGGAATTTAAGTAAATTTTCAGTATGTATCTTGACAAAAATGGTAATAAAATGATTACAATAGGTTCAAACCCCCCCCCCCACTTCCCCATCCTCTGCTATTTCTTAGCATATATATTGAGAGAGAGAAACCTCTTGGGGTGGGTGTGTGTAGGGTATGTGTAGGGTGTGTGTGTGTGTGTGTACGGTTGCGTGTGTGTGTGTAGGGTGGCTGTGTGTAGGGGTGGGTGTGTGTGTGTGTGTGTGTGTGTGTGTGTGTGTGTGTGTGTGTGTGTGTGTGTGTGTGTGTGTGTGTGTGTGTAGGGGTGTGTGGGGGTTGGTGTGTGTGTAGGGTGGGTGTGTGTGTGTGTAGGGTGTGTGTGTGTGTAGGGTTGGTATGTGTGTAGGGGTGTGTGTATAGGGTGGGTGTGTGTAGGGGTGTGTTTGTAGGGGTGTGTGTGTAGGGTGTGTCTGTAGGGGTTTGTGTGAAGGGGTGTGTGTATGTGTAGGGTGTGTGTGCGTGTGTAGGTATGTGGGTGTGCGTGTGTAGGTATGTGTGTGTGTGTGTGTGTGTAGGTGTGTGGGTAGGGGTGTGTGTGTAGGGGTGTAAGGGTGTGTGTGTGTGTAGGGGTGGGTGTGTGTATAGGGGTGTGTGTGTGTAGGGGTGGGTGTGTAGGGTTGGGTGTGTGTATAGGGGTGTGTGTGTGTGTGTAGGGGTGTGTTTGTAGAGGTGTGTGTGTGTGTGTAGGAGTGTGTGTGGATGGGTGGATGTGTAGGTGTGTGTGTAAGTGTGTGTGTGTAGGGGTGGGTGTGTAGGGGTGTGTAGGGGGTGTGTGTATGGGGGTGGGTGTGTAGGGTGGGTGTGTGTAGGGGTGTGTGTGTGTGTGTGTGTGTGTGTGTGTGTGTGTGTGTGTGTGTGTAGGGTGGGTGCGTGTAAGGGTGTGTGGGTGTGTGTAGTGTAGGGTTTGTATGTGTGTGTGTGTGTGTAGGGTGGTCGTGTGTGTAGTGTGGGTGTGTGTGTGTGTGTGTAGGGGTATGTGTGTATGGTGGGTATGTGTGTGTGTGTGTGTGTGTGTGTATGTATAGGGGTGTGTGTGTGTGTGTAGGGTGTGTGTATAGGGGTGTGTGTGATTATCAAATGGTATACAATACCGACAGGTTGGTTGATAAGACACATAGGCAACATTTAGGCAACTTTATTTCTAAACGTTTCGCCTACACGGTAGGCTTCTTCAGTCGAGTACAGAAAGTAGGCAGGAGCAGTAGAGATGTGAAGACGATGTAATTAGTCCATCACCCTTGAAGTCGTAGATTTGAGGTTGTCAGTCCCTCAGCCTGGAGAAGTTCTGTTCCAAAGCCTGGAACTAACTGAAGATCAAGAGACAGTGTTGAGACTTAAATACTGTCGGAAGGAGAGGTGCAGAGTAGTAGTAGTGAGAAAGAGGGACATGACCTCTCGGTGGCTACTTTCTCACTACTACTACTCTGCACCTCTCCTTCCGACAGTATTTAAGTCTCAACACTGTCTCTTGATCTTCAGTTAGTTCCAGACTTTGGAACAGAACTTCCCCAGGCTGAGGGACTGACAACCTCAAATCTACGACTTCAAGGGTGATGGACTAATTACATCGTCTTCACATCTCTACTGCTCCTGCCTACTTTCTGTACTCGACTGAAGAAGCCTACTGTGTAGGCGAAACGTTTCGAAATAAAGTTGCCTAAATGTTGCCTATGTGTCTTATCTACCAGGGGTGTGTGTGTGTGTAGGGGTGTGTGTGTGTAGGGGTGTGTGTGTGTAGGGGTGCGTGTGTGTAGGGGTGCGTGTGTGTAGGGGTGTGTGTGTAGGGGTGCGTGTGTGTAGGGGTGCGTGTGTGTAGGGGTGCGTGTGTGTAGGGGTGCGTGTGTGTAGGGGTGCGTGTGTGTAGGGGTGCGTGTGTGTAGGGGTGCATGTGTGTAGGGGTGTGTGTGTGGGGGTGCGTGTGTGTAGGGGTGTGTGTGTGTAGGGGTGTGTGTAGGGGTGTGTGTGTGTGTAAGGGAGTGTGTGTGTAAGGGAGTGTGTGTAGGGGTGTGTGTGGGTTTGGCTTCGAGGCATCTTAATTAACATGAGAGATGTCTGACTGTGTATGTCGTGTTTGTTGTAATGTTTATCACACAAATTGGCTATTCAACTTACCTTGCTCTCTCACCGTGGATTAAGCTTTTCACTGTGGATTAAGCTTGTCACTGTGGATTAAGCTTTTCACTGTGGATTAATTTTTCATTGTGGAATACACTTTTCACTGTGAATTAAGCATTTAGCTGTGAGTTAAGCTTGTTGCTGTGAATTCAATTTTTCATTATGAATTTAGGTTTTCCTCTTATCACAACGAGTTTTGTAACGAGTACACTTATTACACTATGCTCTGGGGAAAGCGCTAAACCCGTACGGTTATACAGCCCCTAGTTAATGTTGGTTGATTCACTGGAGGATAGCATCCAGTTCCTTGAATCTATGTAAAGGCGTTTCAGCATCATCGAGGCACCCCTTTGCCTGCTGACTGTCACTTCTTACATGCTGATTAACCCGTCTCTACATGTTGATTAACACTACTTTACCTGTTGAATTAGACACATGTGCAACTCTTGGGTATCTTTATTGAGGAAACGTTTCGCCACACAGTGGCTTCATCAGTCCATACAAAGGAGAAACTTGAAGAACAGGAGGAGAATGAGGTAATCAGTCCCTCAGCCTCGAGTCGATGTGGTCAGTCCATCAACCTTGGAGAAAAAGTATTTGAGGTGGTCAGTCCCTCAGCCTGGAGAAGAATTCAGCTTTATTTTCCCACATTTCGCCTATATTTGGGTGAAACATCGTGTAATGTTTCTCCTGCTTAAAGTAACTTTGAATTAATACTTGTCAGGGCGTCAAGGAAGGTTCCTTGATGCTAGTGAAGGGCTCTTGACCCAGCCCTTCAAGGAAGATGCCTTGATGCTAAGGTCATATATATTTATTATGTTTCTGGTAGCTGCTAAGGTCATCATACACATGTATCATGCTTCTGGTAGCTGCTAAGGTCATCATACACATGTATCATGCTTCTGGTAGCTGCTAAGGTCATCATACACATGTATCATGCTTCTGATAGCTGCTAAGGTCATCATACACATGTATCATGCTTCCGGTAGCTGGTAAGGTCAGCATACACATGTATCATGCTTCTGATAGCTGCTAAGATCATCATACACATGTATCATGCTTCTGGTAGCTGCTAAGGTCATCATACACATGTATCATGCTTCTGATAGCTGCTAAGGTCATCATACACATGTATCATGCTTCCGGTAGCTGGTAAGGTCAGCATACACATGTATCATGCTTCTGGTAGCTGCTAAGGTCATCATACACATGTATCATGCTTCTTGTAGCTGCTAAGGTCATCATACACATGTATCATGCTTCTGGTAGCTGCTAAGGTCATCATACACATGTATCATGCTTCTGGTAGCTGCTAAGGTCATCATACACATGTATCATGCTTCCGGTAGCTGCTAAGGTCAGCATACACATGTATCATGCTTCTGGTAGCTGCTAAGGTCATCATACACATGTATCATGCTTCTGGTAGCTGCTAAGGTCAGCATACATATGTATCATGCTTCTGGTAGCTAATGGGAGAGAGAGAGGATATATCATCTTCAGCTAAGGGTAGGGTGTCGTTCACAAAGCGCAAGATTATGAGGAAATCTCTCTGGAGTTTCTTCCCACCTCACAAGACGACACCGGCGTCGTCTTGCAAGAACGTGAGTGCGTGACCCGCTTTTTAATAAATCTCTCCTCGGTGTAGGGGCGGGAGGGAGACGGTAGGATTAATGGCGTGCGTTTGTCCAATTTGGTTTATGCGGGTAGTTTCTCGGGAATTTAAGCGTGAGTATTGGAGCTGGGTGAAGTGAGGAAGGGAAGGTATGAGCGGATGCTCGCCTTTCTATTATTGTTAAATTCAAATGGGTGTGGAAGAGATCATACTCACTCATGTATTTATCCAACTTAAATTTGAAACTACCCAAGGTTTTAGCTTCAGTAACCTTCAATGTCCTGTCTATTACTGGTAATGTCTTTGATGATGGTGGATGTGGAGGTACATACTTGTTAAAAGGACACAAATGCAACTAATGTGACATTTTATTGTGGCAACGTTTCGCTCTCCAGGAGCTTTGTCAAGCTGTTACAAACAGTACATGGACACAGAGAGTATATATAGGCTTAGAGTGAGGTATAATACTAGTGGCAGTAGTAGTAGTAGCAATATTAGTTGTAGTAGTAGTAGTAATACAAGATGGTAGAACAATCAACTTGGGAGTTGGGCAAATATTCTGTTGGGTTGAGCAAATATTTTATTGGGTAGGGCAAATATTATGTTAGTGGGATGGATTGTGAAGGACCTGCCTGGTATGGGCCAACAGGCCTGTTGCAGTGTTCCTCCTTTCTTATGTTCTTATAAATGGTTTAGAGAACCGATAAGTTGAAGAATGAGACACTTGTGCAACATTTTGGAATCTTTATTGAAGATACGTTTCGCCACACAGTGGCTTCATCAGTCTAATACAAAGGAAGAATGGTGGAAATAGAGGAGGATGAAATTAAGACATGTGCAACATCTGGGTATCTTCATTGTAGACGTTTCGCCATCCAGTGGCTTTATCAATACAAATTCCAGGACATAACTTGAAGACAGTAGAACTGTGTACAGAAGACGAGGTAATCAGTCCCTCAACCTTGGAGTTGGTGCGAAGAACACCGTAGTCGTGGAGATTCTGAAGCAGAAGAAAGGAGCCTGGCGTTTTTGTACTAACGTCAGGTGGAAAGGGGACGTGTAGCAGACGAGGGCATAGTCACTGGTAGGCGGGATTCCCCAATGGAAATAGGTCCTACCCAAAGAGATGGGTTAGTTGTAGTAGTAGTTGTCGTAGTCGTGAAGGTTATGTACATGTCCTCAGAATAAGATTCCATGATGTTGCAGTGTCTGACAAGGTGTACAAGAATGGTATACAATACCGACAAGATGAAATTAAGACACATGAGAAACATCTGGATATCTTTATTGTAGACGTTTCGCGTTGACTCCCGGAACGCCCTCCAGGTAGACGTTTCCCCGAGCTCTCTCTACATTCAGATAAATACTGATATTTTTACACTGATTTACTTTTTAAATAAGAGGAAGGGAGCGTCCGAGGATAGAGAAAAAGGGAGGAGGGAGGGAAAGACTAGATGAAAATGTGGAGAAACACATGTTTAACTAGAGGTGATGTAATATGTCAGGGACGACTGAGGGAGGTAGTCCTGTGATCATACTCCACGCCACATTATTCACACTGACTCTCATCAGGATAAAACGTTTGTTTGTAGGGAGATGTGGGTGGGTGTAGGGGTTGGGCGTACTCACCTGTTTGTGTTTGCAGAGGTCGATTCACGGCTCCTGGCCCCGCCTCTGTAACTCCTACACGTATGAGAACTCATCCTGTGAGATGAAATGACATGGAAAGCAAAATAATTTTGTTTTCCCATTATTTAAAAAAACTTCATGTACAATATTTTAGCAGTACACTGCTTATGTATTTTTTATATAATAAACTGATCGGCTTGTTTCACTGATTTCTGCCCTTCAGGGAACAATCATTTCTACTCTTGAAGCTGTGCAGTATTTATCTCAACCTCTTCGTCTAGGTCATCCTACTTTGTCACCATCCTAAAATTGAAAAAAAAGATGTTCCCGACATCATTACACAAATGTGCGTTTTCTTCTCGGGTAAAAATAATCATTATCGCATTGTTTTGTACTGAAATGTTGCTCATTTTTTTAGAATGTTTTAATATATATTAAGAATGCATGAAAGGTGTTTGTGTATAGTAATAAATAACTTAAACAGAGGTGGTTAGAGATCACCTTTTTCTGTCTTGTCGAATATTTACCGCTTCTTGAGCGTCTGTCAAAACGTGTGTTATAGACACCAGAAGGTTTTTGGTGCCAGGAAGCGACAAACAATGGCAGTAAGTGATGGCTCTGAGGTGGTGATACATTCCTATGTTGAACTTAAAACACAGTGGCTGGACAACAGAGCAACAGGTATTAATGCCAACAAAAAAAAAACAGCATAATAACAAATAATTTAATATTTATATTCGTCAACATACAAGGACCTAAACCAAGAAACAATAAAATACTGTTTATTATTGGACTTCTCACCGAGTCCATTGCAATGTTTGAAACCTGTGCAGACACTCAGTAAAGACTACCGTAACAGCGAAATATGGATACCGGGGTTCAGTCTGCTTAGATGCGACAGGTAAAAGAGGCACCAAGGAAGGGGAAGGCAAGTTGGCCTGCATGTTAGTTTTTCATTGGCACTGAGTTACTTAACAACACTAACAGTGTAGTAGAGCTTGAAAATCAAAATCTAGCTATTGTATGTGAATATAAAATATCAGATCCAACTTCCTAGTAGTTTAAAGACCAGTTATTGATAATAAGATTCCTGATGTAAAATCTCTGAAACTCGGCCCCAAATATCCTGTTGGCTGATTTCGTAACATAAAATAAAGGAGTGTAGCAAATACTGTAACAGCATAGAGAATGTCAGGAGACAGTTTAGATGAACAGTCTTACACAAGTCTCTGTCATAGATTCGTCTTAAGGCAGCAGTCAGTGGAAACGACAAGACTAGAAAATACCCTTCGCCTTATTTTCGCACATAAAGGTGATCTGGTACTATATATAACAGTATCACAGATAGCAAACTTAATTTACAACCTAGTGTAAGTTCAGACCTGCATGCATACGGGTCCTGAGCAGCAAACACTAAGTAATCACGAGGGTGTTTTCACCAAAATTCATCTTATCGACAAGAACATCAGTTGAGATTAATTAAATCATGTTTTTAATGAAGCATGCTGGGCAGATATATTGAAAAACATATAAACATGGATTCGAACCACTGTCAAGAAAGGATAAATTTTGTGGCACTAGAAGCATGAACAAGGAGAGGCAATTCTAGAAGTGTACTCAAGGTACATAACACAGAGAAAAGAAAAGATACAAACAAAAGAGACGTTCCCTTTATAGGCGAAGACGAAGAATCTCAGAACTTCTTAGGTTTTTTATGCTGTCTGAAATATGGAAGGAAACACTTTCTGTAGAAATAGATACTGAACATAAATTGAACGAATCTTACAGAGTTCATGAGAAGCAGAAGTTAAAGCAGTTAAAGAAACTGGAAGAAATTCAGACTACTACAAAATCCAGGGCAAAAATCATATCTACTATCAGGCCCTTGCTTAAATAACATGAAACTTACACTGAAGATAGCAAAGAAATGAGTGAAATATTGAAGTCTCAGTATGACTGCATTCTGTCAGCCTTTAACTAGACCAAAAGTTGACAATTCTAATGAATTCTTTCCAAAAAAAAAAAAAAAAATGCGAACATGTCCATTATTTCCGACATAACTCTAATCTCATTAGACTTTGATCAAGACATTGACAGCATGCCCATTCACTGTACCCTATCATGGGCCTTAAATATTCTATTGTAAGGGAGCCTAGTTACGGGGGTCATCCCACAGTCATTAAAAACAACAGATATCGCCCCACTACACAAAGGTGGCATCAAAGAACTATAGACAGATAGCAGTGACGTTCTCTATTATCAAAATCTCTGAAAGAGCTTTAAGAAGAAGAAAAAAATGAATTCGCAAAATCTGCACAACCCAACGCATCATGGGTTTAGAGCGAGTCTCTCCTGCCCCTCGTAGCTAGTGGACCACTATAACGTGGTCTTGGATGCAATGGAAGACGCAGAATACGGATGTGGTATACACAGACATTGCCAAGCATTGATAAGTGCGATCATGATGTAATAACGCACAAAATGCGTGTAAAAGGAATAACTGGAAAGTGGGCAGCTGGATATTTAATTTTCTAACGAATAGAACACAAAATGTAATAGTGAACAAAATGAAATCAGAGACTGCCATAATGAAAATTTTTATTCTACAAGACACAGTACTTGTCTCTGTTCTCTTTCTCATTCTCGCATCGGTTGTTGGTGTTAATGTAATGTTATAATTAGTTAATTGACTAATAACATTACATTAATTTAGCGTATGTATTGAAATCGAGAGTTATATTACAAAACCAAGATAGGAGGACAGGTCGCAAGTACGTGGGCATGGCCGCAGAAGCGAACTGGGTCTTAAAACCGGCTACAACATCCGTCACATATCAGGTCGGCTGAGGACCAGAGGTGTGTTTTCATTGCTCAACTAAGGCGCCTTCTATTTTCGTTTCAATCTTTGTACATCGACTATGACTTCAGTTTTTCGTATTTTTTTTTTTTACCCAGCCCAGAGGCCCACCGGGCATTGCCCAAATTCCCGTATGGCCAGTCCGCCACTGGACACGGGTGATAGAGTTTGTCTACTGAGTCCGGCACTGGTGAGACAGTGGTCGCCTCTGCTGTGACCCACCATAGTGCCATCCACTGCCCCACCTTCACCAGTTTTTGGAATGTTTGACGATATCCTCATGGCTCTGCTACAGTTTCCCAGTTCGAGCTGACAGATTTCAACACTATGTAACTCATCCTGTGTGGAAACATGACTAGTTCCCACAATGTAACTATCATATAGAACAAGATAACAGCACGCTGCTGAAGTACCAAATTTTACTAAATCAGGAGTGTGTTGATGCCGTGTCGTAGTGGCAGTATCACTGACCAGATCATTATGTCACAGACCCCTGTCCGTCTTTTTTGTTCATGGGAAGTAAACCAACGACAGAGTATTTGATTATTCAAAATGTTTTCACACCATCTGTGATATACGTGCAGATTTGAACGTCGTACATATTCGCCTAGATACCTCGCTACCAGACGTACCTCGTATGTCCTTTTTTTTTCAATTTCTTTATTTGTGGTTAAATATGTTTGCCTAGGTTGATGCAGTATTCCAAACTTAATTGACCTAAAATAGTTATTCATACAACGAACATCCAGAAATTGACGATGGGTATTGTGTAAGATGAGCGATGTAAAATGAGGATACACTGGTGCCAAGCTATTGAGTTTGGTAATCACTACTGATGTAATTTCCAAGTGTCAGTAGATGCTGAACACGGGGGTAATTAGGCTTGTCCTTATTAATAGTATTATAGATCAATGGTTCAGAGAACCGACACGTTGATAAATTAGACACGTGCAACTCTTGGGTATCTTTATTGAGGAAACGTTTCGCCACACAGTAGCTTCATCAGTCCATACAAAGGAGAATCTTGAAGAACAGGAGGAGAATTGAGGTAATCAGTCCCTCAGCCTTGAGTTGATGTGGTCAGTCTATCAATCTTGAATAGAATACGGCATAAGTGCGGAGAAGGAGCTTATAAACCGTAGGCAGGAGAGGTGCAGCAGTCGTAGATGGTGTCGCACTTATGCCGTATTCTATTCAAGATTGATGGACTGACCACATCAACTCAAGGCTGAGGGACTGATTACCTCAATTCTCCTCCTGTTCTTCAAGATTCTCCTTTGTATGGACTGATGAAGCCACTGTGTGGCGAAGCGTTTCCTCAATAAAGATACCCAAGTGTTGCACATGTGTCTAATTTATCATTAATAGTATTGTTGATAATAAACAAACTCAATAGCTTGGCACCAGTGCATCCCCATATTACATCGTTCATTTTCTTACAAATTACCAAGCATCAGTTTTTGAATGTTCACTGTGTGAATAACTATTTTAGGTCAGTTAAGTTTGGAATACTGCATCAACCTAGTATTGTTTTGAAGTGAGTCAACAAAGGTTAAGTAAGAGCAAAGGAGGAGTGCCAATGGTGTGGTTGTCCAGTGATGCTGCATACACAACACTCTCTTAAGACCAGAGTCAGCCTCCCTCTCCACCACAACCAGCAAATATCTAGTGCTGCTGCTCCGTAGTGTGTGTACTCCCGTGTTGCGTACACTTTGTCTGTAGTGTACATACTACACTGTTGTGTAGACTGTGCTGCTCTGTAGTGTGCATACTACTGTGTTGTGTAGACTGTGCTGCTCAGTAGTGTGCATACTACTGTGTTGTGTAGACTGTGCTGCTCAGTAGTGTGCATACTACTGTGTTGTGCAGACTGTGCTGCTCAGTAGTGTGCATACTACTGTGTTGTGTAGACTGTGCTGCTCAGTAGTGTGCATACTACTGTGTTGTGTAGACTGTGCTGCTCAGTAGTGTGCATACTACCGTGTTGTGTAGACTGTGCTGCTCAGTAGTGTGCATACTACTGTGTTGTGTAGACTGTGCTGCTCAGTAGTGTGCATACTACTGTGTTGTGTAGACTGTGCTGCTCAGTAGTGTGCATACTACTACTACTATTTTTTTTAAGGTTGTGTTTGGGTGCCGTATTAACAGTTTTCTTGCCTTTCAAGAAAATTTAGTCCATCCAGTCCTGCATTTCCTGTTTTATCTCTTAACTCTTTGGTTAAATTCTATATATTTTTAATAGGCATTTCCATGCTAGTTTACTCTGAAGATTTTCTTCCTCAAGAAGGTGTTTCACTGTTCAAATCGCTTGTGCTATCTTGCTTTACTGTTCACTATTGACGGCTTCGTTCAAAGCAGGAGAGATACTAGAGCTGGAACAGATTCAGAGATTATGTACTGCCCGCATAGTCAATAAAGCATTTAAATTGCCGTGTGAATGCCTCAAAGTGCTAGATATGTATTCATTGGAGCGGAAGGAGATACATAATTCGTGGAAGGTGCTTGAAGGCATAGTCCTGAATCTACACACTGCTGTAACAACATACTGGAATGAGAAACTTGGGATAATGTGTAGACTAAACCTTGTTAAGGCAGGGGCGCCGTGGGCACAATAAGAGAACAGTGTACCAACATACGTGGTCCCAGACTTTATCATCTTGCCAGAGGATATCATACAGTGCTGAAACAAGTATAGGAGTATTAAAGAAAAAACTACGATTTCCTCAACCAGGCTATGGTGGATATGTCAGGCCAGCAACAGCCTGTTAGTAAAACACTCGAAACCCGTCAGAGGTATATCAAAAGCAAAGGTAGTCTTCCCTTAATAGTGGCGGCGCCAGCGGTGCAAAGGGAGGCTAAGCCCCCTCCCCCCAAAAAAAATCCGTTAGCCCCCCTTCCGGAAGCCCTTTAAATATTAAAAGTAGTCAGGCTGCTTCAAGCCAAGTCTTCTAGCTCCATCTTACAGCCAGACTGCCACTGCTAACACCCTCAGACTGCCACTGCTAACACCCTCCTGTATGACACTTTTGGAGCCGCCTGCGTCTCCAAGCAGTCTTATTCCAGAACTTTAGATCATGTACCAATTACAAATTCAAGTCTTAAAATAAGCGCATCTTGTTCGCTCGCTTGGTCCTGCAAATGGAAAAAAAAATACTTTTATTATTTTTAATTAAGTTAGATTAAGTCTTGCATAAATGTAAGAATATTTACAGATAAAGAAATTAAACAGTCGGCTGCTACACTTCTGACTGCACCTTGTCTGGGCAAGACCAAGAAGTATTAAATTTGTAACGTTTATCACACTTGGTGTGAGGATGGATGCATTATTTATTTACAGGTTCCCTGTCTCTATTACTGCCTTGTTCACTTGCTTCTTCCTGTTGCATCACAGTATTCTTGGTTATATTGCAGTATCCATGGTTGTATCACGGTATCCCTGGTTGTATCACTGTATCCATGGTTGTATCACGGTATCCATGGTTGTATCACGGTATCCATGGTTGTATCACGGTATCCCTGTTTGTATCACGGTATCCTTGGTTGTATCACGGTATCCATGGTTATCACGGTATCCATGGTTGTATCACGGTATCCCTGGTTGTATCACGGTATCCATGGTTGTATCACGATATCCATGGTTGTATCACGGTATCCATGGTTGTAACACGGTATCCATGGTTGTTTCACGGTATCCATGGTTGTATCACGGTATCCATGGTTGTATCACGATACCCCTGGTTGTATCACGGTATCCCTGGTTGTATCACGGTATCCATGGTTGTATCACGGTATCCATGGTTGTATCACGGTATTCCTGGTTGTATCACGGTATTCCTGGTTGTATCACGGTATCCATGGTTGTATCACGGTATCCCTGGTTGTATCACGGTATCCCTGGTTGTATCACGGTATCCATGGTTGTATCACGGTATCCCTGTTTGTATCACGGTATCCTTGGTTGTATCACGGTATCCATGGTTATCACGGTATCCATGGTTGTATCACGGTATCCCTGGTTGTATCACGGTATCCATGGTTGTATCACGATATCCATGGTTGTATCACGGTATCCATGATTGTATCACGGTATGCCTGGTTGTATCACGGTATCCATGGTTGTATCACGGTATCCATGGTTGTATCACGGTATCCATGGTTGTATCACGGTATCCATAGTTGTATCATGGTATCCATGGTTGTTTCACGGTATCCATAGTTGTATCACGGTATCCATGGTTGTATCACGGTATCCATGGTTGTATCATGGTATCCATGGTTGTATCATGGTATCCATAGTTGTATCATGGTATCCATAGTTGTATCACGGTATCCATGGTTGTATCACGGTATCCATGGTTGTATCACGGTATCCCTGGTTGTATCACGGTATCCCTGGTTGTATCACGGTATCCATGGTTGTATCACGGTATCCATGGTTGTATCACGGTATCTATGGTTGTATCACGGTATCCATGGTTGTATCACGGTATCCATGGTTGTATCATGGTATCTATGGTTGTATCACGGCATCCATGGTTGTATCACGGTATCCATGGTTATATCACGGTATCCATGGTTGTATAACGGTATCCATGGTTGTATCACGGTATCCCTGGTTGTATCACGGTATCTATGGTTGTATCACGGTATCCATGGTTGTATCACGGTATCCATGGTTGTATCATGGTATCTATGGTTGTATCATGGTATCTATGGTTATATCACGGTATCCATGGTTGTATCACGGTATCCATGGTTGTATAACGGTATCACTGGTTATGTCACGATATTCCTGGTTATATCACGGCGTCCCTAGTTATATCATAAATCTTTATTAAGACGTTTTGTCCATGACCTGTTTCAGTCGCGGACGAAACATCGTAATTAAGTTTTCTCAGTAAACATTGTCCTCTTTATTTAGCGAGTCATAATATGACTAAGACCTGCGTTAGGAAACACTAGTCCTGTTTCCTAACAAACTTTACCTAACCTAACGTTTCTCACTACTAAAACATTTCGCCTGCACGACAGACTTCTTCAGTCGTATACAGGTAAGTACAGCGTGGTGGTGGTAGTATAGTAGTGGTATTAGTAGTAGTAGTATGGGAGTGGTTGCAGTAGTAGGGTAGTAGTGGTAGTATGGTAGTGGTAGTAGTAGTATGGTAGTGGTAGTAGTAGTATGGTAGTGGTAGTAGTAGTATGGTAGTAGTAGTAGTATGGGAGTGGTTGCAGTAGTAGGGTAGTAGTAGTAGTATGGTAGTGGTAGTAGTAGTATGGTAGTAGTAGTAGTATGGGAATGGTAGTAGTAGTTGCCTGTTCAGGTGAAACTATTCGGTAATAAAGGTGCTCAAGTGTTTGTATGCTGTGTAAATATGTTCCTAATTCATGTCATTAGAGAAATGAACATATGAAGTGATGTCTTGATATATTTTTTTTATTGGTTTGTTGTTGTTTTCATTCCGCATTTCCCTATCCAGCCTCACTTTCAACTCTTAGTACTGTTTGGTTGCTGGCTTCTAATTGCACTCGGTGGTCCATTTCTCTTTGTCATCTTCGTATATTGTGAAGTTGTTAGTTTATCTCTCCATTCTCTGTCGTTGTTCTTATTTCTGTCTCTTAAGTATTAGTGAGTTTGTGGACTTGAGTTGTCAATACTTCCTATACAAAGAGTCTGTGACATTCTTAGTCTTGGAATGTATGAATTTGTGTACGAACAGTCTGTTATGGATATATCTACGCTTCTGGTAGATGTGCGGTAACTCACATGATATATGTTTGACAATAACACTACAACTTTTAAGAAAGAGAGCAGGTTGGAAAAGACTATTTGAAGATCAGAATGAGGAATGCTAAAGCAAGGTTTTAAACTTGGGATCAACGTGGAGTATAATAATACGTGAAGTAGAAATGAAGTCTTGAGCGACGGTCGTGGGCTTATCAAATAAATTCATGTGCGTACTTAGGAACCGGTGTATTCGTAGTCATTAAATGTCCGAGGTCTATATTTATACAGTCACATCGCTCATCACGCAACTTTTAGGTGAAGACAAAATGCCTTTCTTAATTGGCCTTGGCCTGAGTGTAAGTTATAGGGTTGGCGTGCAGGATGACATGGGGCTGTAGACGCCTTCTTGAGGTAATTGACTGGTTGCATGCAGACACAGCTAGGTGGCGTGCAGGTGCCCAGTCTGCGGTTGTCATTCTCATCTCACTGTGCTTGTTGTTACTTTGTTAGGGGTTAAAAGGTTGTAACGCGGTTCTTAGTAGACCCTTTTGTTTGTAGTAGGGAAACAGCCACACACAGATAAAGGAAGATCAGTATAGTATAGTTCCACATCCACCTGAGATTTTCAGCAACTATGTGTCTGCTTACGAGCTTTTTTCCCTTCGTATTGACTAACTTTTTACGCTTTTATGCTCTTTTTTTTTTTTTTGTTCCGCTTATATTTTTCCTGGCTTTACTTGAACCGCTTGTGAAGGAGCGAGGGAGTGTTGTGAGCCTCAAACAACAAGTACTGGAAGGCAGTGAGAGTAAGTAGGTGTTTTTTGGTGTGTACGTACGTACGTACTCATGGAGCTGAATTTGCAGGGGCGAGTCTAATTTCCTGGCGACCTACATTAATGTTTTCTGGCCTCATAAAAACCATCGTACCCACGCCCGAAAACATTTTTAGTTTTATTCTACAACTTCCTCGTCCACTTCTCGAGAAGTGGACGAGGAATGTAGAAAAGATGATAGCATAGAAAAGTTTCCTAACATTTCTGTGGCCCATCGATTTTCCTCTGAGTGGGTAGGTAAAAGTGAATAGTTGGGAAGTAGGGAGGAAGGACGGAAAAAGTAGGTAGGGAAAGTGAAGTAGATGAGATGGAGAGAAAATTACGGAGAGAGGGAAGGTAGTGAAGTATTCATGCGTTGATGACAGGGAGCAAGAGGACTTGGAAGGAATGAGGGAGGTAATGAGCGAGGGAGCCTGGGAGGGAGGGTGCCAGGGAGATAGGTATTGTGGGAGGAGCCTGGAGGGTAGTGTGCCTTGGTGGGAGGGATCTGGGGGAGAGAGGGAGGAAGCTCATCAACACTTAAGTGACGGAGAGGGTAAACAACCCCACGACTGCAACAGCTTCCATCCTCACCCCCAATGACTGCCCTCTCCTTCCCACTGACTGCCCTCTCCTCCCCACTGACTGCCCTCTCCTCCCCACTGACTGCCCTCTCCTCCCCACTGACTGCCCTCTCCTCCCCACTGACTGCCCTTTCATCCTCACAGACTGCCCAGATGTGCTCTCACCACTGAGAAGGCTGTCAGTAGTATGTAGTCTCTTCTCGTTTCATCGTCTTAGCCAATTTGCATGCCAACCTTTATTTTATAGGAGTGAGCCAGAGTATCGGTACCAGCATCGGTTAATTTTGATGGTATCGGTATAGGCATAGACCAATTTTAATAGTATCGGTATCAGATAATTTTGTTAGTATTGCTATCGGCAAAAATTTTGGGGTCGTCCAGCGCTTATTATTTAACCATGAGCTCTCCCATTTGTGAGCATCCCCTGGGGGCTACCTGAAGATTATTCCAGGGTCAACGCTCCCCGTGGCCCGGTCGCAGACCAGCCTCCCTGTGGATGACCTGATCAGTCGGGCTGTTGTTGCTAGCCGCACGTAATCCATCGTAAGCATCACAGCCTCGCTGATCAGACACCGACATGAATTTAACAAATTCCCTCTGTAAGACAGCCAGCGATCTGTTGGTAAATCCCCTCATCTATGAAGGGAAGGTGTTGAAAAGTCTTGGCCCCTTCACACTTACTGCTGATGGGTTCGGCTATTAAAGATTATTAAGTACATCCCAAAAATGTAATTGCCTCGTTTTTTAATCTAGTATTTTCATTATTCTTAAATCGTATAACATAAAATCCTTGCATTTGGCAAATTAGTTTAATTTTTTTTTTCAAAATCCACAAGTGTTGTACTTTTCCATATTGTTTTTTCATCATATTGGCTATTATTTCTAAGTGTTTTAATATGCCTAAATTAGTACCGTAATCAATTTTTATATTCAAAATATTTTGATTAGTATAATTGGAGAATAGTTTGCTCGCTATCTCTCTCTCTCCCCGGGCTGATGACTATATCCAGAAGAAGCTTATATTGGAACAACATTTCGTTTAGGATAGAGCGTTATCAAGCTCTACCAAGCTCTACCCTGAGCTGAATATGACAATGGACTACAATCCCTACAAGTTGATAAGTAAGACACATGTGCAACAGTTAGGTATCTTTATTGTTGAAACGTTTTGCCTACACAAGCCTCTTCAGTCGAGTACAGAGGGAGGCAGCAGAAGCTGTAGAGATGTAAGATGATGTAATCGTCAGTATTCCTGCAGCAGTGCTCATTCTTTCTCTTGTTCTTATAAAAACTTGGAAAGATGCGAGATATTTCAGTATCAGGACTTTTATGTAGTTGAAGGGTAATCGTTACCTGAATATTTTCAGGATAAATAACCTACCACAAATAACTCGTACATAGGAGACTTGAACTTACGATGACGTTTGTATTGTTCTTGTCATAGTATTATGTTTTTTTTACAGTCCCAAGAAAAGGCGCCGCGATTTCAATTGAATATATCTGTTGGTGCTAAAGATAAACTTTGTGATGAGGTAAAGAAGGCACGAAAATTGCTGGGAGAATTGGTTGCTTCAGCAGACACTGACAATTAAACCTGTCACTGGGGGACATAAATCTCGTTTTTCTTTCAGTTGGTGATTTGTAATAAAATATTGATTTTGTCGGCTCGGTGAAGTTGTAGGAAAATTTTCATTCACAGACTCGGTGTTGTTGGTAAATGTTTGCGTTTTTATGTAAGTTTAAGACTATGTTGAGTTTATACTGAAAATGTGAGTATTAGGTTCTGATTGAACGATGTGAAAATTACGTATATTATAAAGACATACCCTCGTAGCCCGCCCAAATACCACACTTCCTTGTTGACCGTCTGGTCAACTGGGTTGTTGGTGCTCGCGGCCCATAGGCCCAAATGACCGTGACAGCCCAGCTGATCAAACACTCGTAGGAGATATAAGTCCAGTTTTCTCTTGGAAACTTTGTTCCGGCAATGTTTTTGATCTCCAGTAAGTTATAGCAGTGTGCAGGTTGCAGATTAGGCCCTCCAGTATCTTCCATATATTCGTTACCAGAGATATACGGTACCAGATCTCTCTCTACTTCCTGTTTTGAAGGGCTCTAAGAGTGCCAGTGTTTCGTAACTTCATTGATTATAATATCGAAGAATGAGAAAAGTTTCTTAGGACTACCAACCTCAGAGGAATTATAACCCAGAGTATCACAAGAAGCATAAACAATATCCGCTCTTTACCTGCCTAGTATGGGCTAGTAGGTCTGCAGCTGTGTTCCTCTTTACCTGCCTAGTATGGGCTAGTAGGTCTGCAGCTGTGTTCCTACATTCGTATGTTCTTAATGCCAAGAAATAATTTTTCTCCTTATGTATGGTCGAAAGATAGTAGTGTCTTAAACAGCTTGATAGCCATGTTGAAAATACTTAGATGAGTTGGAAAAGCACTTTAAATCTGAGATATGCTACATATTAATAGAAACCCAAGCTTCTTCCAGCGTTTGTTCGATCCATTAAAGCGAAAGTTATGACTCAGAAGTTAGCTGATGAGAAATTTGGGCTCTGAAGTTAGCTGATGAAAAAGCCAAACTTGGTAGAGAAAAGAATTATAACAGCGTTGGAACTTGGAGAACGTGTTTCAGTTTGCAAAAGATATCTAATTCTGATTTAATGTGCCAACTCTTATGGCAATTCAGACAGATGCCGCGGAGGAGAGTGGCGCAGTGTACGCTTCTAAATATCCCCGAGGCGCTCTTAAACCTGCGCGGCTGCTCTGGTATATTGTTATTGAAGACTCAAACGAGCCCTGGTGTGGAGCCGAGGGTGATGGGGTTGTTGGACTGGGAAGGTAACAGACACCATGGATAACACTGGTAGGGAAAGGCAACTAATACGTCCAGGCAATATTCCCTCTAGTTTTTCCATTTATTTTTACAATGATTTTTTATGTGTCATTTGTGATGGATATGTGAACCAGCGGGCCGCAAGCATCAACAACCTGATTGACTAAGCCAGCACCAGACAATCCTGGCCCATGGTCGGGCTGCGAAAGTAGAAAAACGCTAAAAAAAAAAAAAAATCGCCAAAGGCACTTCAAAGGTGCACAAGTGTGGTAGCAGTGTGTGTATTTCTGCTACCAGTGGCACTAGCAGTAACTAACTAGTTACCATTAGATCATAGGTGTGTAAGAAGTACTTTAAGTATACAGCAAGACGTAAATCAAAATAACAAAGTCGAAAAATTAGACACGTTTGCAACACTTGGGTATCTTTGTGGAAGCGTTTCGCCACATAGTGGTTTTATCAGTCCAGTAGAAAGGAGAAAGTTGGAGATTAGGAGTTTGAAGTAATCAGTCCCACAGCCTGTAGTCGATGTAATCAGTCTATCAATCTTAATAAGAATGCAGCATAATCCTGACCTTTCTTTTTTGATTAAGACTGATGAAGCCACTGTATGGCACAAAGTTTCCATAATAGAGACACCCAATTGTTGCACATGTGTCATAATTTATCAACTTGTTGGTTCTCTGAACCATTTATCTACATAGCAAGAAGTCATTGGCTGGACTAAGATACCAGATGAAACACGTGTTACTTTCCAGCTGCCTGTCTTCTGTAATCAAAAAAAATGGCTGCAAATACTGTAGAGAACCTCCTAAATAACCTTTATTCTCATCTTCCCCCCACTCACCGTAAATATTTTGAAATGTTTGTGGCTAAAGTGGGTAATAAAAATCGGAAAATGAACACAAGAAAGGTGTCCAGATAAAGTGATGAAATATGGTGGAAAGGATCGCAAGATTGAAAAAACGTGAAATGTGTAGAGCTCCTTTCTCGCATCATCGGAATTCTGGAAGATCCTTCGTGGGAGAGTTCGAGAGACGGATATTGAATAAAGATATATAAGTAGACGGTAAGAAGGTGTCATGGAAGACTTCTGTGTCGTCTATGTTAGAACTCTGGAAACCGGTGTCGTCTGTGTCAGAACTCTTGAAACCAATTGTCATCTGTGTTAGAACTCTGAAAACATAATATTAAGGAGAGATGTGGAGATCCGTTATCTTATGGTTATAAGATAATATTAATCCATGCTCTCTGGAGCAGCTTAGTTGTCAAGAATACGCATAGTTCTGAACACTGGAGAGCTTCCAAGTTGTAATGGCGTGTACTGGAAGATGGAGGGGTTCCCAGGGTGTAATGGAGTGTACTGGAAGATGAAGTTCCCAGAGATTTTTGTTGGATCTGAAAAAAAAAGAAGTTTAGAGGTCGGTCTGAAAGTTGTTGAAGACGCTAAGAAGCTATGAAGGTAATCCAGCTCGTCCTCTGCAGAGATAATCCAGTGTGTCCTGGAAGCAGAGAATTACCGAGGTAATAATTGAAACTCATTCCGTTTGCTTCTTGTGGAACTCATTTCGTTTCCTCCTTGTGGAACTTGTTCCGTTTTCTCCTTGTGGAACTTGTTCCGTTTTCTCCTTTTGGAACTTGCTCCTTTTCCTCCTCGTGGAACTTGTTCCGTTTTATCCTCCTGGAACTTGTTCCGTTTTATCCTCGTGGAACTTGTTCCGTTTCCTCTTTGTGGGACGTGTTCCATGTCCTATTTAAGAAAATTAACAAAAGTTTTTGTCGTGGGACGGAAAGAAGGGGCAGCAGTGACACCAGGGAAAGTGCCCCTCCGTCTCTGTTGGTTACCTAAGTAGACACGACTGTCATTTTAAGGGCTTTGTAGGTGCATGTCGCAAGCTTTATTTGACCGAAAATGTTGATAACAGTTTCAAGTTGCAAGGTGTTTGTAGGATTAGAGAATAGTAGGGAGACTATTGAAGGTTTAGGGAAGGATGTTGGAGGCATGGGGGAGATTGTTGCAGGCTTGGGGGTAACTGTTGCAGGCTTGGGGGTAACTGTTGCAGGCTTGGGGGTGACTGTTGCAGGCTTGAGGGAGGATTATGGAAGGGTTGTGAGACTGGTAGAGGGTTGAGAAAGCTGATGAAAAGGTTGTGGAGGGGTGGAGAGGATGATGGGGGAATGGGTTGGTTAATTTAGGAAGGGGAAGGCTGTCAGGGGTTCTGGAGATTGTGGTAGTGGAGGGGAAGGGGTGATTAGGTTGAAAGAGTTCCCAGGAGGGTCAAGGAGGCAGCAGTGATGGAAGGAGGATTGATTGTGTTGAGGATGGAGGATTAGGGAAGTAGAAATTGCTTTATTTACACATAACAAGAAACGAGGGAATGGGTGATTGCAGTAGAAGGGTAGATAGTAGAATGGTTGCTGGGAGGTACCAAAATGATGGTATCAGAATAGAGAAGTATAGAATACGACGATTGTTGGGAGGTACCAACATGATAGTATCGGTTGCAGGTCTTGCAACATTGCATAGCTCCTGACGAAACAAGAAATTACGAAAGAGCATCCCCCATTGTCTTATTTTGCATTGTTTGGGATCGCCTGTTTGCAACTGTGTTACGCATATACAATATATATATATATATATATATATATATATATATATATATATATATATATATATATATATATATATATATATATATATATATATGTCGTGCCGAATATGTAAAACTGGTCAATTAGCAAGAACTCATTTAAAATTAAGTTCTTTCTAAAATTTTCTCTTATACGTTTAAAGATATATTTTTTTCATTAATGTTGATGTAAAAATTTATAATTTTGCACCAAAAGGAACTTAGAAAACTTGCCTAACCTTATTATAACAAGAACAATTTTTTTTAGCCTAACCCAACTAAATATATTTTAGATTTGTTTACAATAATTTAATACTAAACAAACACAGTGAAATGTGTTTTTTTCGTTAGGTTCAGAATGATTTTGGCGAAATTATTGCATACACAAATTTTCACTTGTCCTATATGGCAAGATGAGCGTTGCTATTTAAGCCAAGATCGCAAGTTCTGCCTATTCGGCACGACATATATATATATATATATATATATATATATATATATATATATATATATATATATATATATATATATATTGGGCAACCAGTGCATGTGGCAGCTGAGACCTTGTGAATTGTACGGAAAGAATTGTAGGGGAAGACTTGCATATTATAGGAGGGTAGAATAGTGATTTCTGAAAGTTAGTAGTTTCATGCAGATCACACATACACTAACATATGATTACTACTAGAAGGAAGGGTGGCGAAAGGTAGTTGTAAATGATGGCTGGGTCTCATGATAGGGGGCGAGGGTTCCCTACTGTAAAATATGACATAATGAGAGTTTCCCTTTGGAGTTACTCGGTGGATTTGGAGTCCGTGTTCCCTTATTGGTTTTACAGAAAACTGGTCCTGATCAGCGGTGAAAAATATTCACTTACAGGAAAAGGCGATCTTTATTACTACGACGTTTTGCCAACATGTACTGATAAAGGTCTCCTTTTACTGTGTCTTTACCACTTGTCGGCTACGCTTCAGTTCGACTGATCCTGATATTTTTTTACCTCTGTATTCGACTGAAAAACCCGGCAGAGCAGACAAAAAGTTTGGACAATAAAAATACTTATCTATTGTACATGTGTCTTGCTCATCTGCTTGTCGATATTATATACCATTATTATGATTATCCTGGTCAGCTAGACTGTGGTGCCTGCGTCTAACTGCCAGCACCACCAGCCTAACTGATCGAGTAGCAACGCTTGTGGAGTGAGGTGTATCTTCTGGTAAAATGGAGTGGAAGGTTAACATTTCATGGAAGGGAGCTTCCGGACTGTTGTTGCTCTTCCTACAGGGTGGATACCTCGTGTTTGTGAATCATTAAGCTGGATCCAAGAAGCTGGGAGGGGCGCCTACGCTAAGTCCAACCATGCACCTCATATATAAATCGATCTCACTTAATAACTAACTAGGGTTTTATGTGTGAGGCTCGGCAGACAGACAGGCGTGCAGGCATATAGACTGAAAGGCGGACAAGCAGGCAGCGAGACATGCAAGCCGTTCTGCAGGCAGGCAGGGAGACAAGTATACAGGCAAACAGACATGCAAAAAAGATAGGAAAGCGAAGAGACAGGTGGGTAGTTATGCAGGTAAACATGATCGGTGTGCAGAGGCAGGCAGACATATAGCATAGCAAAGAAGCAGGTAGTTGAAAGAACGAGAACGGGTGAGTGAGAGAGTATGTCGTACGTCTTGCAGCACGTGTGCCTTAGCGGAGAGGGGAGAGACGTTGTACCGGGGTTTGAGGTTGGGGGGGCTGGGGGGTAGAACGATGATTTATCAAACTCAGTATAAGACGGAAATGAAATTTTCCCCGTTCCTTGTCTCTTGTGAATATTTTGAGCACTTCGAGAAAAGTTAGGTTCAGTTCCATTCATCTTTCCGCTTTATTTACCTCAGCTCTAGGACTTAATTGTTGCAAACCTTCGTATTTTTGCGAGTCTTTGTTTTCACTTGATTAGGTTCAGACGGTTCACTTGTTATATATACTTTTATTATTCCCAGTCTTCAGCAGGAAATTAGACAAGTATTTTTGCCAAATGTCAGATCAGTCAGGCTGTTGTGATTATAGGGGCCAGAAGGCCGCCACCAGCAAACAGCCTGGTTGACCAGGCTAGCACCAGACAAGCCTGGCTCAGGACCAGGCTTCGAGAGTGGGAAAGCTCTCGGAACCCATCGAAGATGCATCAAAGGTAAGCTCTTCTCTTTCCTGGTCATCTACAGAGCAAGTCTTTATTGAAAACGTTTCCATCAGTGAAAGATTTTTAAAGGTAGATGAAGCTCCAATTGAACAAAATGTGTTTGATATAGTACATGTCTTCTCACGAGGCCTGGTCTCAGACCGGTCTACGGGGGGCGGTGACCCCTAAAACATCCTTCGGGTATCCTTTATGTAATGCACATTGTCGAAGTGTTCTTGTGGCACTCTTGCTTTCCGTTTGGGTTTTTCCCACGTTTTCCTCCTTTACCTCTAGTGTCATTAAGTGTGAGGAGTAAGACTCCTGTGCAGCACCTAGGTATCTTTATTGTCGAAACGTTTCGCCTGCTCAGTAGGCTTCTTCAGTCAAATACGGAAGTGAATGCAGTACCGGAGACAGAAGTAGAGAGGTAATTTTGAGGTGAATAGTACTTCATCCTTGATAGAAGGTGGTCAGTCCCTCAGCCTTGATAGAAGGTGGTCAGTCCCTCAGCCTTGATAGAAGGTGGTCAGTCCCTCAGCCTTGATAGAAGGTGGTCAGTCCCTCAGCCTTGATAGAAGGTGGTCAGTCCCTCAGCCTTGATAGAAGGTGGTCAGTCCCTTAGTTTGAAACAGAGGCGAACTAAAGAACGAGACACTTGTGCAGCATTTTGAAAATCTTTCTAGAGGAAACGTTTCGCAAGCCAGTGTCTACCTCAGTTCAATGCAGAAAAAAAAGGTGAAGGATGAGGAGGAGATTGAGGTAATCAGTCTCTCAGTGTTTACTTCATCAGTCTTGAGAAAAATATTTTCAAGATTGATGGACTGAACACATCGACTCCAGGTTGAGGGACTGATTACCTCTTCTCCTCCTCATCTTTTACCATTTTTCTCTGTATTGGACTGAGGAAGCCACTGGTTGGCGAAACGTTTCCTCAGTAAAGATTCCCAAATGTTGCACAAGTGTCTCATTCTTCAGCTTATCAGGTTTCTAAACCATTTCATCACAGAGGCCAATTATTTCCTCTGTAAAGATACCCAGGTGTTACACATCTTACTCAGCAACTTGTCGCTATTGTATACTAATTATAATATGAATCATTAAGTGGAGTATTTAGGTATCTTTATTGGCGAAATAGTTTGCTTCATGATTATGCATCAGACCAAGGGATTGACCACCTGTCAAGGCTGAGGGATTGACCACCTGTCAAGGCTGAGGGATTGAACACCTGTCAAGGCTGAGGGATTGAACACCTGTCAAGGCTGTGGGACTGACCACCTTATGTCAAGACTGAGGGACCGACCACCTTCTATGAAGGCTTGAGGTACTGACCATCTTTGAAGGCTTCAGGGACTGACCACCTTCTAGGAAGGCTTCAGGGACTGACCACCTTCTAGGAAGGCTTCAGGGACTGACCACCTTCTAGGAAGGCTTCAGGGACTGACCACCTACTATGAAGACTTGAGGTACTGACCATCTTTGAAGGCTTCAGGGACTGACCACCTTCTATGAAGGCTTCAGGGACTGACCACCACCTGTCAAGGCTGAAAGACTGACAACCTTCTGTCAAGGCTGAGGGACTGTGACCACCTATCAAAGCTGAGGGACTGTGACACCTATCAAGGCTGAGGGACTTTGACCACCTTCTATCAAGGCTGAGGGACTGTGACCACTTGTCAAGGCTGAGGGACTCCGACCACCTTCTGTCAAGGCTGAGAGACTGTGACCACCTGTCAGTGCTGAGGGACTGACCACCTTCTATCAAGGCTGAGGAACTATGACCACTTTCTATCAAAGCTGAAGGACTGTGACCACCTTCTATTAAGGCTGAAGGACTGTGACCACCTTCTATTAAGGCTGAAGGACTGTGACCACCTTCTATTAAGGCTGAAGGACTGTGACCACCTTCTATTAAGGCTGAAGGACTGTGACCACCTTCTATCAAGGCTGAAGGACTGTGACCACCTTCTATCAAGGCTGAAGGACTGTGACCACCTGTCAAGGCTGAGGGACTGTGACCACCTTCTATCAAGCCTGAGGGATTGTGACCACCTTCTGTCAAGGCTGAGGGACTGACACCACCTATCAAAGCTGAGGGACTCTGACCACCTTCTGTCAAGGCTGAGAGACTGTGACCACCTGTCAGTGCTGAGGGACTGACCACCTTCTATCAAGGCTGAGGGACTATGACCACTTTCTATCAAAGCTGAAGGACTGTGACCACCTTCTATCAAGGCTGAAGGACTGTGACCACCTTCTATCAAGGCTGAAGGACTGTGACCACCTTCTATCAAGGCTGAAGGACTGTGACCACCTTCTATCAAGGCTGAGGGACTGTGACCACCTTCTATCAAGCCTGAGGGATTGTGACCACCTTCTGTCAAGGCTGAGGGACTGACACCACCTATCAAAGCTGAGGGACTGTGACTATTTTCTGTCAAGGCTGAGGGACTGTGACCACCTTCTGTCAAGGCTGAGGGACTGACCTCTTATCAAGGCTGAGGGACTGTGACCATCTATCAAGGCTGAAGGACTGACACCACCTAACAAGGCTGAGGGACTGACCATCTATCAAGGCGGAAGGAGTGACCACCTCAAAATGACCTCAACACTGCCTATTTGTCTTTCTCTTAACGTCTGGTGGATGGACGATTACCAAGAACCTAACTGGTTCCAGACCGGGCCGCTATTAACAAACTGAGGACTGAACCTGCAACTACTACCTTGAACTGAGTACCCCCACACAGGTTTAGTATTCCATATAAAATATAACAGAAACATTATTAAGTTGTTATTGGATGTGCAGATTAGAGACCTGGACTTAGGGTGTTATTCATGTGATTTCAGTTTGTATATTAGTCTCGTATGAGTTTCTCTCTCCTACGTATTTTTTCTTTTCATTGAGTGTGTGTGTGAGTGAAAGCGATTTAAATATCAGGAACAATGACGTGACACTAGTCTTGGTCGCGGGATGGTTCATCTGAGGGTGCCGACCCTGTGGAGCGGCGCTGCAAAAAGTAACCACTGGCGTGCAGTGCTGTAGTTAGAGGGAGAGTGATAGGGAGGGAGAGTGAAAGGAAAGAGAGAGTGCGAGTAAGAATGAATAAAATGAAGAATAAGAGCAGGCAAGCAAGCGAATTGCAGCTTTACAATATCTATCTATCTCTCTCTCTCTCTCTCTCTCTCTCTCTCTCTCTCTCTCTCTCTCTCTCTCTCTCTCTCTCTCTCTCTCTCTCTTACACAGGGTTTAGTACGTTAGCACACAAAATATAATTTATTACACATCATAATTGATAGCTAACATAAATCGTGTTTACAGGAAGTCTCAGCCTGAGCACTATATTCAGTCTGCGCAATCATGACATGAACATGACGTCGCAGACATAACGAAAGATAGTAGGTTGGTAGACAGCAACCATCCAGGAAGGTACTGTCCTCCTAGCAGTACTGTTATGCAGTACTGACAAGTTGATGAATAAGAATCATGTGCAACATCTGGGTATCCTTTTTTCTGAAGAATTTTCGCCAACCAGTGGCTTTATCAATTTAGTACAGAAGTTGTTTGAAGGTGTTGAAGACGAGGTAATCGGTCCCTCTGCCGAGATGAGGGGACTGATTACCTCTTCTTCTACTGTCTCCAGTTTCAAATTCTCGCATAACCTCCGTATTGAATTGATAAAAGCCACTGGTTTACAAAACGTAAACGTCTTAAGTGTTACACGTGCCTTATTCATCAGCTCTCGTCCTGGAAACTTGATGATCTATTTTTTTTTTCTGACAGAAGTGTTGATCTTTGTCTCCTGAACACGTAAGACGACAGGTTAATCTTACAGACTTCTACTTGTATGCACATACCTTTACTTCTTAATAAGTACTACTTAATTCTGTAATATTCATTTCCAGCCTACTAGGACTGGTCTGAGGCCGGGCCCTGGGGAAGATACTCTCCTAGAACCACTAGAAAAAAATTTTTGTTAGGATTACGCTAAGAGTTCCTACCTTTTATTTACAAGCTAAGAGCCGATACTTACCTCACCTTATTGAAGAACATTCATTAGGATTACCTGGAGGTTACCTGGAGGTTATTCCGGGGATCAACGCCCCCGCGGCCCGGTCCATGACCAGGCCTCCCGATGGATCAGGGCCTGATCAACTAGGCTGTTAATGCTGGCCGCACGCAGTCCGACGTACGAGCCACAGCCCGGCTGATCCGGCACTGACTTTAGGTATCTGTCCAGCTCTCTCTTGAAGGCAGCCAGGGGTTATTTATATTGAATATTCATTCTCACTGTCGTTGTACTTATTTACGTCTGCCTTGATTACATTTGCATAAATTGAGTATTATTGGAAATGTAGCGAAGATTACGTTGCAGATAAGCTTTTGATGCGACAGCGTGTCGACCCTGATCAAGGAGTTGGAACTTCCATTGTTTTAAGACCCGAGTGTAATAATGAAGTCAGGAAAGTCGTTTTGCCTCTTGTTTTAAGTGGCAAGGAAACTGAATAAAATTTTGTGTGAGAGGCTGTGACAGGTTTAGGGGGTAAGTTCTGACATAATTCCTGCCACTTGATTGCTGGAATTAGTTTTGTTCAGCTGGGTGGTTGAGTTGGGTGGGTCTGCCACCAGGCAGGGTGGATTGGTGGGTCTGCCACCAGGCAGGGTGGATTGGTGGGTCTGCCACCAGGCAGGGTGGATTGGTGGGTCTGCCACCAGGCAGGGTGGATTGGTGGGTCTGCCACCAGGCAGGGTGGATTGGTGGGTCTGCCACCAGGCATGGTGGATTGGTGGGTCTGCCACCAGGCATGGTGGATTGGTGGGTCTGCCACCAGGCATGGTGGATTGGTGGGTCTGCCACCAGGCATGGTGGATTGGTGGGTCTGCCACCAGGCATGGTGGATTGGTGGGTCTGCCACCAGGCATGGTGGATTGGTGGGTCTGCCACCAGACAGGGTGGATTGGTGGGTCTGCCACCAGGCATGGTGGATTGGTGGGTCTGCCACCAGGCATGGTGGATTGGTGGGTCTGCCACCAGGCATGGTGGATTGGTGGGTCTGCCACCAGGCATGGTGGATTGGTGGGTCTGCCACCAGACAGGGTGGATTGGTGGGTCTGCCACCAGGCATGGTGGATTGGTGGGTCTGCCACCAGGCATGGTGGATTGGTGGGTCTGCCACCAGACAGGGTGGATTGGTGGGTCTGCCACCAGGCAGGGTGGATTGGTGGGTCTGCCACCAGACAGGGTGGATTGGTGGGTCTGCCACCAGACAGGGTGGATTGGTGGGTCTGCCACCAGACAGGGTGGATTGGTGGGTCTGCCACCAGGCATGGTGGATTGGTGGGTCTGCCACCAGGCATGGTGGATTGGTGGGTCTGCCACCAGGCATGGTGGATTGGTGGGTCTGCCACCAGACAGGGTGGATTGGTGGGTCTGCCACCAGACAGGGTGGATTGGTGGGTCTGCCACCAGGCAGGGTGGATTGGTGGGTCTGCCACCAGGCATGGTGGATTGGTGGGTCTGCCACCAGACAGGGTGGATTGGTGGGTCTGCCACCAGGCAGGGTGGATTGGTGGGTCTGCCACCAGGCATGGTGGATTGGTGGGTCTGCCACCAGGCATGGTGGATTGGTGGGTCTGCCACCAGGCATGGTGGATTGGTGGGTCTGCCACCAGACAGGGTGGATTGGTGGGTCTGCCACCAGGCATGGTGGATTGGTGGGTCTGCCACCAGGCAGGGTGGATTGGTGGGTCTGCCACCAGGCAGGGTGGATTGGTGGGTCTGCCACCAGGCAGGGTGGATTGGTGGGTCTGCCACCAGGCAGGGTGGATTGGTGGGTCTGCCACCAGGCAGGGTGGATTGGTGGGTCTGCCACCAGGCAGGGTGGATTGGTGGGTCTGCCACCAGGCAGGGTGGATTGGTGGGTCTGCCACCAGGCAGGGTGGATTGGTGGGTCTGCCACCAGGCAGGGTGGATTGGTGGGTCTGCCACCAGGCATGGTGGATTGGTGGGTCTGCCACCAGGCAGGGTGGATTGGTGGGTCTGCCACCAGGCAGGGTGGATTGGTGGGTCTGCCACCAGGCAGGGTGGATTGGTGGGTCTGCCACCAGGCAGGGTGGATTGGTGGGTCTGCCACCAGGCAGGGTGGATTGGTGGGTCTGCCACCAGGCAGGGTGGATTGGTGGGTCTGCCACCAGGCAGGGTGGATTGGTGGGTCTGCCACCAGGCAGGGTGGATTGGTGGGTCTGCCACCAGGCAGGGTGGATTGGTGGGTCTGCCACCAGGCAGGGTGGATTGGTGGGTCTGCCACCAGGCAGGGTGGATTGGTGGATCTACCACCAGGCAGGGTGGATTGGTGGGTCTGCCACCAGGCAGGGTGGATTGGTGGGTCTGCCACCAGGCAGGGTGGATTGGTGGGTCTGCCACCAGGCAGGGTGGATTGGTGGGTCTGCCACCAGGCAGGGTGGATTGGTGGGTCTGCCACCAGGCAGGGTGGATTGGTGGGTCTGCCACCAGGCAGGGTGGATTGGTGGGTCTGCCACCAGGCAGGGTGGATTGGTGGGTCTGCCACCAGGCACGGTGGAATGGTGGGTCTGCCATCAGGTAGGGTGGTTTGGTTGGTCTGCCACTAGGCAGGGTGGGTGGGTTTGCCACTACGTAAGGTGGGTTTTCCCAAGATAGCTATTTTCATATAGGTCTGCCCACCCATAGATGTGTTGGGGGGGGTGAAATATGTCACGTGGTAATGTGCTTAAACATACTAACAACAGCAGTATTAACAAGACAAACGAGTAAAAGAACATCAACAACAACCACAATAGACATAACAATATTTGCAGTAACTAAAATAACTTAAGCAATATTCACAACCACAGTACCCACCATCAACATAAACACCACCACAACCACCAACATAACCGCCACCACCATAACCACCACCACCATAACCGCCATAACCACAACCACCATAACCACCCACCACCACCACAACAACCCACCTGCAGCAAGAGTGTAGGAAGGAGTAGGTGTAGTAGGAAGGAGGTGTGAAGGAGGGTTAAAAGGTAGAGCTGAGAGTAAATAAAGAAAGAGTGGGAAGAGAGAGAGAATTGATGCTGGGTCGTGTCAAGAATGTCGTGCTTCTTAACACAGTGTTGTGGCACCCAACCTTCCCTTTATACATACACACACACACACACACACACACACACACACACACACACACACACACACACACACACACACACACACACACACACACACACTCACTCACTCACTCACATGTATACACACACATAACAGGAAAGGCACTGCAATGGATCAGAGAATACCTGACAGGGAGGCAACAACGAGTCATGGTACGTGACGAGGTGTCAGAGTGGGCGCCTGTGACAAGCGGGGTTCCACTGGGGTCAGTCCTAGGACCTGTGCTGTTCTTGGTATATGTGAACGACATAACGGAAGGGATAGACTCAGAAGTGTCCTTGTTTGCAGATGATGTGAAGTTAATGAGAAGAATCAAATCGGATGAGGATCAGGCAGGACTACAAAGAGACCTGGACAGGCTACAAGCCTGGTCCAGAAACTGGCTCCTTGAGTTTAACCCTGCCAAATGCAAAGTCATGAAGATTGGGGAAGGGCAAAGAAGACCGCAGACACAATATAGTTTAGATGGCCAAAGACTACAAACCTCACTCAAGGAAAAAGATCTGGGGGTGAGTATAACACCGAGCATATCTCCTGAGGCGCACATCAATCAGATAACTGCTGCAGCATACGGGCGCCTGGCAAACCTACAGATAGCGTTCCGATACCTCAGTAAGGATTCTTTCAAGACTCTGTATACCATTTACGTCAGGCCCATACTGGAGTATGCAGCACCAGCTTGGAATCCACACCTAGTCAAGCACGTCAAGAAATTAGAGAAAGTGCAAAGGTTTGCAACAAGACTAGTCACAGAGCTACGGGGATTGCCCTACGAAGAAAGGTTGAGGGAAATCGGCCTGACGACACTGGAGGACAGGAGGGTCAGGGGAGACATGATAATGACATACAAAATACTGCGCGAAATAGACAAGGTGGACAAAGACGGATGTTCCAGAGAAGGGACACAGACACAAGAGGTCACAATTGGAAGTTGAAGACTCAGATTAATCAAAGGGATGTTAAGAAGTATTTGTTCAATCATAGAGTAGTCAGGCCATGGAATAGCCTAGAGTAGTGGTCAACAGAGTTAAATCGGAGGCTGCCATAGTGAAGAGCTCTGTTCCACAAGGCACAGTACTCGCCCCCATCTTATTCCTTATCCTCATATCAGACATAAACAGAGATATACACCACAGCACCGTATCATCCTTTGCGGATGATACTAGGATCTGCATGAGGCTGTCATCTGCTGAGGACGCGGTTAACCTCCAAGAAGATATAAGCAAAGTTTTCCAGTGGGCAACGGTAAACAATATGATGTTCAATGAGGACAAATTCCAACTACTCCGTTATGGAAAACTGGAGGAGATAATAACTAGAACAGAGTATACTACTGACTCCGGCCATACAATAGAGCGGAAAAATAATGTAAGGGACCTGGGAGTAGTAATGTCTGAGGATCTCACTTTCAAGGATCACAACAGTGCCACGATCGCACGTGCAAAGAAAATGATAGGATGGATAATGAGAACTTTCAAAACGAGAGATGCCAAGCCCATGATGATCCTTTTCAAATCACTTGTTCTCTCTAGGCTGGAATACTGCTGTACATTAACATCTCCATACAAAGCAGGTGAAATCGCAGATCTAGAGAGTGTACAGAGATCCTTTACTGCACGTATAAGTTCTGTCAAGCACCTTAACTACTGGGAACGCTTGGAAGCACTTGACTTGTACTCGTTGGAACGCAGGAGGGAGAGATATATCATAATCTACACTTGGAAAATCTTGGAAGGAATGGTCCCAAATCTGCACACAGAAATCACTCCCTACGAAAGTAAAAGACTGGGCAGGCGATGCAAAATGCCGCCAATAAAAAGTAGGGGCGCCATTGGTACACTAAGAGAAAACACCGTAAGTGTCCGGGGCCCAAAACTGTTCAACAGCCTCCCATCAAGCATTAGGGGAATTGCCAATAAACCCCTGGCTGCCTTCAAGAGAGAGCTGGACAGATACCTAAAGTCGGTGCCGGATCAGCCGGGCTGTGGCTCGTACGTCGGACTGCGTGCGGTCAGCAGTAACAGCCTAGTTGATCAGGCCCTGATCCATCGGGAGGCCTGGTCATGGACCGGGCCGCGGGGGCGTTGATCCCCGGAATAACCTCCAGGTAACCTCCAGTGGAGGTGGGAACCATACATAGTTTTAAGGCGAGGTATGATAAAGCTCATGGGGCAGGGAGAGAGAGGACCTAGTAGCAATCAGCGAAGAGGTGGGGCCAGGAGCTATGAATCGACCCCTGCAACCACAAATAGGTGAGTACAAATAGGTGAGTACAGCAAATGTAGTTCCAAGTTTTAAAAAAAGGAGACAGACACGAAGCACTAAACTACAGACCAGTGTCACTAACATGTATAGTATGCAGAGTCACGGAGAAGATCAGGAGAAGAGTGGTGAAGCACCTAGAAAGGAATGAGCTTATCAACGACACCCAACACGGTTTCAGGGACGGGAAATCCTGTCATAAACCTACTGGAGTTCTATGACAGGGTGATAGCAGTAAGACAAAAGAGAGAGGGGTGGGTAGATTGCGTTTTCGTGGACTGTAAGAGGCTTTTGGCACAGTTCCACACAAGAAATTAGTGCATAAACTGAAAAACCAGGCAGGTATAACAGGGAAGGCACTGCAATGGATCAGGGAATACTTGTCGGGAAGACATCAGCAAGTCATGGTACGTGGCGAGGCGTCAGAGTGGGCACCTGTGACGAGCGAGGTTCTGTTTCTGGAGTATGTGAATGACATGACGGAAGGAATAGACTCAGAAGTGTCCCTGTTTCCAGATGATGTGAAATTGATGAGAAGAATTCAATCGGAGAAGGATCAGGCGGAACTACAAAGGGATCTGGACAGGCTGCAGGCCTGGTCTGGAAACTGGCTCCTGGAGTTCAACCCCACCAAGTGCAAAGTCATGAAGAATGGGGAAGGGCAAAGAAGACTGCAGACGGAATACAGTCTAGGGGGCCAGAGCCTACAAACCTCACTCAAGCAAAAGGATCTTGGGGCAAGTTTAAGACTGGGCACATCTCCTGAGGCACACATCAACCAAATAACTGCTGCAGTATACGGGTGCCTAGCAAGCATAAGAATAGCATTCCGACATCTCAATAAGGAATCGTTCAGGACCCTGTACACCGTGTATTTCAGGCCTAAATTAGAGTATGCAGCACCAGTTTGGAACCCATACCTAGCCAAGCGTGTAACGAAAGTAGAGAAAGTACAAAGATTTGCAACAAGACTAGTACTTGAGCTAAGGGATATGTCCTACGAGGAGAGGTTAAGGAAAATCGACCTGACGATAGTAGAGGACAGGAGAGATAGGGGAGGATAAGATTACATAAAAATACTGAGAGGAATTGACAAGATGGACAGAGACAGGATGTTCCAGATATGGGACACAGCAATCAGGGGTCACAATTGGAAGTTGAAGATTCAAATGAATCACAGGGATTTTAGGAAGTATTTCTTCGGTCACAGAATTGTCATGAAGTGGAATAGTCTGAGAAGTGATGTAGTGGAGGCAGGATCCATACATAGCTTTAAGATGAGGTATGATAAAGGTCATGGAACAGGAAGAGCGACTTAGTAGCGACCAGTGAAGAGGCGGGGCCAGGAGCTGTGAATCGACCCCTGCAACCACAACTAGGTGAGTACGTACACACACACACACACACACACACACACACACACACACACACACACACACACACACACACACACACACACACACACACACACGCACGCAGAGGCAGTGTCAAAAGCCATCTTTCCGTTCAAGAATATGCAGTATCGTGTGTTTGAATGTTATCAGTTGTCAGAGGCACTGATCGATAGACACTTGGTCTTTTTTGTGCGCGCGCACGCGCTTGTTGGTGACGGGAGAGAGAGAGAGAGAGAGAGAGAGAGAGAGAGAGAGAGAGAGAGATTAATTATTCTGGCTGCTACACCTGTTTACACAATAGGATTCATTCGTGTCACGAATAACACATTGTTCCCCATTGATACATTGTGATTGTCGTGGGGAGCTGTTTGTCACAGACTGTGTGCTACAAACAATACCTAGTCATCTGTACTTCATTTGTCTGGAACCTACCTGGAGAGAGTTCCGGGGATCAACGCCCCCGTGGTCCGATCCCAGACCAAGCCTCCCGTTGAATGGCCTGATCAACCAGGCTGTTCGTGTCACGCGCACGAAGTCCACAGCCTGACTGACCAGGAATTGACTTTAGGAAATTACCAAGTTCTCTCTTAAAAATAACTAAGAGGTTTGTTGGTAATCCCCCTTATGAAGGGAGAGTGTTGAGTCTTGGTCCCTTCACGCTTATTGACTTGCATTATTTAGGATGGCTTTCTGTAGATATCCCTTCAGTACATATTATACGTGACAGATGTTATAATTACACTTTCAGTGCTTTGTACTGGGTAGCAGCTGTTGTTCATAACTGTGCCTACATACCTCTGTCAGCAATGTAAGCCGCAATACTGTGGCTGGAACACTTCACTGCTAACCTGCAAATTGAAGATAAGTCTTCAGACGACGTTTCGCTCCGTCCTGCAGCACCAAAATAGTCCAGGACGGACCGAGACGCCGCCTAAAGATTTATATACTGTTTGTGGGATAGATGTGAGTACCATTATGTCTGGATTGTTAGCAGTGTTCTCACCTGTCATTCCCAAGCCTCTTGAATATTTATTAAACACCGACCTTATAGTGATGTATTACACTCTTTAAATCTCTTCTCTCTCTCTCTCTCTCTCTCTCTCTCTCTCTCTCTCTCTCTCTCTCTCTCTCTCTCTCTCTCTCTCTCTCTCTCTCTCTCTCTCTCTCTCTCTCTCTCTCTCTCTCTCTCTCGGGAGACCAAGTCACAATACTGTGGCTGGAGGAATTCATAAATCACCCACAATTCCTGTCTTTACTAATAAGCTAAGAACTGCTATTTACCTCAGCTCATTTGAAAGCCTTTTTGTTATGAAGCTTACAGATAAGGAGCAGTATGAAGTTAGAGCCATCTGTGAGCCAGCGATTTCATTTGGTCAACTGACTTTGTTTCGTCGATGTTATGCTGTACGAACATGTTTCAGGCTCAAGTCATTTTAGGAATGAATGAACTCAGATTAAGTGTTTTTTTTTGAGAACGGTGCAGTCAGAGCGTAGATTTTTTTTGGTTCCCGTCTTGAGTAGAAGCTGTCATGTTGTTGTTCGCAAAGTGTGTTACTGTGGCAACATTGGTCTTGTACATAATAAGACCACTCACATCCCTAGTGTTGAAGACTCTGATGGAATGACAGATCCATCCAGGCCGGATCCAGGCGAGAGATAAGTCGTCCTGCTTGATTCTCTGTTCTGTCCAGTAGTCGTCGGCGAGCCGGGAGTGGGGGGGGGGGGGGGTTGGAAGGCAGTTCAAGAAAGTGGAGCATACTCAAGGTGTGAATGCACTTGTACCTCATAAAAAGTTATGCGCTGTATACTGTCAGGCAGATGCGAGTTACGTTTAAGTGTTTTTAACTTCCGTGTCTCTTCATTGCCAGTTTTGAATCGTATTTCATCCCAAACATATCAACCTCATCCCCGGGTTACCTGGAGGTTATTCCGGGGATCAACGCCCCCGCGGCCCGGTCCATGACCAGGCCTCCCGATGGATCAGGGCCTGATCAACTAGGCTGTTACTGCTGGCCGCACGCAGTCCAACGTACGAGCCACAGCCCGGCTGATCCGGCACTGACTTTAGGTATCTGTCCAGCTCTCTCTTGAAGGCAGCCAGGGGTTTATTGGCAATTCCCCTAATGTTTGATGGGAGGCTGTTGAACAGTTTTGGGCCCCGGACACTTATGGTGTTTTCTCTTAGTGTACCAATGGCGCCCCTACTTTTTATTGGGGGCATTTTGCATCGCCTGCCCAGTCTTTTACTTTCGTAGGGAGTGATTTCTGTGTGCAGATTTGGGTTCCAACACAGTCCCATTCATTCTTACCATTGCTCCAACATCACCATCATGCTTCCCATAGTCCATCAATTGAGTGGAAAAGGACTCTTCTGTACAGTTCAGGACTTTTAATAAAAGAAACTTTCCCTCGAGAGACTTCATCAGTCATAATAGAGTAAACTGAAACACGTTAATATATAGTAGAGACTGCAGGCAAACTGAAGCAAAAGTGAGGTGAGGCGGGAGGTGCGTCAGATAGAAAATATGTTGGACAGATATATAAATGAGAGGGGTTTAACATCAGCTCTACCTGTCTAGCATGGGTCATTCTAGAAAAGTTTACTGTATTAAATGTCCTGATCTGTACACAGGTGTCCTTTTCCACAGTTTGTAACACTATACCATTTACAAACATTCATTTTTTTTTCAGAAGCAAATATTACTGACCATCGTTTTTCTCATGCTGATTTAACTGTAAATTGGTGATTGATGTAAATATGAGCAGTTGGCATTTCTTCTCTTGGGTAAGTAAATGTCAGGGTACAGTTATCTGCATAGGCATGGTATTTTGGGACGAATTGAAGAAGGTCAGTGAAGTAGATATTCCACACCAATGGCCCAAGCGCACTCTATGTACTCACCTAGTTGAGGTTGCAGGGGTCGAGTCCGAGCTCTTGTGTGTGTGGGTGTGTGTGTGTGTGTGTATATATATATATATATATATATATATATATATATATATATATATATATATATATATATATATATATATATATGCAATAAGATCATAGTAAACAGGTGATTTTAAAATGTGCAAAATAACCACTGTGAAAGAGTACTGAAATTCCTAGCGCTTTCGTGACTACTCACATTGTCATGGAACTATGAAAGTAATACATCAAAGGAAGGCAATTAAAGGGCTTAGACTACACCTCACAGTCAACCCACAGAAACCCCCTGATGCGCGACAACGGTATTGTCGCGCATCAGGTGTTTCTTTGTTGTGGGGGTTGACTGTGAGGTGTAGTCTAAGCCCTTTAATTGCCTTCCTTTGATGTATTACTTTCATAGTTCCTTGACAATGTGAATAGTCACGAAAGCACTTGGAATTTCACTACTCTTTCACAGTGGTTGTTTTGCGCATATATATATATATATATATATATATATATATATATATATATATATATATATATATATATATATATATATATATATATATATATATATAATTGTACCCACGAACGAGTGATATTGATCAATAGCTGCTTTGGCCCGCATCATACTGCTCGTTTGGCTAGTACACCAAACAGGGAGTAGAATGAAATTAGCTCAGAGGCATCCACACCACCGTATGTTCTCGGATGACGGGTACAACACTTAGCTTGGCTGGGTGCGTCATTCTTGAGAATTGTGTGATCCCGTGGACTAGAGCGTTATGTTTCTTTCGCTCTCCATGAGGCGGGCCAAAGCAGTATGGGTTCGACTCCTTGGCTAGTCGCAGTGTTTTATATATATATATATATATATATATATATATATATATATATATATATATATATATATATATATATATATATATAAATATAAGCCCATAGACAGATTTTAGTGTTGATGGCTATAAAAGTATCAGGCTCAGCAGTGCCTCATTCTTTTACCTCTCCTTCCTCTCTTATTTCCCTTCTAGTTTTATTGTACTTTACTTTTCCATTATTTCTCTCCATCCTTATCACTCCTCAGTCTCCTTCACATTTTCCTCTCCTCTCGTCTCTTTCATGCGCCCTTCCTTTCTTCCCCTCTACTTTTCCCTCCTTTCTCTCCATCCTCCTCCAGTCTTCTTGTCCTTCTCGTTCACCGTCTTACAAACTGCATTTCATCGTACCTTCTATCTTCTCTGTTTACTCCCTTGGATACCAGATCTTCCAATGTAGACAACATGGAAGAGAATGCAAGAATTTTCGTAAAGTTTAGAGCGAAGAAAAGTTCATCTCCACGAACCTCAAGTTGGGAGGAAGCGTCCTAATGGAACACCAACTTTGCTCTCACTAAGCATGCCAAGCCACACCACCTCAAGCCAAGCCACGAATGACTCACACTACTTTTCGATAAAGTATGCAGTGGCCCTGTAGGTTAGATTGTCCTCTTATCGATAAAAAGTATGTAGATATAACATTGCCACGGCAATACATGAAATATAAGACTCACGAACAGAACACGGTGACTGACTCGCTGAGCGCAGTGGGAAGAAGATTTAAGGCAGATAATCACTGTATAAGGCTCGTTTATTAGACACCCACGTGACTCTTCTAACAAGAGTGAAATACTGTGTTATTAACTGTTCTAGGAAGAGTGAAATACTGTGTTATTAACTGTTCTAGGAAGAGTGAAATACTGTGTTATTAACTGTTCTAGCAAGAGTGACATACTGTGTTATTAGCTGTTCTAGCAAGAGTGAAATACTGTGTTATTAACTGTTCTAGGAAGAGTGAAATATTGTGTTATTAACTGTTCTAGCAAGAGTGACATACTGTGTTGTTAGCTGTTCTAGCAAGAGTGACATACTGTCTTACTTAGAGATTGGGCTAAAGCTCTCGTTCGAGACTCATCGCATTGATCTACTGAGAACAATATCAGTGGTATTCAGTACCAACATAATGAATTAAGCATATATGCAACATCTTTACTTGTAGGTGTTTCACCATCTAGTGGCTTTATCAGTACATTACACGGACATGATATAAATATACACAGCAAATAGTGAAAGATGAGGTAATGAGTCCCTCAGCCCAGGAGCAGGAGATGACTTATATATATTTCTATGATGGTGAAAATATTTCTTCTTTTTCAGGTCTCCCTACCTTGGTGGGAAACGGCCGATGTATTAATAAAAAAAATATTTCTATTATGTCAATGTATTGATAAAGGCACTGGATGAGGAAACGTCTACAAGATACCCAGATGTTGCAGGTGTATAATTCATTATGCTGAAAGACTAGCGCAGACACACATCTTCTTCTCTTAATAGTTCTGCCCATCCATAACTCTTAATATTTAATCAACCTATTTCTGTTGGGAAATATAATCTTAGTCTTCGTTTTTGTTTCTGTTAATGTCTGCCTTTATATATATATATATATATATATATATATATATATATATATATATATATATATATATATATATATATATATATATATATATATATATATATTGGCAAATCTAATTTTCGGAACACGTGACTTGACCTGACCTTGGCACTCCGCTCAACTCTTCACCTGACCTGACATCTGAATTTTGACTAACCTCCTGATATCTCTTCTTTCTCTCACCTCTTCGCTTGAGCTGGCTTCTGATTTTCTCCACATTTTCTCTTTCAATTGTGGCTTTATGGTCCAGGGCGGTCCGAAGCGCTGCTTAAGTTTTCCTCCTTAAAGTGTAGGTGATTTGTGAATTGCTCCAGCCACGATATTATGGTAATTGGATACGTCAGTAGTGTTATGCTCCTTTATTCTGTATAATAGAGTGGGAACTAAATTATGAATACGTCTGTCATCACATTCTGTCACTCAAGACGAGGCTCATACATAGTTTTAAAATCTTTCAGCCTGCGCAGGGACACTTCAAAAGGGCCGTGATGAGACCTGAGGAATGTTGTCGGGGGTCAACGCCCCCGGGGCCTGGTCCCAGACCGGGAGCTCGGAAGGTTTCGTTCCAGGAGAGCTGGAGTTAGAGGAAAAGGGTGGAAGGGAGAGCGACCAAAGACAAAAGGTATGGCCCTTAAGGCGGCGACTGAAAGAGCTGGAGTTTCAAGCCCATCGCTAAAAATACATTTCGTTTGATATACCTTTGATGAGTTCCGAGAGGTTTTCTACTCTCGGAGCCCGGCCTTGGGTCAGGCTTGACAGAGGCCCATGAATATTTATTTTATTTTTCATTCTTATTTTGGTCTCTACAAATGAGACGGAACTATGGCTATTGATTTTATCTATGTTATGAAGATAAACAGTTAAAGCACGAAGTGTGTGGTGTGTTGAGGTTTGTATTTTGCTAATGCTGGATTTGGCTGTGTTTACTACTACTACTACTACTACTTTGTTCCTTTGTCAGAAGCGGGATAGTCTATTTTCCTAATTTCCCTTTATACCTGTCTACCTCATATTGTGTATAATCACCCGTTGATCACATTTGTCAGATTCCTTTGCGAAATCCGTGTACACCACATCTGCATTTTAGTTTTCTTCCAGCTCCTGTGCAATTCTGCGATAGTGGTTTACTTGTCCAGCTCCTGTGTAATTCTGCGATAGTGGTTTACTTGTCCAGCTCCTGTGTAATTCTGCGATAGTGGTTTAGTTGTGACAAGTATGACCTTTCAGTTCCCAGCCTATGTTGGTTTAGGTTGTACAGGTTTTCTGTTCCATCAAAATTGTAATTTGGCCTCTCATACCTTTACCTTTGAGTTCCTAGAGTTTTTCTACTCGCAGAGCCCGCCTTGGCTCAGGCTGGCCTCGTCAATCAGGCTATTGCTCCTTTGGCCCGCTGACCAAAATATCCATCACAGCCTGGTTGATCTGGCACCTGGTGAAGATATTTGCCCAGCTGCCTCTTGAAGCCTTCCCCACTTATTCCAGCTGTGTTTCTGATATCTTCAGGAAAGATGTGGAATATTTCGGGGCCACGGATGTTGATACATTGTTTCCTTACTGTGCCCACGGTGCCATTGTTTTCACTTGGTTTATTTTGCACTTCTTCCCATATCTCTCACTTTACGTTGTTAAGGTAGTGTGCAAATTTGGAACAAGGCCCTCAAGTACTTTCCAGATATATATTATCATATATCTCTCTCCGCTGTTCCCGCGAGTATATATTTAGGAATTTAAGGCGTTCCAGTAATTTAAACGCTATATTGGCTCTGTGCAGGCCATAAACGATCTGTGTATCTGTTCCAGCTCTCTGATATCTCTCTTGCCCTGAATGGGGCGTCAACACCTAACAATACTCGAAACGAGATAGCGTAAGCGATTTAAAAAGTGTCACTATTTCCCTTGTTTTGATAGCTCTTATTATCCGCCACATCATCTACCTGGTTGTCACGACATTGATCTTGTGTTCTTTGAAAGAAAGGTCAGCTGATATAATTACTCCCAGGTCTATCACGTGTTCCTTCCGTTCTGTTTAATGATCCTCTTGAGTTTTGTATACAGTGTCCCATTTGAATTCCTCATTCATTCCATACCTAAGCAGCTGGAATTTACCACCATTGAACGTCATGTTCTCCACCGCTCACCCTTGCCAAGACGTTATGATATACGGGGTTGTGGAGAACATTTTGAGCACAGGAGCGAATTGTGGGGAATCTCCAGAGCCCAGAGGTGGGTTGTAGGTAATTTCCCGGCCACAGAGGTGGGTTGTGGGTAATTTCCCGACCACAGAGGTGGGTTGTGGGTAATTTCCCGACCACAGAGGTGGGTTGTGGGTAATTTCCCGACCACAGAGGTGGGTTGTGGGTAATTTCCCGACCACAGAGGTGGGTTGTGGGTAATTTCCCGACCACAGAGGTGGGTTGTGGATAATTTCACGGCCACAGAGGTGGGTTGTGGGGAATTTCCCGACCACATAGGTGGGTTGTGCGGAATTTCCCGACCACAGAGGTGGGTTGTGTGGAATTTCCCGACCACAGAGGTGGGTTGTGCGTAATTTCCCGACCACAGAGGTGGGTTGTGCGTAATTTCCCGACCACAGAGGTGGGTTGTGGACAGTCTCTCGAGCACAGAAGTAGGTTGTGGGGAATATTCCGAACACAAAGGTGGATTACTCTTCATACACTTTTGACGGGTTATCACGTGAAGGTCTAACAGTCTGGGCTGCTGTTCCCACACGCGAGGTGACTTCATCCAAACCGGCCACCTTCCCTCAGAAACGTCAGACGGCCACAGCAACTAGTTGTCCACCCTGTAGCTTAATTGTGTGCACGTACCGGCAAGCAATTCCCAACTGTGCCTCAGACTGGCTAAGGTAGCATCTAGGAAGGTGATTTTGTGACCAACGTTGAATACAAAGAGCTTAAAGGAGCTGAAAGTGCCAGAAACGCCCAGTCAGTTGCACTAGACGCTTGACACATGGATTTTGGGCCTTGGGCCAGGCGATACCTACCGACGTCTTCAAATAACCTCTGTAATTGATGAGCCTGCCTTCTGGTTCATATATTCATCACAGTCTGGTTGACCTGGTCGTGGGGAATATTCTGAGATGGGTTGTGGGGGGATATTGATAACACAGAGGTGGGTTGTGGGAAATATTGTGAGCACAGGAGTGGTTTGTGGGAGAATATTGCGAGCACAGAGGTGGGTTGTGGGGAATATTGCGAGGTGGGTTGTGAAGGAATATTGCGAGCGCAAAGGTGGGTTACGGTAGACAGTAGACAACAGTATTGATCGAGCAACTTGTGTCAGTCGCAAATCATTTTCCTTATTCACGTGCAGGAAAAAATCCTTATTTTCCTGCATTTCATCCACACTAGGGTTTCACTAAGTACAGTGAAACCCCGGTGTTCGAACGTACCGGACTGCGAACGAATCGGAGTCAGAACAGTTTTGTTTAGAAAAAACTGACCCGATCTTTGAACCTTTTTCTGGAGTCCGAATATGCTGATTTGTTTAAGATTCAGTTGTAATAAACTTTACACTAAAGCCCTGTTTTAAAAGTAATTTGAAGTGACCTTTGACACTGACCAAATTTTTATAGACTTTTGGAGCAATCAGTTCAACATCCTCCAGTGTGTGAGGATGATGATTAAAGCCTTGGAAATTCTGTTTCGGACATCGAACTTTTCACAGTTCAACCACCACCTGGAAACCAATTAAGTTCAAACACCAAAGTTCTTCTGTACATGGTAAAGCCTCACTGTGGATGGAACGTCGTAAAATAAAAACTTGACTTGATTAAAGTGCCTTTGAGTTGCTAATTTAAGCTCAAACAATCATCTTATAAAAATTTGTTGCAAAAAAAATTGGGTTCATTATTTTCTTTATATAGTTTTAATTTTATTTATTCTCTGAGCTAGAACGATTGTGAATTATTTCAGTAATCAGAAAAATTTAATAATGGGCATGATAATTCTGTAATAAAGATTAATTATTAATCAGGTAATGTAGAGAATTATTATTTAGGAAAAATAAAGGATAATTCTGTGTATTTTTCTTCAGCATTGTCAACACTACAGCATTCGGATCCAAGGGGAAGGTCTTGGATGTCTCGGTAGTGTGTGTAGTTAATGTCTGGATTATTGATTTGGATATTCCCCTCAGAGGGTAAGTTTGGGAGTTCCCCTCAGTGCTTAAGTAGTGCCAACCGCAAACCCCGTTATTTAAGACATGGCACTAATTCACCAGCGTTCCCCGGGTTACTATCTCTTTAAAGCAATTTTTTTTAACTTTGTTCGGGTGGTACATTGATGGGCGCCAGGTGAAACTGGTCGTTCTTGTGATAGTGGTGATGTTGGTAAGCGGCGACAGAGGTGATAGTTATGTTTGTGGTCGTTGCTGTGGTGGTAGTGATTGGTGTGGTGGAGACTGGCTTTTTTTGATTGTTCAACCAGGCTGTTACTGTTAGCGGCCTGCTAGTCAACGTATCCATCACAATCAAGTTGATTTAGCACTTTGTGAAGGTAGTGATTTTTTTCT
>NC_091341.1:9862897-10105397 GCF_038502225.1 Cherax quadricarinatus
TAAACAATAGTTTATCAAACATTGTTGTATCCTAATGTTTTACAAGTTCATTTTGTCTTGCGAGTTGGTTCTCCTGTGCTTCGTATCCAGGGCTCTTCTTGAGCTCACTTTTTTTCCACCGTGATTGAGCAGTTGGAATTTGTCACCATTGAGCTTAGTCATTTTTTTTGTTACTCACTGGAAGACTTTGTTGATGTGTATTGAAAGTTTTTTCTTTTCTACCGAGGTGACTTATGGTTATTTGATATTGTCCGCCAAGGTTGATATGAAGCTACTCTTTATCTTTGTCTTTTTAACTTCTCTAAGGATTTTGATATGTTTACTTCTGCTCTTTGCTCTCTGCGTTATTTGTCAAGTCCGTGTAGACCACATCTGTGTTTTTTATTTTCTTCCAAAGTCTCTTATTTTAGTATGCAATAATAGCTTAGTAATTGTGACAAGCATGATCTCCCCGTTTTAAATCCATGTTGACATGAGTTGGTGCAGGTTATACTTTCCCCATACCATTTTGTGTGTGATATTTTTTTTCCTAGCGCTCTACTACCTCTGTGCAGAGCAACTACGTCTGCACTTTGCAAGGCCTCTAATATTTCACCAATCTCACTCCATAGAATACTGAGAGCTCGTGATAGTGGTATTTTACACTTCCTTATAAATAACTAGTTCCATGAGTCATGCCCCGGTGCTGCCTGTGAGAGCATCCCACAGGCATGAGAATTCGTATAGCTTAAAACACTGTTATGAGTATTGACTGAGAGAGGAAGACAGAAGTGAAGTGAATAATAATAATAATAATAATAATAATAATAATAATAATAATAATAATAATAATAATAAATACATGTAGAATTTTTTTTCTTTCGTCATCGACTTTAGATTTCAATCTTTCGCCTTTTTCCCCCAGTAACGAGGTTAACGAGGAAGAAACTGTAACGTAAGTAAAAATCTGAAACATATTAACTAATGATGTGTTCCTTGTATCGTTTTTCCTACAAGGAGCCGTCTTTTTGCAGCGAGTTGCTGGTGCAGGTCATTACGGACTCCGGGTGTGGTCGCCGTGAAGGAGTGTTCTTGGCTGGGTATAACGAACCTTTCCCAGTTTTTTATTTAGCAGAAGCGGGTTCATCAAGCTGCTATACTAGTCTATATGGGAATAAACTTTAGCTATGTTTTCCGTGTCATATTCCATTACGCAGGATGGGGTTCATACATAATGTTAAAACTTGTCAGTCTGAGTTGGGAGACTTCATTAAGGCAACGAGGATGTCGTCAAGTATTCCATTAAAGGTTCGTCAGCTACGGGCTTTTCATAGGTTTCGTTCCAGCAAAGCTAGAGTTAGTTACTTGCGAATCGCCAGCCTGGAAGAGGCATCGAGCTCACAAGTGAATGAAAACGCGCGAAACAGCTTAAGCCTTTATGATGACATAATTTCGCTCAAAAGGAATTGTATAAGGTTATAAAAAGGAAGAGTATAATACTAACTTAGGAGATTTTGTGTGTTTTTTCGAGCATGTCCGGAACAACGCACCGCGCTGGGTATCCGGTTACTACGGGTATGGAGTTAGGATAGGGTGAAGTGTAAGCAGCGGTTACTACGGATAAGGAGTCAGGATAGGGTGGAGTGTAAGCAACATGATTCAAGCCCAGCATCATCAATCACCGTCCAGCTCTGCAGTCTGCAGACCCCAGTCTAGCCAGCCAGCCAGCCAGCTCGCCCAGTAATAATCTTAATCTCTTGATACCTTGCCTCTAGAATTAAATGGCGCTTTTAAGACTCGGGCTTAGCAGTTCATTAGCATTAAAATTCTGGCTGGTTTCTTGCCTGGGCGAGAGACGGCTCTTCTCTCTTACTCCTCCTCTGTTCAACCCCCAGCATGGGTCGACCCTTATTTCCAGATCCCAGAATGGGTCGGCCCTTATCCACAGACTCCGAGCATGGGTCATTACAAACTTGACAAGAGTTTGCTTTTCTCCTGGAGCTTCCTGTCTGCCTCGCCAAATGTTTAAGTGCTTGCTTGCCTGCCCAAATATCTAAATGCTTAGTAGCTGCAATGTCTTAATGCCTGCCTCTCTTTATAAATACTTAAATGTTCGGATATCTGAATATTTGCCTGCTTGCCCAGGTGCTTAAATGCTTGAACAAATTCCTAAAAGTTTACCCATATAATTGAATGCTTTCCTGCTTACCCAAATGCTTGCCTTCTTGCCCTCCTACCTGCCCCTGGTGCCCCGGCAACAACCCACGAAGCCCCACGTAAAACCAGTTTTAATATCAAATAGCTACCCCACCGCGCCACGTTAATTGCCTGCCTAGTTGTCGTTGCAGGGGTCGAGACACAGCTCCTGACCCCGCTTTTTCACCGGTCGCTACCACTCTTCCTGCTCCATGAGCTTTATCATACCTCTTCTTAAAGCTGTGTATGGACCCTGCCTCCACTACATCACTTCCCAGACTATTCCACTTCCTGACAAATCTGTGACCGAAAAAAATAATTCCTAACATCCCTCTGATTCATCTGAGTCTTCAACTTCCAATTGTGACCCCTTGTTACTGTGTCCCATCTCTGGAACATCCTGTCTCTGCCCACTTTGTCAGTTACTCTCAGTATTTTATATATCGTTATCATATCCCCCCTATTTCTCCTGTTTCGAGTGTCGTCAGGTTGATTTCCCTTAACCTCTCCTCGTAGGACATACCCCTTAGCTACGGGGCTAGTCTTGTTGCAAACCTTGGCATCTTCTCTAAATTCCTTACATGCTTGGCTAGGTGTGGGTTCCAAATTGGTGCTGCATACTCCAATATTAGCCTGACATACACAGTGTACAGTGTCCTGAACGATTCCTTATTGAGATGTCGGAGTGGTGTTCTTAGATTTGCTTGACTCCCCTATGATGCAGTAGTTATTTGGTTGATGTGCACCTCTGATATGCCCGGTGTTATACTCACCCCAAGATCCTTTTCCTTGAGTGAGGTTTGAAGCCTCTGCCCCCCCTAGACTGTACTCCGTCTGCAGTCTTCTTTGCCCTTCCCCAATCTTCATGACTTTGCACTTGGTGGGGTTGAACTCCAGGAGCCAGTTTCCGGACCAGGCCTGCAGCCTGTCCAGATCCCTTTGAAGTTCTGCCTGGTCCTCGTCCGATTGAATTCTTCTCATCAACTTCACATCATCTGCAAACAGGGACACTTTTGAGTCTGCTCCTTCCATCATGTCGTTCACATACACCAGAAACAGCACTGGTCCTAGGACTGACCCCTGTGGAACCCCGCTCGTCACAGGCGCCCACTCTGACACCTCGTCACGTACCATGACTCTCTGATGTCTTCCCGACAGGTATTCCCTGATCCATTGCAGTGCCTTCCCTGTTATACCTGCCTGGTCTTCCAGTTTATTCACTAATCTCTTGTGTGGAACTGTGTCAAAAGCCGTCTTACAGTCCAATAAATTGCAATCTACCCACCCATCTCTCTCTTACTGCTCTCACCCTGTCATAGAACTCCAGTAGGTTTGTGACACAGGATTTCCCATCCCTGAAACTGTGCTGGTTGCCATTGATAAGCTCATTCCTTTCTAGGTGCTCCACCACTCTTCTCCTGATAATCTTCTCCATGACTTTGCATACTATACATGTTAGTGACACTGGTCTGTAGTTTAGTGCTTCATGTCTGTCTCCTTTTTTAAAAATCAGGACTACATTTTCTGTCTTCCATACCTCAGGTAGTCGCCCTGTTTCGATAGATGTGTTGAAGCTTGTTGTTAGTGGCGCACATAGTGCCTTTGCTCCCTCTCTCAGGACCCATGGAGAGATGTTATCCAGCCCCATCGCCTTTGAGGTATCTAGCTTGCTTAGCAGCCTCTTCACTTCTTCCTCGGTTGTATGTATTGTGTCCAATACTTAATGGTGTACCCCACCTCTCCGTCTTTCCGGATTCCCTTCTGACTCCATGGAAACTTCTTTGAATCTCATGTTGAGCTCCTCGCATACTTCTCGGTAGTTTCTTGTGATCTCTCCATCTTCCTCAGCCTGAATTCTTAGTCCTTGGCTGTTGTTTTCCTCCTGATGTGACCCTACAACAGCTTTGGGTCAGATTTGGCGTTCGCTCCTATGTCGTTTTTGTATTGTTGTTGGGCCTCCCTTCTTACCTGTGCATATTCATTTCTGGCTGTATGACTGTTCTCCTTATTCTCCTGGGTCCTTTGCCTTCTGTACATCTTCCATTCTGTAGCACACTTGGTTTTGGCCTCTCTACACCTTTGGGTGGACCAAGGGCTCATTCTGGCCCTCTCGTTATTCCTGTTACCCTTGGGTACAAGCTCTCCTCAACTTCCTTGCATATTGTTGTCACATATTCCATCATCTCGTTTATTGACTTCTCTGCCAGTGCTCTGTCTCACTGAACCTTGTGCAGGAAATTCTTCGTGCCTGTGTAGTTCCCTCTCTTGTAGTTTGGCTTCATTCATCCTGTCATTCCTACTTCCCTCTCCACTTGTGACTATGTAATCGAAGCTCAGAACCATGTGGTCACTGGCCCCGAGGGGTCTTATGTATGTGATGTCCTCAATATCTGCACTACTCAAGGTGAATACTAAGTCCAGACTTGCTGATTCATCCTCTCCTCTCCTCTCTGGTAGTGTCCCTTACATGTTGGTACATGAGGTTTTCTAGTACCACCTCCATCATCTTAGCCCTCCACATTTCTGGGCCCCCATGTGGCTCCAAGTTCTCCCAGTCAATTTCTTTGTGATTGAAGTCACCCACAATCAATAGCTTTGCCCTGCTCACATGAACCCCTCTGGCCACTTCAGCCAGTGTGTCAGCCATCACTCTATTACTTTCATCATACTCTTGCCTTGGCCTCCTGCTGTTCTATGGTGGGCTATACATCAATGCAATTACCACCTTGGGACCTCCAGACTTAAGTTTTCCTATTATGTAGTCCCTTCTACTCTCCTCTCTCCAGCTCATCAAAATCCCATTGGTTTTTGATGAGCAGTGCACTCCTCCACTCCCTCTGTTCCCTCTTTCCTCAGAATCTGATATCCCATTGGAAAGATGGCATCTGTTATCATTCCCGTGAGCTTGGTTTTGGTGAGAGCTATGATGTCCAGTGATGCCTCTTTGATTCTTTTGTGCCACTCCTCCCACTTATTCATTATTCCATCAGCTTTGGTGTACCATACCTTCAGTTTCCTCTACAACACTGTGTTCTGGGGGGTCTGTGGGGGTGGGGGCCTTGTAGTGTGCTGTGGGATTCTACAGCATATTGTGGGGTAGGGGCTGTAAGTGTGGATTGTGGTTTGTGTTGGGATAGCATGTTTGGCTGTGGGGTTCTGATGGTGGTTCTGTGTGTGCTTGGCCTTGTTGCCCTGCCCAGCTCTGGTTGTCCTCTGTGGACTCTGTCCTTGTCTCTCTTCCTAGCTTCTTTCGTATTTGTGTCATCTCCCTCAGCTGCTGTCATTCTGTTCTTGTTCTGTCGTGGTTTAGGAACATGCTCTTGTATGATGATTCCTTCAGCCATGGTTTCTCTTGCAGGATCCTGTTCCACACCATTTCTGTCCTGAAAATCAGTTTGACCGGCCAATTTCTCCCCTCCTATTCTCTGGAAATTTACTATCTCAGTCATATCCTCATCTATTTCTTTGATGTTTTCAATCTCCAGTTTTTCTTTCTGCCATCTTTCATTGTGTCCTCCCTTCACTCTCCTGAAGCCCATGAATAAACACTGACTTCTCCCTCTCCTCCCCCCATTGCCTTTTCCACTGTGTCACTGGGTCCCATTTGTACATAGCCATTGCCTCTCGTATTTTTCCTGTACCTCTTCATGGCATGGTCATGCCTGGGACCTGTCACCTTCTCTACCTTCTCCCCCTTACTGCTATCCCTGCTTCTAACAGCTCTTCTCCTGCATTCCTCAGCCTTGCTTGGGGGATTGATAGCACCTTAGTGTAAGTCTTGTCTCCTTCCTTTTCATTGGGCTCCTCATATAAAATGGGTGTACCTGCTTCAAATGCTATGCCTCCTCTGGGAAATAACCCTGTAACTTGCTTCAGCATATTTACTTCATATTCTAGTGCTTGTATCCTGGCTTCTGTGGCTTCAGCTTGTGACTCCCATTTCTTCTCTACCTCCATCCTCTTTTCCGTTTTTGCAGCAAGCTCACCTAGTTTGCTCTCCCATTCTTGTTCCATCTTTTTACATTACTCTTCCATCCATTCTTCCTTACCAGAGCCATCTGTCTCTGATCCCCTGAGCCTTCGACTTTCCCTCTGAGTGGCCATTTTCTTTTTAGTGGGTTAGGTTTTTGTAGTATGTGTGTGTGAATGTGTGTGTGCGTGTGTGTGTGTGTGTGTAAGACAGGAAGAGGGTGGTAGAGAGAGGTGGAGAGAAAGAGGGGTAGTGGAAGAGAGAGAAAGGTGGAGAGAAAAGGGGAGGTGGAAAGAGGGATAGAGGAATAAAGGAGGTTATGAAGATAGTGGTAGAGAGAGAGAGAGAGAGAGAGAGAGAGAGAGAGGTGGAGAGAAAGAGGAAGGGTAGAGGAAGAGAGGTGGAGAGAAAGAGGAAGGGTAGAGGAAGAGAGGTGGAGAGAAAGAGGAGGGGTAGAGGAAGAGAGGTGGAGAGAAAGAGGAGGGGTAGAGGAAGAGAGGTGGAGAGAAAGAGGAGGGGTAGAGGAAGAGAGAGAAGTGGAGAGAAAGAGGGATAAAGGAGATGAGGGTGGGGAGAGGAGAGAGAGGGAGAGAAAGAGAGGGGTGGAGAGAAAGAGGGGGAGAGAGAGAGAGAGGTGAAGAGAAAGAGGGATAAAGGAGGTGGGGGATGGGGATTTATAGGGGGAGAGAGGACAGGGAGAGTGATGGGAAGGTGGAGAAAAAAGTGGGAAGTGGGCTAGTGGGAGAGAAAGGGGGAAGGGAAGAAGGAAGAGGAAGGAAAAGAGAGAGGGAATGGGGGAAGGAAGAGAAAGACAAAAGGGGAGAGAGAGAGAGAGTGGTGTAGGGAAGGGAATAGGTAGGGTACTATCAAGTCAGTGAGGTGTCAATTGGCCTGTGTCCATGTTTACGTGTGTGCACATGTGTGCTTGTGTGAGCACTAGTTTTGAGCTTGAGCGCATGTGTGAACGTGTGTGTGTTTTGCGTGCGTATGGGCGCTCAGAATGTTTGCACAGTCCGTGTGTACATGTGGTTCTCTGGCCTGACTTTGACCTGATTCTGACTCAACCACCTACATACTAGTTCCTTCTATGTTTATCCTTCTTTCTAGAATAACTACTTCCTAGGTTCCTAGCTACCTAGTGTGTGTGTGTGTGCCCAGAAAATAACCCTCCTCGCTTACTCCTCCTTAGCCAATCTGTCAAGTAAATGCTATCTACCTGCTAGTAAATGCTATTTACTCTAATTCTGATAGCTTTCGGGAGTGAGTGACCCTTGGTTTCCAGCAACCCTACCTAGATGAATATTATGTGCGGCTGGCAGAAAAGTGGTGGTCTCTTATTGCTCACTGCCGCTCCCTTGCTCTGTGTGTGTGTGTGTGTGTGTGTGTGTGTGTGTGTGTGTGTGTGTGTGTGTGTGTGTGTCCATGCATGTATGCTTGCGCACTTACGTATGTACATACCTATATGTAATAACCTATATACGGTTGTAAGGGTCAAGTCACAGCTCTTGGCCCGTGCCTCTTCCCTGGTCACTACCAGGTCCACACACTCCCGTCTCCAAGAGCCTTCTCATACCTCTTATTAAAGATGTGTATGGATTCTACTTCCACTACTACTCTCCAGATTGTTGCACTCCCTGTGTTATAATGCACAATGTATGTGCTATAATGTACAGTGTATGTGCTATAATGTACAGTGTATGTGCTATAATGTACAGTGTATGTGCTATAATGTACAGTGTATGTATTATAATGTGCAGTGTATGTGTCTTTTATAATGTACAGTAGTGCATGTGTCTGTTACAGTGAGCTGAGGTTGGATAACAGCTCTTAGTCTGTAAGTTCTTTGTAATAATAATAGACGTAAATATATGGCGTACCAAATAAACAAGGCTGACGGAGTTTATATCTCGTAGATGAGTGGAACAAACAGCCAGGTAAAGTCACTCAAACGAGTCACTTGAGTCGCTTTAAAAATAGGTTGGACAGATACACGAGTGGGATTAGTTGGGTTGTTGCGGTGTGCCGGGCTTTAAACTAGGAATAGTTACTTGTATGGGCGTCTGTTAGGCAGGATGGATTATGATAGTAAAGATATAGGCAGTAGATATGATCAACGTGGTGAAAGTAGGAATTTTATAAACAGTTTTCAGTGAATATATTGCAACATTATCAATTAATTTCACCCACAATGATAAAAAAAAGGAGATCAATTTAGTGTTTGTGTACGTACGTACGTACTCACCTGCTTATGGATACAGAAATCAAGTCTTAGCTCCTCATTTTGTCTGTTAAACTGGCTGTTATTTTTTTCACTCTCCTGACTTTGTGAGTCCTATTGTACTTATCAAGAAAGCTGTATATACCTCCTGCCTCCTCCACTTTTTTCCTCTATATTATTCCATTTCCTGATCACTCTGAGGCTGAAGAAGAACCTCCTGGAAGATGCCAGGATGGGATAGCAGGAACTATCAAAACAAGAAAAACGAAGTGTCAGTGGTGACATTTTTCAAATCGCTTGTATACCTGGAGTATACGTGGAGAATGTTCCAGGGGTCAACGCCCCCCGTGGCCGGATCCATGACCAGGCCTCGTTTTATTTTTTTTATGACGATAACCTTCGTGGGTTCATACGTTGTACCTCGTGACGGTGACCTTCTGGCTCATACGTCATACTCGTCAAGGCAAGGACGACCTTAAACAATCAGTCTGGGACATACAGGTGTGCTTGTTTGTAGGAAACCAAGTACTTAACCATTCCCTTGCGCCCCACAACAGTCGATTAACACCCAGATACCTATTTACTTATAGGTAACAGAGGCAATGGGTGTAAGGAGACTTTCTCAGGTGTCTCGCCCTGCCTTGCCCTATGCTTTCTTATATGGAATATTATTCATTGTTGACGGCCCCGTTCAAGGCAGAAATATCAGAGCTGGAACAGATACAGAGATCGTTTACGGCCCGCATAGAGCCAATAACACATTTAAATTACTGGGAACGCCTTGAAGTCTTAAATATTTACTAAGTGCAGCGGAGAAGAGAGACAGATGCTTGATAATATGTACCTGGAAAGTACTTGAGGGTCATAATATACTGGAATGAGAGATATGGGAAGAAGTATAAAATAAACCCAGTGAAAAGTATGAGTGCAGTGGGCACAATAAGACAACATTGTATCAACGTCCGTGGCCCCAAACCTGATACCAGAAACTCTGCTGCGACAAATGTACAAGTCTTAAGAGGAAAGTGGACAATTATCATCCAATATCAGATCAACAAGACTGTGGTGGATATGGGGGCCAGCGGACCACCTGCAGTGACAACCTAGTTGACCAGGCAAACACCAGACGAGCCTGGCCTATTGCGGGGCTCCGGGAGTAGAAAAAACGCTAGGTAAGATATGTTTTGACATCTCTGTGACTTAACTATGTTTTAAACTTCCAACAATACTTATGCTGTCTCGTCTGGTGGATCGTGTTTAGTTATGCGCGTTGGCTCGTGCGTTGTCATGCGCGTTGGCTCGTGCGTTGTCATGCGCGTTGGTTCGTGCGTTGTCAGGCGCGTTGGCTTGTGTGTTGTCATGCGCGTTGGCTCGTGCGTGCGCTCATACTACACAAAGAGCAGTTTTTGCCCTCCTGTGTTTGTGTTGTTTATTTTACTGAAGCTGTAAACTTTTTGAGGGAGATTAGGTTCCCTTTGTGCGTCTGGAGGAAGGAAAAAAAAAAGAGGCAGGGAACTAAGAGAAGAAGACGTGACCCCTCTTTCTCTTTTCTAAACGCTGATAAGGTCACAATTGTTAACGGAGGAAAAACGGCCGAAGGTCTCTCTCTTCCGCGAGATGGAGACCAGTGTTTTGAGTTTTTCCAGCTTGGGATTTAAAGTTTAAACAGTGGGAGGTTAATTTACCGACCACCTTATATTTACCTGGTGTTAGGGATGCCTTGTTTTATCATAATATATATTCAGTATACATTTATATTCAATATGTTAAATGTGTATTCGCAAAATTATATAAAGATGCGATGTGTATTGAATATATGATATAAAGAGGCTGATGGTTGAAGGGATAATTGTTCTCGGGCTTGATCTTACAAGCATGAAACATTGTAAGCCTTATTTAAACAGCGATTCCCTCAAGAAAAGAGCTATGAAGTTTCGATAACTTGGTAGAGTTTTTCCCGTCGGGTTGTTCTTGGATGGAGTGATGGTGATTGCAACACAGTCTAGGCTGTTAAACTGAGTGATGTATTGGGTAAATACTTGTTGAAACCCAGCCTGCCATCCGTGTCTTACTGACCTCCCGGTAACCATCTTGACTTGACCCTGTCTAGCCTTACGGCGCATGCGCAGGCACACAGGAGTCCGTGACGTCATGGCTACCAAGTATTTGAAATATGCTGACAAATTATCAGCTTGTTGCTTCTACTTACCAGGCTGTTGGTGCTAGCTGTCTGCAGCCCGATGGAGGCCCCACAGCTCACATGTATCTTAAATATACCTTTGACGGGTATCGAGAGTTTTTCTATTCCAGCAGCCCGCCCCTGAACCGGACTTCTCTGGTGGTTGTCTAGTCAACCAGGCTGTTGTTGCTGGTGGCCCGCTGGCCCATATGTCACCTCACAGCCTGGTTGATCTAATGGAGAATTATTTAAGCTACCAAGGTCATTCTTTAAAAACGAGAGAGTTTAGATGTCGCTGTATAAATACAGCTGGAAGTAATGTATTATCCTTTTGTGTGTTGTGAAGCTTGGAGATGGTCATTGTGGGTGAGGTATGAAAGGTCTCGACAATGGGGTAATGGGGTGGTAGCGTGCCCATCTAAATATGGGACGGTGGCGTGTCCATTTAAATATTTCAGAGTTGGGGCCGCATGAGCGACCAGATGTTAGCACAGGAGATAATGGTGTGTTGACACGTGCATTGGTGATGCTCTCTCTCTCTCTCTCTCTCTCTCATATATATATATATATATATATATATATATATATATATATATATATATATATATATATATATATATATATATATATATATATGCAAACATTCGCAGACAGGCAATCTTAACTATGCAAGACAAGCCACAGGGGAATGGAAATCTTTAGCTCAAGTACTTTCTCACTTCTCAGTGCGTCATCAGGAGCTATACAATGTTGCAAGGTTGCAACTGAAGGAGTGAGGGGAAGTTTTTTCTCAGAATAGCGCAGAGTGGGCCTGTCGCCTCCTCCTGTCTGTCTTATATATATATATATATATATATATATATATATATATATATATATATATATATATATATATATACAAGGAATTCGCAAGAGCAGGCGAAATATACACAAACACTGATCTCTGGCTGAAGGAGACTCGAACCTACGAACCTTGGAACAAGGTACGCAGTGCTTTACCAATCTACCCACACTAGACCAATACCTTGGAGTCCAGCTTGCGCTAGACTTTGATCCAAGGCAGCCAGCTTTCAGGGAGAAGGCTTACAGCTTTTTCCATATATATATATATATATATAGATATATATATATATATATATATATATATATATATATATATATATGCAAAACAGCCACTGTGAAAGAGTAGTGAAATTCCAAGCGCTTTCGTGACTACTCACATTGTCAAGGAACTATGTGACAATGTGAGTAGTCACGAAAGCGCTTGGAATTTCACTGCTCTTTCACAGTGGTTGTTTTGCATATTTTAAAATCACCTCTTTACTGTGAGCTTATTGCATATATATATATATATATATATATATATATATATATATATATATATATATATATATATATATATATATATATATATAATATATATATATATATATATATATATATATATATATATATATATATATATATATATATATATAATGTGTGTGTGTGTGTGTGTAGTAGGTTGGTAGACAGCAACCGCCCAGGGAGGTACTACCGTCCTGCCAAGTGAGTGTAAAACGGAATCCTGTAATTGTTTTGCATGATGGTAGGATTGCTGGTGTCTTTTTTCTCTCTTAAACATGCAAGATTTCAGGTACGTCTTGCTACTTCTACTTACACTTAGGTCACACTGCACATACATGTACAAGCATATATATACACACTCCTCTGGATTTTCTTCTATTTTCTTTCTAGTTCTTGTTCTTGTTTACTTCCTCTTATCTCCATGGGGAAGTGGAACAGAATTCTTCCTCCGTAAGCCATGCGTGTTGAAAGAGGCGACTAAAATGCCGGTAGCAAGGGCCTAGTAACCCCTTCTCCTGTATATATTACTAAATTTAAGAAGGGAAACTTTCGTTTTTCTTTTTGGGCCACCCTGCCTCGGTGGGATACGGCCGGTTTGTTGATATATATATATATATATATATATATATATATATATATATATATATATATATATATATATATATATATATATATGCTGCTTTGGCCCGCCTCATGGTGAGCGAAAGACACATGACGCTCTAGTCCATGGGACCACAGTTCTCAAGAATGACGCACCCAGCCAAGCTAGGTGTTGTACCCGTCATCCGAGAACATACGGTGGTGTTGACGCCTCTGAGCTAATTTCATTATAGTCCCTGTTTGGTGTACTAGCCAAACGAGCAGTATTTTATATTATTGTACCCACGAACTTGTGGTTTTGATCAGTAACAACACTGTGACTAGCCAAGGAGTCGAACCCATGCTGCTTTGGCCCGCCTCACGGTGAGCGAAAGACACATGACATTCTAGTCCACGGGACCACACAGAGGCATCCACACCACCGTATATTCTCGGATGACGGGTGCAACACCTACCATGGCTGGGTGCGTCATTCTTGAGAATTGTGTGGTTCTGTGGACAAGAGCGTCATGCGTCTTTCGCTCACCGTGAGGCGGGCCAAAGCAGCATGGGTTCGACTCCTTGGCTAGTCGCAGTGTTATTGATCAATACCACTCGTTCGTGGGTACAATAATATATATATATATATATATATATATATATATATATATATATATATATATATATATATATATATATAAACACTGATCTCCACTGATCTCTGGCTGAAGGAGACTCGAACCTACGAACCTTGGAACAAGGTACGCAGTGCTTTACCAATCTACCCACACTAGACCAATACCTTGGAGTCCAGCTTGCGCTACACTTTGATCCGAGGCAGTCAGCTTTTAGGGAGAAGGCTTACAGCTTTTCATCTCATCCCCTGCATGCATCAGCCTTACTAGAGATATTAACAATGCAAGGAATTCGCAAGAGCAGGCGAAATATACTATATATATGTTTGTGTATATTTCGCCTGCTCTTGCGAATTCCTTGCATTGTTAATATCTCTAGTAAGGCTGATGCATGCAGGGGATGAGATGAAAAGCTGTAAGCCTTCTCCCTGAAAGCTGGCTGCCTTGGATCAAAGTCTAGCGCAAGCTGAACTCCAATGTATTGGTCCAGTGTGGGAAGATTGGTAAAGCACTGCGTACCTTGTTCCAAGGTTCGTAGGTTCGAGTCTCCTTCAGCCAGAGATCAGTGTTTGTGTATATTTCGCCTGCTCTTGCGAATTCCTTGCGCATATATATATATTATATATATATATATATATATATATATATATATATATATATATATATATATATATATATATATATATATATATATATTATATCCATCTATTTATCCATCAATTCGCTCTCCAGTCTAAGCTGTTATCCATCTAAGCTCTCCGCCATCTGTCCTCTCCATCCATCTAAGCTTTCCACCATGTATCCTCTCCATCCATCTAAGCTTTCCACCATGTATCCTCTCCATCTATCTACCTTCTCTCATAATTATCCTAAATCCCTCCCTCCCTTCGTCTACCCACATCCTCTTTCCTTCCTCCTCTTTCCCCGGCTCTTCCTGCTCCCAGGTTTGCTCACCTCCATCCTGGAAACATGATACGTGAGGCATAAATATTTAAAGGGCGACGTTGGTTGAGGAACTTCTCTCATCAGTTCTGCCTCATGGGGAGGGAACCCGCCCCTTCTCCCTCCCTTCCCTAGCCAGTCCCCTTTGTCCTGAAAACTGAGGAGGGGATTTTTTTCAACATCATTAGAAAGTGAGAAGAACAGTGGAAGGTTGAGAAAGGTGAGGAAAGGAGGAAGAGGAGGTAGTGAGTAATTTTCTCTTCTCAAGGAAGACAGGAAGTATGGCCACGTCTGTGTTGTGGAGGCCGTCATTACAGCCTCGTTTTTTTTGCGTTACTGATGTTAGTGGTGGTGGTGTTCGTCAGTGTTCCATCAGTGGGGAAGTATCCTGATGTGAGGGAAGAGCTTTTTATCCAAGAAATTGGAACTACATTTTCCTTAGTTTTTTTTTTTAATATATTTTATCCCGAAGGGGAAGTTTGATTTGCAGCACCACTTATCATGGGAATAAACGTACCGTTATAATTAATGCAATACTGTACAGCCTAGTTGACATGTTATTGGTGACGCTTCATTGATGACACTTTATTGATGTCAACTCCATTTCTGGATGTTTCACTATACTGGTATACCTTTACAATTAAGAGTCTATCCACAGGTATCAATATCTTTACAAATTATTGTTGTATTAATTTCAGCAAATTCTGCATATTTTTTGTAAAACGCCAGTAACCTTAGTTACAACGTAGTTACTCTGTCTAGTGTTGTATAAGTTACTACATTCTAAGATGTACTGCTAGCGTGTGTTATCTTAGACTTCTCACACACTTCACATTGTCTTTCCTCTCTCTCAGTTGCTACGTCAACTTGCCACATATATAAGTAACCTAAAATAATTTTGGATATCATTATCTCTAATCTTTTATTCCATCTTTCTTAACATAAGCATAGGTTTCATGTAATGTTGAAGTCATTCTCTGAATTGTTAGTTTCCGTTTTCCATGTTATTTGCTGGAACACTGTTCTCTATATTGTGTTGCTGTCAGTTCACCAGCTCTACTTGCTGGAACACTGTTCTCTATATTGTGTTGCTGTCAGTTCACCAGCTCTACTTGCTGGAACACTGTTCTCTATATTGTGTTGCTGTCAGTTCACTAGCTCTACTTTCTGCCATGTTAACATACAGTGGCATCAACACAAACTTTATTTCCTCATTTCCTAACTTGTTTATATTTTTTTCGTCATCGAGAGTATTGTTGCTAATATTTCTGGAGTTTAAATTAACAATATCGACATTGCATTCGAAAATACCCCCAGGATAACTTAACCTCGCCAGGATGCCACCCTGTTTAAATAAGAGCAACAAGGGCTAGGAAACTTGACTAACGTCTCCACTCGCCTCGGAATCGAACCCGGGTCCTTGCACTGTTATTATAGCCTCTTTCTAGATTCCCTCCATCCTCCAACACTTTTATTGTTTTTATTGTTCAAGCGTGAGAAAATGCACGCTTGAGATTTTACAGTACGCCACGCGCTGCCAGACCTAAGATACCAGTTTTTTTCTGATTCTTATTCATGGGTAATTTTATTAAATTTTAAGTAATGTTAAAACCTAACGTAACTTAACCCAATCAAGAATAAAATATTGAAATTTTTGAAAATTTCTATCGCACAGATATGCACGAATGGCAGTTCGTCAAATTCACAATCTAAGTGGAGAACAGGTTGCTGGAAGACCCGGAGAAATCATTCATCCGTTAACCAGCGCTGACATCTAGAAGGCGGGTGAAGTTACCACCACAGTTGTGTTGAATTGAGTTCACTGACGTCATTTGTTCAATTCTCCGTTTTCTGTGAGGGGTATGATATCACTTTGGGTACAGAATAAAATATGCTGAGGCAGCAGTTGACAAAATTGACCTGGGCAGTTGTAAGAATATTTGTCCTGGGTTGTTTTGTATGGCGTTGTTCTAAGCCGTGAAGTTATTATATGCTGTGTTGTGTGTGGGGTTGTCCTAAGCTGTGCTGTGTGTGGGGTTGTCCTAAGCTGTGCTGTGTGTGGGTTGTCCTAAGCTGTGCTGTGTGTGAGGTTCTAAACTGTGCTGTGTGTGGGGTTGTCCTAAGCTGTGCTGTGTGTGGGTTGTCCTAAGCTGTGCTGTGTGTGAGGTTCTAAACTGTGCTGTGTGTGGGGTTCTAAACTGTACTGTGTGTGGGGTTGTCCTAAGCTGTGCTGTGTGTGGGGTTGTCCTAAGCTGTGCTCTGTGTGGGGTTGTCCTAAGCTGTGCTGTGTGTGAGGTTGTCCTAAGCTGTGCTGTGTGTGGGGTTGTTCTAAACTGTGTTGTGTGTGGGGTTGTCCTAAGCTGTGCTGTGTGTGGGGTTGTCCTAAACTGTGCTGTGTGTGGAGTTGTCCTAAACTGTGCTGTGTGTGGGGTTGTCCTAAGCTGTGCTGTGTGTGGGGTTGTCCTAAGCTGTGCTGTGTGTGGGGTTGTCCTAAGCTGTGCTGTGTGTGGGCTGTCCTAAGCTGTGCTGTGTGTGGGGTTGTCCTAAGCTGTGTTGTGTGTGAGGTTGTCCTAAGCTGTGTTGTGTGTGGGGTTGTCCTAAACTGTGCTGTGTGTGGGGTTCTAAACTGTGCTGTGTGTGGGGTTGTCCTAAGCAGTGCTGTGTGTGAGGTTGTCCTAAGCTGTGCTGGGTGTAGGGTTGTCCTAAGCTGTGCTGGGTGTGGGGTTGTCCTAAGCTGTGCTGGTTGTGGGGGTTGTCCTAAGCTGTGCTGGGTGTGGGGGTTGTCCTAAGCTGTGCTGGATGTGGGGATTGTCCTAAGCTGTGCTGGGTGTGGGGGTTGTCCTAAGCTGTGCTGGGTGTGAGTGTTCTCCTAAGCTGTGCTGGGTGTGGGGGTTGTCGTAAGCTGTGCTGTGTGTGGGGTTGTCCTAAGCTGTGATGGGTGTGGGGTTCTTTTAAGCTGTGCTTGGTGTGAGGATTGTCCTAAGCTGTGCTAGGTGTGGAGTTGTCTTAAGCTGTGCTGTGAGTGGGGTTGTCCTAAGCTGTGCTGGGTATGGGGGTTGACCTAAGCTGTGCTGGGTATGGGGTTGTCCTAATCTGTGCTGGGTATGGGGTTGTCCTAAGCTGTGCTGGGTGTGGGGTTGACCTAAGCTTACCTACTCTGTATGTACCAAAGGAAAGGAATCGATAAGAAGCGTTTTAGTAGAAATGACAAAAGAGAAGAGAGGAGAAAATGGAGAATAAAGAACGAGAGGAAGAGATAACAGATTGTAGAAAGAGAAGAGGAAATAACAGATAATAGCAAGAGAAGAAGAGGGAAGACATTTCAGATATTGTGTGGAGGCGAGTAAGAGTAAACAACTCTTGCTGTTACTAGACTAATCTATAAACAACTAGTTGTGTAAGATGAGTTGCAAGGTCAAGGGTTGAGTGTTGCTGTGGTGATGGGCAGGGTGGGAGGGAAGGGCACGTGTGAGGGAGGGAAGAGGGAGAAAGGGGCACGTGTTAGGAGGGACGGGGGAATATGGGCACGTGTGAGGAGGGAAGGGCGACCGGGGCACGTAAAATGAGTAGTGGGGGCATAGGGGCATGTGTGAGGGGTACGTATGGGTTTGTTTCTTATGTTGCAGCGTTTTCATAGCTTCACAGGCGAGGATTGGAGGGAAGGGGAGGAGGAAGAGTGAGGTGAATAGGGAGGAGAATGGGCAAGGAAGAAGGGCGAAGAGTCTGGGGAGGATGATTGGAAGTAGAATGGAGGTGTATGTACCAAGGGATGAGAAACCATATTGTGCGGAAGAGTAGGTGCCAGGGTAATACTTGTGAAACCTGACGTCCAACTATAACCTGGATAACTACAATTTTATAAACACAGATGACAAGAAAGGACATATATATATATATATATATATATATATATATATATATATATCTATATATATATTTGTGTGTGTGTGTGTGTGTGTGTGTGTGTGTGTGTGTGTGTGTGTGCAAAACAACCACTGTGAAAGAAGAGTGAAATTCCAAGCGCTTTCGTGACTTCTCACATTATCAAGGAACTAAGCTGTGCTGGGTGTGGGGTTGTACTATATATATATCCATATAAAATATATATATATATATATATATATATATATATATATATATATATATATATATATATATATTTTTTTTTTTTTTTTTATCACACCGGCCGATTCCCACCAAGGCAGGGTGGCCCGAAAAAGAAAAACTTTCACCATCATTCACTCCATCACTGTCTTGCCAGAAGGGTGCTTTACACTACAGTTTTTAAACTGCAACATTAACACCCCTCCTTCAGAGTGCAGGCACTGTACTTCCCATCTCCAGGACTCAAGTCCGGCCTGCCGGTTTCCCTGAATCCCTTCATAAATGTTACTTTGCTCACACTCCAACAGCACGTCAAGTATTAAAAACCATTTGTCTCCATTCACTCCTATCAAACACGCTCACGCATGCCTGCTGGAAGTCCAAGCCCCTCGCACACAAAACCTCCTTTACCCCCTCCCTCCAACCCTTCCTAGGCCGACCCCTACCCCGCCTTCCTTCCACTACAGACTGATACACTCTTGAAGTCATTCTGTTTCGCTCCATTCTCTCTACATGTCCGAACCACCTCAACAACCCTTCCTCAGCCCTCTGGACAACAGTTTTGGTAATCCCGCACCTCCTCCTAACTTCCAAACTACGAATTCTCTGCATTATATTCACACCACACATTGCCCTCAGACATGACATCTCCACTGCCTCCAGCCTTCTCCTCGCTGCAACATTCATCACCCACGCTTCACACCCATATAAGAGCGTTGGTAAAACTATACTCTCATACATTCCCCTCTTTGCCTCCAAGGACAAAGTTCTTTGTCTCCACAGACTCCTAAGTGCACCACTCACTCTTTTTCCCTCATCAATTCTATGATTCACCTCATCTTTCATAGACCCATCCGCTGACACGTCCACTCCCAAATATCTGAATACGTTCACCTCCTCCATACTCTCTCCCTCCAATCTGATATTCAATCTTTCATCACCTAATCTTTTTGTTATCCTCATAACCTTACTCTTTCCTGTATTCACCTTTAATTTTCTTCTTATGCACACCCTACCAAATTCATCCACCAATCTCTGCAACTTCTCTTCAGAATCTCCCAAGAGCACAGTGTCATCAGCAAAGAGCAGCTGTGACAACTCCCACTTTGTGTGTGATTCTTTATCTTTTAACTCCACGCCTCTTGCCAAGACCCTCGCATTTACTTCTCTTACAACCCCATCTATAAATATATTAAACAACCACGGTGACATCACACATCCTTGTCTAAGGCCTACTTTTACTGGGAAAAAATTTCCCTCTTTCCTACATACTCTAACTTGAGCCTCACTATCCTCGTAAAAACTCTTCACTGCTTTCAGTAACCTACCTCCTACACCATACACTTGCAACATCTGCCACATTGCCCCCCTATCCACCCTGTCATACGCCTTTTCCAAATCCATAAATGCCACAAAGACCTCTTTAGCCTTATCTAAATACTGTTCACTTATATGTTTCACTGTAAACACCTGGTCCACACACCCCCTACCTTTCCTAAAGCCTCCTTGTTCATCTGCTATCCTATTCTCCGTCTTACTCTTAATTCTTTCAATTATAACTCTACCATACACTTTACCAGGTACACTCAACAGACTTATCCCCCTATAATTTTTGCACTCTCTTTTATCCCCTTTGCCTTTATACAAAGGAACTATGCATGCTCTCTGCCAATCCCTAGGTACCTTACCCTCTTCCATACATTTATTAAATAATTGCACCAACCACTCCAAAACTATATCCCCACCTGCTTTTAACATTTCTATCTTTATCCCATCAATCCCGGCTGCCTTACCCCCTTTCATTTTACCTACTGCCTCACGAACTTCCCCCACACTCACAACTGGCTCTTCCTCACTCCTACAAGATGTTATTCCTCCTTGCCCTATACACGAAACCACAGCTTCCCTATCTTCATCAACATTTAACAATTCCTCAAAATATTCCTTCCATCTTCCCAATACCTCTAACTCTCCATTTAATAACTCTCCTCTCCTATTTTTAACTGACAAATCCATTTGTTCTCTAGGCTTTCTTAACTTGTTAATCTCACTCCAAAACTTTTTCTTATTTTCAACAAAATTTGTTGATAACATCTCACCCACTCTCTCATTTGCTCTCTTTTTACATTGCTTCACCACTCTCTTAACTTCTCTCTTTTTCTCCATATACTCTTCCCTCCTTGCATCACTTCTACTTTGTAAAAACTTCTCATATGCTAACTTTTTCTCCCTTACTACTCTCTTTACATCATCATTCCACCAATCGCTCCTCTTCCCTCCTGCACCCACTTTCCTGTAACCACAAACTTCTGCTGAACACTCTAACACTACATTTTTAAACCTACCCCATACCTCTTCGACCCCATTGCCTATGCTCTCATTAGCCCATCTATCCTCCAATAGCTGTTTATATCTTACCCTAACTGCCTCCTCTTTTAGTTTATAAACCTTCACCTCTCTCTTCCCTGATGCTTCTATTCTCCTTGTATCCCATCTACCTTTTACTCTCAGTGTAGCTACAACTAGAAAGTGATCTGATATATCTGTGGCCCCTCTATAAACATGTACATCCTGAAGTCTACTCAACAGTCTTTTATCTACCAATACATAATCCAACAAACTACTGTCATTTCGCCCTACATCATATCGTGTATACTTATTTATCCTCTTTTTCTTAAAATATGTATTACCTATAACTAAACCCCTTTCTATACAAAGTTCAATCAAAGGGCTCCCATTATCATTTACACCTGGCACCCCAAACTTACCTACCACACCCTCTCTAAAAGTTTCTCCTACTTTAGCATTCAGGTCCCCTACCACAATTACTCTCTCACTTGGTTCAAAGGCTCCTATACATTCACTTAACATCTCCCAAAATCTCTCTCTCTCCTCTGCATTCCTCTCTTCTCCAGGTGCATACACGCTTATTATGACCCACTTCTCGCATCCAACCTTTACTTTAATCCACATAATTCTTGAATTTACACATTCATATTCTCTTTTCTCCTTCCATAACTGATCATTTAACATTACTGCTACCCCTTCCTTTGCTCTAACTCTCTCAGATACTCCGGATTTAATCCCATTTATGTCCCCCCACTGAAACTCTCCTACCCCCTTCAGCTTTGTTTCGCTTAGGGCCAGGACATCCAACTTCTTTTCATTCATAACATCAGCAATCATCTGTTTCTTGTCATCCGCACTACATCCACGCACATTTAAGCAACCCAGTTTTATAAAGTTTTTCTTCTTCTCTTTTTTAGTAATTGTATACAGGAGAAGGGGTTACTAGCCCATTGCTCCCGGCATTTTAGTCGCCTCATACGACACGCATGGCTTACGGAGGAAAGATTCTTTTCCACTTCCCCATGGACAATAGAAGAAATAAAAAAGAACAAGAGCTATTTAGAAAAAGGAGAAAAACCTAGATGTATGTATATATATATATGCATGTGCGTGTCTGTGAAGTGTGACCAAAGTGTAAGTAGGAGTAGCAAGATATCCCTGTTATCTTAGCGTGTTTATGAGACAGAAAAAGAAACCAGCAATCCTACCATCATGCAAAACAGTTACAGGTTTTTGTTTCACAGTCATCTGGCAGGACGGTAGTACTTCCCTGGGTGGTTGCTGTCTACCAACCTACTACTATATATATATATATATATATATATACTATATATATATATATATAAATTCATTCCTCTTATTGAAAAATATTTGCACAGTTCTCCTTTGTATATTTTTGTCTTATATTTCATTCTTCAAAGCGATTTATGTTTTTGTGGCTTCAATTTCCTTCATTTTTAATGATTCTTTGAGGTGCGCCTTTGTCGTGAATATTGCACCCAGTTTGTGGCTTTTATTAAAACTTGATCCCTGTGTGTTGGATACATAAACCAGAGCACATTGCAGCATGAAATAATTGCAGAATGCCCATGATAATGTTGAAACCTGATCTTGGTGAGCGTTGGTGCAAAGAAAATGTTGCAGGAGAGAGTGTAGGATACCAGAGATCTCCTCGCTCTAATTTCTCCTTTATGAGTTTTTTTTTTTTTCTCTCGAAGTGTGGAGAGAGGTTTCTATGTTGGTCCTCGGTCTCTTTCTCTACACTTCCTCCCTCCCTCACCTCTTTTTCCCTGCTCTCATTCTCTCTCTTTACACTCCATCTACTCTCCCCGTCTCCCTCTCCCTCTACAACTCCCCGTCCCTCCCTCCTTCCCCTTCTTTTACATTAAAACATCAATGACTAAACTGTTGTTAACACTTCGGAACACTTGAATTATTCTCTCTGGAACAGAGAAAAGAGAGATGTTTAATATCTTCCTGCGTCTTGTCAGCATCTTCCGAGGTGACTTTCATGCTTATTTTTGTATCAACATTTGCAGATGACACTAAAATAAGCATCTACGAGGTAAAAAGCTAAGTACCCGAAGGTACTATCCTGGCACCTCTGCTGTTTCTCATCCTCATAGCAAATATAGATATATACGCCCATTACAGTTTTGAATCATTATTTGTAGATGACACTTAAATAAGCATGGAAGTCACCTTGGTAGAAGACACTGAAAAACTACTGGAAGATATAAGCAGGGTTTTCCAATGGTCACTGGAGAACAACATGACGTTCACTGGTGATAAGCTCCAACTGCTTAGCTATGGAAAGAATGAAGAACTCAAAAGGAACATTGTATTCCAAACTAAAGAGGATCGTCAAATAGTACGCAAGGGAAAACGTGAAAGACCTGAGAGTAATTATGTCGGCTGAAGTTTCTTTCAAAGAACGTACCCCTCAAGGGAGGTTCCTTGACGCTGGTGAGGGGCTCTTGATTTAGGGAACTGGATCTGTGCTCCAGTTTCCTGAATTGAGCCTGAATATCTTCCATCTCCCCCCCCCCTCTCCACGTGCGCTGTGCAATCTTACGGGTTTAGCGCTTCCCATTGATTATAATATTATTAATACTAATAATCAAAGAATGTAACAAGACAATTGTCAAGACAGTCAGGAAGATAATTGGGTGGATAATGATAACTTTCAAAACAAGGGAAATAATGTCAATAGTGAAGCATCAAATTGCTTGTGTTCTCTCACTTGGAATATTGCTTAGTGTTGACGGCCTCGTTCAGCACAGGAGAAATATCGTAGTTGGAAAATGTACAGTTATCGTTTACGGCCTCCATAGAGTCAATAAAGCATTTAAATTACTGGAAAAGCATTAAGGTCATAAATACGTACTCGTTTGAGTGAAGGAGAGAGATACATAATATATATCTGGAAAGTACTTGAGGACTTTGTCCTAAATCTGCACACTGTCATAGCAACAAGCTGGAGTGAGAGATATGGGAGGAAGTGCAATATAAACCTAATGAAAAACAGAGGCTCTATGGGCACAATAAAAGAACCTTGTATAAACGTCAGTGGCCCCACACTATTTAGCATCTTGCTAGAAGATATCAAACTGCTGGGACAAGTATAGAAGTCTTCAAAAAGAAACTGGACAAGTATTTTCACCAGGTGCCAGATCAACCAGGCTGTGGTGAATATGTGGGTCAGCAGGCCGTCAGCAGAAATAGCCTGGTTGACCAGGCAAACACCATACGAGCCTGACCAGAGGCTGTAGGAGTAACCGAGTAATTAGCAGAGGTGCCACGGGTATGGTCGGAGAATAGTGTGCTAACATCCGTGGTCCAAGAGAGGATTCTCATCTCTACAACCAGCCTGTATCGGGAATGCTGCAGGATCGAAGATAGTTTTGAAGATGCCGGACAACTTTGTGCTACACCTACTGGATCAGCAGTATTGTGATGGTTATGTATTCTTGTGAGCCGCAAGCACAAACAACCTGGGTGACCAGGTATCACACCATGTGTCGGCAATTAAAGCCTGTTAGCTGCACGTAGGTCATTAAGGCGTCTCTCCTGTATGAACACAGAATGTCAGATTTCATGAAATAGGTATTTAAGTATTTGTATTTAAACTGAGAGATACATACCACGATGTATATACAATGATGTACATTGGAGTATTTGCAAAGAATGATGTTCTCCGGTGTATATACACTGAGATGCATCCATCGGTGTGTATACATTGTAGATGCACACATCGGTGCACATATGGATAAATGGTTCAGAGAACCGACAAGTTGATAAATTAGACACATGTGCAACACTTGAGTATATACCTTCGTATATACACACACTTTAGTGTATATTCTGAGGTATACTTATCTCCGTGTATACCCTGTGTCGGAAGTAGCCTCTTGTATTTTTATGCTAAAGAAATTCTCTGGTGCCTGGTGCACAGGTGTTGAGGACGCAAGTTACCTTGCTAAAGTTAATCATGGCTGGGCTACACTGCTTCTGTGGAAAACCGTAGCAGCCAGATGAGCTTTCACTCTACGGACCCACCAGGACTCTTAGATTAATCCCTTCCCTCCATCAACCCTTGTGGATTTAGCACCTTACCATCGACCTCAGTGGATTTAGCCATACTCTTTCCTTATTTTTCCAATAAATTACAACATGGAGAGATTCGGCTAGATAGATTACATTTTTTAAATCTTTATCGCCGAATCGGCTAATTTATTGTACACCTCATAGCCATCCCGAGGACGATAGCACAAGAGCTTCTGTATACACGAAAGGCCTCGAGACTAGGCCCCAAAAGGGTTAACAGGAGTACATCAGGATTTACATCTACAATTTGTCTTAAATGTTGCAAGCAAATCTTGGATATTCATTTATATGCTGGTATCTTATTTTTATTAATAAGATGCCTTGACCTATCACATAGGTTATACTGCGTATCTCAACATTTCTCAGTAGGTGGACAGTCGAGCACATCATGTTCAAAAGCTGACTATCAGGCTGATTTGCTAGACACTAATATTCTCATCAATGTTTCTCTTAAATCACATCCAATTTTAAGTCAGACTTGTTCCAAAAATTGCATTTAAAGGAAAAAATTGGATAAAATCTTATTTCTCCAGCAAATTAAAACGAGGAGAGACTTATTTAAAATGACACGTGTGCAGTTAATGCGACATTTTATTGTGGTAACGTTTCGCTCTCCAGGAGCTTGATGCCCTGGCTTGATAAAGATCCTCGAGAGCTAAACGTTGCCACAATAAAAGTCACATTGGGTGCATTTGTGACCTTTTGCCTAACATATTGTCGGTAATTCTACCAATATTATTACAAGGGAAGACTTAGTGCAATAAAGCAAACTTAAGTTATTGAGGTGTTTTATGATAGTTGATACTGCTGCTGGCCCTGTCAGGGAGGGCAGCGGCACACAGCTACACGGTCACGATTATTTAATGACTACCATTTGGAGGAAGTAGGTAGTTCTTGGCTCTTGTAATGACTACCATTTGGAGGAAGTAGGTAGTTCTTGGCTCTTGTAATGACTACCATTTGGAGGAAGTAGGTAGTTCTTGGCTCTTGTAATGACTACCATTTGGAGGAAGTAGGTAGTTCTTGGCTCTTGTAATGACTACCATTTGGAGGAAGTAGGTAGTTCTTGGCTCTTGTAATGACTACCATTTGGAGGAAGTAGGTAGTTCTTGGCTCTTGTAATGACTACCATTTGGAGGAAGTAGGTAGTTCTTGGCTCTTGTAATGACTACCATTTGGAGGAAGTAGGTAGTTCTTGGCTCTTGTAATGACTACCATTTGGAGGAAGTAGGTAGTTCTTGGCTCTTGTAATGACTACCATTTGGAGGAAGTAGGTAGTTCTTGGCTCTTGTAATGACTACCATTTGGAGGAAGTAGGTAGTTCTTGGCTCTTGTAATGACTACCATTTGGAGGAAGTAGGTAGTTCTTGGCTCTTGTAATGACTACCATTTGGAGGAAGTAGGTAGTTCTTGGCTCTTGTAATGACTACCATTTGGAGGAAGTAGGTAGTTCTTGGCTCTTGTAATGACTACCATTTGGAGGAAGTAGGTAGTTCTTGGCTCTTGTAATGACTACCATTTGGAGGAAGTAGGTAGTTCTTGGCTCTTGTAATGACTACCATTTGGAGGAAGTAGGTAGTTCTTGGCTCTTTACTCTAATACTGGGTGAGTGCAACTCGTTACCGTGACTCTCTCGATAAGCGGACGCATGACCGAGCCTTCAAAACATCTTTCGCTGAATGGCGAACACGGGTTTACTGCTTCTTATAGATGTTACCGTATTTTCCGGCATATAAGACGCACAGCAAAATTATCGGTACAGTAAATCAGTAATTATATTCAGAGTCGAATTACCCCTCTTACTTTACGCTAAAACGTAACCCAAACCCTACCCTTGACCTTGACTATATAAGGCGCAGGGTGATTTTCCATGACGGGAAAAAAAGGCGCGCCTAATATGCCGGAAAATACGGCAATTAAAAATATCTATACCCTGAGGGCGTGAAGACGTCGGCAGAGGTGTGAATCATATCGATACAATAGTGAAGAAAAGACACGTTACAGAAACAACTCTTATTGTGACAATGTTTCGCGCAGTGTAGAGCAGCTTCATTGTCATAAGAGTTTCACACACAGCAAAACTTTGCTCGCGATAGAAGTTTGTTCTGCCACCTGTCATTAATTTATTAATTTAAAAAGTTTGTACCCTGACGGGCCTGTTGTGTTGCCATCATTCTCTGCTTATATACATGTTACACTCATTACACAAGCTTGTTGGTGACCAGTTAATAAGTAATCTTTATGTATTTTGCTCCCCTGTCAATACATTCACCAGTTATTGGTCATGTTGCAAGTTATCATATGTTATTGATTACTGTGTTGTGGGTTGTCTTATGTTGCTTTTCTTGATAAGCTTTCGTACTTGTTTGTTTTCGTCAAAGCTTATTTGTCGTGGGGCTCGCTTATAATATGGTGTCAAATCGTTAAATCATGTAGGTCGAGTCTCGAGATGCAACATGGGCCGTGTTTGTCCAGCTGTGAAGACTTCGTTACACGCTAGAGTATCAACGTTCTTGAAGTGGTGGGAGGAGGGCACTTGTGTCTTTGTGTTGGCGATGATTAGTAAGTCCTCAACACATTATTACACTTAATGTTTATAAATGTATATATTGTGAGGTAAGCACACTTCTGAGAAAGCATCTCTTTGAATAATGGGAAATGTGTTTCCATTTTTGATGTCACTGCCTTGGTGGGAGAAGGAAAGTGTTAAAAATTACCCAATTTTCTACTTTTCATATATTTTTTTATTTTTGAAATTAATAATGAGTATGTTCATTATATAAAAATAATGACTATGGTCATTATGTAAGGGAATGATTATTGCACAGTGGGTATTAAATAACACAGGAAGGTTAAATATATATATATATATATATATATATATATATATATATATATATATATATATATATATATATATATATATATAGTAACCACGAGCGAGTGGTATTGATCAATAACTGCGACTAGCCAAGGACTCTAACCCACTATGTTTTCGCCCGCCTCATGGCGAGCGAAAATCACATGACGCTCTAACCCACAGGACCACCAAATCGGGCGAAAACATCGTGGGTTCGAGTCCTTGGCTAGTCGCAGTGTTGTTATTGATTATATATATATATATATATATATATATATATATATATATATATATATATATATATATATATATATATATATATATATATATTGTCGTGGAATTTTCGCTCACCATGAGGCGGGCTAAAACAACACGGGTTCGATCCCCTGGCTAGTCACAGTCCCAGACTTCCGATTGGCTGATTTCATGGGACTGAAAAATTACTTGAGTGGGCTAAATTGGGATGATCTGACTATGGGTCAGGTAGGTGATCTTGGTTGCCAATATGACGTTTTTCAGAGCATAGTTCTAGGTGCCCAGACAACTTTTGTTCTGAGTAGGGAAATTAGATCTAACAAATAAGATCCCAAATGGATGAACAGTAGATTAAAACATCTCATTGGTCAAATGAGAGGCATTTTTAGGCGTATCAAAAGAGGAGATGGACAGTTAAGAAATCAATATATTCAATTAAAGATAGAAATAAAAAAAAGGTACAAGAAAAGCAAAAAGGGATTATGAGGCTAAGGTCGCAAGGGATTCGAAGACTAACCCAAAAGGGTTCTTTCAGGTATACAGAAGTAAGATTAGGGACAAGATTGGCCCACTTAAGAGTAACTCAGGTCAGATCACTGACAGTGATAAGGAAATGTGTGAAATTTTCAATTCTTACTTCCTCTCAGTTCTTACTCAGGAAGATACTAGCAAAATTCCAGAGGTAATAAATTATGTAGAACAGGACGATAAACTATGCACGATTGCAGTAACTAGTGACATGGTCCTCAGACTAATAGAGAAATTAAAACCTAACAAATACCCAGACCCTGATGAAGTGTTTGCAAGAGTTTTAAAGGAATGTAAAGAGGAACTTTGCAAACCTTTGGCTGATCTTTTCAACATATCACTACAAACTGGCATAGTGCCTGATAAGTGGAAAATGGCAAATGTAATACCTATTTACAAGGCAGGTGACAGGTCCTTGTCTTCGAACTATAGACCGATAAGCCTTACCTCCACAATGGGAAAATTTATGGAATCAATAATTGCCGAGGCAATTCGTAGCCATCTTGATAGGCATAAATTGATAAATGAATCTCAACACGGTTTTGCTAAGGGGCGTTCCTGTCTTAGGAATTTACTAACTTTTTTTTACTAAGGTGTTTGAGGAGGTAGATCATGGTAATGAATATGATATTGTGTATATGGACTTCAGTAAGGCCTTCGATAGAGTTCCACATCAGAGACTTTCGAGGAAACTTAAGGCACACGGAATAGGAGGAGAAATTTTTTCCTGGGTAGAGGAATGGTTGACAAATAGGCAGCAAAGAGTTTGCATAAACGGGGAGAGATCAGAATTGGGGCACGTCACGAGCGGTGTTCCACAGGGGTCAGTGTTGGGCCCCTTGTTCACAATTTACATAAACAATATAGATGAGGGAATAAATAGCGACAAGCAAATTTGCTGATGACACGAAAATAGGTCGTCCAATTCATTCTATTGAGGACATTAGTGCAATCCAGGATGATTTGAATAGACTAATGCAGTGGTCGGAGTAGTGGCAGATGCAGTTTAATATAGACAAATGCAAAGTTCTAGATGCTGGACAGGACAATAACAGTGCCACTTATAAACTGAATAGTGTAGATCTTAATACTACTGATTGTGAAAGGGATTTAGGAGTTCTGGTTAGCAGTAATCTGAAACCAAGACAACAGTGCATTAGTGTTCGCGGTAAAGCTAACAGAATCCTTGGCTTTATATTAAGAAGTATAAATAATAGAAGTCCTCAGGTTGTTCTTCAACTCTGTATGTCCTTGGTTAGGCCTCATTTGGATTATGCTGCACAGTTCTGGTCACAGTATTACAGAATGGATATAAATGCTCTGGAAAACATACAGAGGAGGATGATAAAGCTGATCCCATGTATCAGAAATCTTCCCTATGAAGATAGACTGAGGGCCCTGAATCTGCACTCTCTAGAAAGGCGTAGAATTAGGTGGAAATATGATTGAGGTGTTTAAAAGGAAAACAGGAATAAATAAAGGGGATGTAAATGGCGTGCTGAACATATCCAGCCAAAACAGGACTCGCAGCAATGGCTTCAATCTGGAAAAGTTATGATTCAGGAAGGATATAGGAAAGCACTGGTTTGGTAATAGAGTTGTGGATGAGTGGAACAAACTCCCAAGTACCGTCATAGAAGCTCAGACCTCATGTAGTTTTAAAAATAGGTTGGATAAATACATGAGTGGGTGTGGGTGGGTGTGAGTTGGACCTGATTAGCTTGGGCTATCAGGTCTGGTGCCGTGCTCCTTCCTTAAGTGGAAGTGACCTGACTAGGTGGTCGTTGTTCTAGGCCGGGGGGTGGCATGGACCTGCTTCGCATGGGTTAGTAGGCCTGTTGCAGTGTTCCTTCTTTCTTATGTTCTTATGTATTATAAACAGTGGCCACTTTATTAGTTTAGATAGACCCTTCTAATACAGGGTAGGACTCCCTTTGCCCCTAGAACAGTGGTTCCCAAACTTTTTCAGCTTGTTACCCAATTTAACATGCCACATAAAGCATGTTACCCCTTTCAGAAAATGTTGTTATTATTGATATATATGGCTAAACGTGAACGTATACAGCCTCGCATACTCTGCTAATCCTAGCAAAACCATTGAAAACGTAAGAACCACACATACAATATATATAAAATTAATAATAGCTACAAATTCACAGTAACAGTGGGTAAATACTAACTATATACTGCACAGGGCAGTACACATACATACCAGCTTATGTCTACCTCGGCTGATGCTCACAGATAAACTGACAGTGTGAAATAGAGGCAGCCTCAGGAAGTGAGTGACGCGTACTGGACAGGTCGATCTGGGCTACTGAGTGACTTTTGTCCTGAAATACTTTTGGGTTTCCACACACTTAGCTATATATTTCTTCTTTTCTAATACTGTATATTAGTTTTTGATGTTTATTGTTATTTGGTTTAACTTTATTACTTACTTATAATAGGTTTACTTTACAACTTTATATACTAAGACAAAGTTAACAATAATCCTCATACCGGGTACCGCATTGTTTTCTTGATTTTCAGAATTCATAACTTTTTTCTGTCACCCCTCCATTACCCCCAAAAATGGTTAAATTACCCCCAGGGGGTAATTTACCCCCAGTTTGGGAACCACTGCCCTAGAACAACCTGAATTCTTCATGGCATAGATTCAACATGTTAGATTTGTCGGCTGCACAGTCATGCTGCGAACCTCCAGATCCATCACACCCCAGAGGTTTACGCCAAATTCTGACCCTACCATATGCATGTCGCAACAGAAAATGCAATTTATCAGACCAGGCGACGTTTTTCCAATCTTCACCTGTCTAATTTTGGCGAGCCTGTGCCAACTGTAGCCTCAGTTACCTGTTCTTAGCTAACAGGAGTGGAACCTGGTGTAGTCTGCTGTTGTAGCTCATCCATTTCAAGGTTCGACGTGTTTTACATTGAGAGATGCTCTTCTGCATACCATTGTTGTAACGCATGTTCGAGTTTCTGTCGCCTTCCTGTCAGCTTGAATCAGTATGGCCATTCTCTGACCTCTCTCATTAACAAGGCATATTCGCCCACAGAACTGCCCTGACTGGATGGTTTGTGTTTTTTACACCATTCTCTGGAAACTCGAGACTGTTATGCTTGAAAATCCCAGATCAGCAGTTTCTGAGATACTAGGACTACCGCGTCTGGCACCAGTTGTTATTTCACGGTTAAAGGTACTATATAAAGATGCCATTTCTTCCCCATTTTCATATTTGGTCTGAGCAACAACGTAATTGGCTGGTTGGTTATTTACTTTAACGAGTGGGTGTACAGGTGTACCCAATGAAGTGGTCACCGAGTGTGCGCACGCGCGTAATACGCATGCTTTTAATACAGCATTTGTCCATTCTGCTTAGTTTCATAATAACAGTATTGTAAGATAGAACAGACAACGTACAAAGAAACTTCTGCTTTACTATTCTTCTTTCATTCTTTATTCTAGTTAACGGTAGCTCAGACAGTTTGGATTTCGTCAGCAAATAACCTCGACATAGACCATAAGATCTGGACTCTGGCTTGTCCATGTACTCTCTCTCAAGGTTAGTCAGGTGTGTTGTAACTGTGGTTATCACAGACCTGAGTGCATCAAAGAGAAGCAAGGAACTGGCTCAAAAGGTCACGAGCGTGCAATATTCAAGGCAGAGTACCTTGCAGTTAAAGGTCAGGCCGCTATTTATAATCTAAATACGTGTGTTATCGTTAAAGCATCCCTCAAGCGTTGGTGGGGCTCCAGGCCATATTTTACACACGCTGGGGGCTCCAGGTGTTTTAAGGCCTTCAACAAATTTTATTTGTGCGTTTACATTATATATATATATATATATATATATATATATATATATATATATATATATATATATATATATAACAATGCGCTAGCCAAGGATTCGTACCCTTGTACTCGCTAGTACACCAAACACGGATGAGAATAAAATTAGCTTGAAAGCTCCTACACCTCCGTATGTCCTCGGACCAAGAGTAACAAACCTAGCTTGGCTGGGTGCTTGGTTCTTGTAGGATTGGGTGGTCTTGTGGGTTAAGGCATCATGTGGTTCTCGCTAACAATGGCGGGCCAGTACAACATGGGTTCGAGTCCTTGGCTAGCGCAGTGTTGTTACTGATCAATACCACTCGATCGTGGTTACAATAATTATATATATATATATATATAATGTGCCGAATATGTAAAACTAGTCAATTAGCAAGAACTCATTTAAAATTAAGCCCTTTCTTAAATTTTCTCTTATACGTTTAAAGATATAATTTTTTCATTAATGTTAATGTAAAAATTTTTAATTTTGCACCAAAAGAATCTTAGAAAACTTACCCAACCTTATTATAACAAAGAGCAATTTATTTTAGCCTAACCCAACTAAATATATTTTAGATTTGTTAACAGTAATTTAATACCAAACAAACACAGTGAAATATATTTTTTTCGATAGGTTCAGAATGATTTTGGCAAAATTATTGCATACACAAATTTTCGCTTGTCCTATATGGCAAGATGAGCGTTGCTATTTAAGCCAAGATCGCAAGTTCTGCCTATTCGGCAAGACACACACACACACACACACACACACAAATATATATATATATATCTATATATATATATATATATATATATATATATATATATATATATATATATATATATATATATTATATTAATTTTTTTATTATCACACTGGCCGATTCCCACCAAGGCAGGGTGGCCCGAAAAAGAAAAGCTTTCACCATCATTCACTCCATCACTGTCTTGCCAGAAGGGTGCTTTACACTACAGTTTTTGAACTGCAACATTAACACCCCTCCTTCAGAGTGCAGGCACTGTACTTCCCATCTCCAGGACTCAAGTCCGGCCTGCCGGTTTCCCTGAACCCCTTCATAAATGTTACTTTGCTCACACTCCAACAGCACGTCAAATATTAAAAACCATTTGTCTCCATTCACTCCTATCAAACACGCTCACGCATGCCTGCTGGAAGTCCAAGCCCCTCGCACACAAAACCTCCTTTACCCCCTCCCTCCCAACCTTTCCTAGGCCGACCCCTACCCCGCCTTCCTTCCACTACAGACTGATACACTCTTGAAGTCACTCTGTTTCGCTCCATTCTCTCTACATGTCCGAACCGCCTCAACAACCCTTCCTCAGCCCTCTGGACAACAGTTTTGGTAATCCCGCACCTCCTCCTAACTTCCAAACTACGAATTCTCTGCCTTATATTCACACCACTCATTGCCCTCAGACATGACTTCTCCACTGCCTCCAGCCTTCTCCTCGCTGCAACATTTATCACCCATGCTTCACACCCATATAAGAGTGTTGGTAAAACTATACTCTCATACATTCCCCTCTTTGCCTCCAAGGACAAAGTTCTTTGCCTCCACAGACTCCTAAGTGCACCACTCACCCTTTTCCCCTCTTCAATTCTATGATTCACCTCATCTTTCATAGACCCATCCGCTGACACGTCCACTCCCAAATATCTGAATACATTCACCTCCTCCATACTCTCTCCCTCCAATCTGATATCCAATCTTTCATCACCTAATCTTTTTATCCTCATAACCTTACTCTTTCCTGTATTCACTTTTAATTTTCTTCTTTTGCACACCCTACCAAATTCATCCACCAATCTCTGCAACTTCTCTTCAGAATCTCCCAAGAGCACAGTGTCATCAGCAAAAAGCAACTGTGACAACTCCTACTTCATGTTTGATTCTTGATCTTTTAACTCCTCGCCTCTTGCTAAGACCCTCGCATTTACTTCTCTTACAACCCCATCTATAAATATATTAAACAACCACGGTGACATCACACATCCTTGTCTAAGGCCTACTTTTACTGGGAAATAATTTCCCTCTTTCCTACATACTCTAACTTGAGCCTCACTATCCTCGTAAAAACTCTTCACTGCTTTCAGTAACCTACCTCCTACACCATACACCTGCAACATCTGCCACATTGCCCCCCTATCCACCCTGTCATACGCCTTTTCCAAATCCATAAATGCCACGAAGACCTCTTTAGCCTTATCTAAATACAGTTCACTTATATGTTTCACTGTAAACACCTGGTCCACACACACCCTACCTTTCCTAAAGCCTCCTTGTTCATCTGCTATCCTATTCTCCGTCTTTTAATTCTTTCGATAATAACTCTACCATACACTTTACCAGGTATACTCAACAGACTTATCCCCCTACAATTTTTGCACTCTCTTTTGTCCCCTTTGCCTTTATACAAAGGAACTATGCATGCTCTCTGCCAATCCCTAGGTACCTTACCCTCTTCCATACATTTATTAAATAATTGCACCAACCACTCCAAAACTATATCCCCACCTGCTTTTAACATTTCTATCTTTATCCCATCAATCCCGGCTGCCTTACCCCCTTTCATTTTACCTACTGCCTCACGAACTTCCCCCACACTCACAACTGGCTCTTCCTCACTCCTACAAGATGTTATTCCTCCTTGCCCTATACACGAAATCACAGCTTCCCTATCTTCATCAACATTTAACAATTCCTCAAAATATTCCCTCCATCTTCCCAATACCTCTAACTCTCCATTTAATAACTCTCCTCTCCTATTTTTAACCGACAAATCAATTTGTTCTCTAGGCTTCCTTAACTTGTTAATCTCACTCCAAAATTTTTTCTTATTTTCAACAAAATTTGTTGATAACATCTCACCCACTCCCTCATTTGCTCTCTTTTTACATTGCTTCACCACTCTCTTAACCTCTCTCTTTTTCTCTATATACTCTTCCCTCCTTGCATCACTTCTACTTTGTAAAAACTTCTCATATGCTAACTTTTTCTCCCTTACTACTCTCTTTACATCATCATTCCACCAATCGCTCCTCTTCCCTCCCACACCCACTTTCCTGTAACCACAAACTTCTGCTGAACACTCTTAACACTACATTTTTAAACCTACCCCATACCTCTTCGACCCCATTGCCTATGCTCTCATTAGCCCATCTATCCTCCAATAGCTGTTTATATCTTGCCCTAACTGCCTCCACTTTTAGTTTATAAACCTTAACCTCTCTCTTCTCTGATGCTTCTATTTTCCTTGTATCCCATCTACCTTTTACTCTCAGTGTAGCTACAACTAGAAAGTGATCTGACATATCTGTGGCCCCTCTATAAACATGTACATCCTGAAGTCTACTCAACAGTCTTTTATCTACCAATACATAATCCAACAAACTACTGTCATTTCGCCCTACATCATATCTTGTATACTTATTTATCCTCTTTTTCCTAAAATATGTATTACCTATAACTAAACCCCTTTCTACACAAAGTTCAATCAAAGGGCTCCCATTATCATTAACACCTGGCATCCCAAACTTACCTACCACACCCTCTCTAAAAGTTTCTCCTACTTTAGCATTCAGATCCCCTACCACAATTACTCTCTCACTTGGTTCAAAGGCTCCTATACATTCACTTAACATCTCCCAAAATCTCTCTCTCTCCTCTACATTCCTCTCTTCTCCAGGTGCATACACGCTTATTATGACCCGCTTTTCGCATCCAACCTTTACTTTAATCCACATAATTCTTGAATTTACACATTCATATTTCTCTTTTCTCCTTCCATAACTGATCCTTCAACATTACTGCTACCCCTTCCTTTGCTCTAACTCTCTCAGATACTCCAGATTTAATTCCATTTATTTCCCCCCACCGAAACTCCCGTACCCCCTTCAGCTTTGTTTCGCTTAGGGCCAGGACATCCAACTTCTTTTCATTCATAACATCAGCAATCATCTGTTTCTTGTCATCTTCACTACATCCACGCACATTCAAGCATCCCAGTTTTATAAAGTTTTTCTTCTTCTCTTTTTTAGTAAATGTCTACAGGAGAAGGGGTTACTAGCCCATTGCTCCCGGCATTTTAGTCGCCTCATACGACACGCATGGCTTACGGAGGAAAGATTCTTTTCCACTTCCCCATGGACAATAGAAGAAATAAAGAAGAACAAGAGCTATTTAGAAAAAGGAGAAAAATCTAGATGTATGTATATATATATGCATGTGCATGTCTGTGAAGTGTGACCAAAGTGTAAGTAGGAGTAGCAAGATATCCCTGTTATCTAGCGTGTTTATGAGACAGAAAAAGAAACATATATATATATATATATATATATATATATATATATATATATATATATATATATATATATATATATATATATATATATATATATATATATAAACACGCACACATACTGATAGGTGTATATGCTTATATATACACCTAATAAACTAATAACATGCATATATGTAGCACTACGATCAAAGTTTGTTGGAAACTTTCCCAGTAAATGTTTAAAAAAATTTATCTGGTTATCCCAAATTGTTTGCCACCGTCGTGGTATTCACAGTTTATATATTCATGTCGACACCTTGTTGGCTATTCATAGTTGTAAATGCATTTGCACATTTTTGTTGAAAATGTCGAGTGGACATGCAGGACCAAACTGGACAGGAAAATTGGAAACCTTGAACTCAAACTGTGTCGCCATAGTCTAGGAGAGACTGAAGAAACAGATCCATAAATGAAATTAGATGAAATCCCAAATATTTTTTCTCTTACGCAAAATCCAGGGCAAAAACATTGTTTAGCATTGGACCTTTAATGAAAAAAGTTTTGGGAAGAATTTTCTCTACAAGTGAAATACTGAAATGACAACATGACTGTGTGTTCAGTGAGTCGGTAATCAGTTTAGAGATTGACCAACCAAATGAGTCTTTCGCTAATTAGACTCGTAACTCTGCTGACATCTCTGCAATTTTCAACGCTATTCCATGTTGACTTAAAAAAAAAGTCATTCATGGCATGCTCATGCACTCTATCCCAGGCCCAGACCTGTGGAACGCCATATCCGTCAGCAACTGCTAAAAACCGCTGTCTCGTGCCCTATGAAGTAGGAGCCTGGACACAGGTGTCATCTCAGTAAAAAAAAAACACGAACATAACCGCACAAAGGTGGCAGTAAAGGAGTGGAAAAATGACCGTCAGTGTCTATAAACTACTGGGAATGCACTCCGATATTGGAAGATAAGGGAATTTCCAAACTACTATAACTAAGCTTAGTGGAGTGAGATATGGGAGGAGTGTGAAATATAACGATAACGGGGACAAGTGGAGAAGTCTTCAAGAGAAAACTGGGCAAGTATCTTCACCAGGTGCCAGATCAACCAGACTGTGATAGATATGTGGGGCAGCAGGCCTCCAGCAGCAACAGCCTGGTTAACTAGGCAAGCACCAGACGAGCCTGGCCCATGGTCGGGCTTCGAGAGCAGTAAAGACTTTAGAAACTCATCAAAGGCAGTCACAGGCAGAATAAGGGAGCACTGTATCAACATCCGTGGTCCAAGACCATCCTGTTGCTACCAGTAGATATCGGAAATATTGGCTGATCAAGTGCAGAAGTCTTAGAGGAAACTAGATCACTACCCCCAACCCCTTTTCCCTGCCAGATGATGGCTATGTGGGCTCGCGTGCTGCTAACAGCAACAGCCTAGTTAGAGGCACTCGGCAAGGAAGCTTGACGAAAGGCAAGGCTATTATGGTTGAAAAACCCTCGAGATCCGTAGCAGGTATATCACAGGTACGTATACTTAACGTTAAAAAAAAGCCACGTCCAGCAGACAAAGAACTTTTGGCAGTTCGACTTGTCTTCAGTCGAATGGAATATGACACATACTATACCCCAGCCACAACCCCTATTGCGATGGGCGAAACAGTGCTGTACTCAACCCGAGAATGAATTTATGCATGAATATACCAGTTTCTCTTGCTTTTACAAGTGTGTTGAGCAGATATTTCGGTCGCTGTCGTTTTATATCTAATTATTTTGTTCAGGGTAATTATTATAATTTTGTATGAAGAGCAAAGCTCGGCGAGCACTCAGCCCAAGGACTGGTGGAGGTCGAGTCTTCATACTTTAACCGTGAGACAAACTGCTGTAGTTTGTTCAGGAAAGGGAAGGCTTATTTTTAGACACTGCTGTCATAAAGTCAGGGGAACGAGCAATGAGAACGTAGATTGGAAATAACGAAGACAGAATAGCGGGCAAACAGGATGAAGACAAGATATATGTATAGAATGAACTTTTGTTGTCATATTTCGCATTGTCTTGGGAAAAGTCTGTGTACCAAAACGTTGCCCAGTAAAAGCTTATTCTGCAACTGTCATTTTTTCATTACTGTCAGTAATACAGATGGCACATAAATTATAGATATGTCTCCAGATGTACTCCAGTTAACCCCTTTTACGGTCTAGTTCCTGAGCCTGTTGCGTATCCATCCATATATTCTTGCGCTACCGTCCGCAGGTTGGAAATGGGGTGCACGCTTAAAGTAGCCTCTTCAGAGGCAAAATCTAAATTTAATCGCCTTTGTATCCAGTCAGACAGAATGGCAAGGACCTTTCAGGGTACGACATACTGGCTCAGGATACGACATACTGGCTCAGAGTACGAGCACAGTGGGAGGACAGCTAGTAATTAATTTTGCAAGTTGAGTAAGGTGTACAGAATGGGTGAATGTGGGCCGCATATGAGAGCCGTGCTTTGGACATTCATAAAACCTGTATGTGAATGCTTACCTGGAGTTTACCTGGAGAGAGTTTCGGGGGTCAGCGCCCCCGCGGCCCGGTCTGTGACCAGGCCTCCTTACGGCTGCTTCATATGACATACTCGTGACACCATCAGTTTAAGCTCTCCTCTTGTAGCTGCAAAAACAGTCTCGCACACATGGCAGTATCATAAATTCTCCTTGTACTTATACAATGTATTATCATCGTTATGGTACGTTTCTTAAGTTTGTACTAGATGAGTGCTGAGTTAATGTCTCAAGAGGCACGTAAGTTCCCCCGTCTTATAATAACATGTTCATTTTTCCACTATAATCTACCTTGTCCATAATTACTATCGCATTTGCTTTGTCTGTTTCGTAAGGTAAAGTCTAGGATCTTTCCTTAATTCATGGTATAACTTAACGTATATTTGAGGACAATTGTGTTGTAGAGGTCTGCAAATAATGAGCCGGGAAAATCGTCATTCTTCGCAGTGTTGGCAAATTGTTTCTTGTTTTTGGAACATGAATGCTAGTTTTTCTACTGCCGGGGGTACCCAGCTTGATGTAGTGTGTTCGCTTCGGTTTCTCTGCTGGTACCAGGCTTTCTGGAAAATCAAGGCCTGATGAACCTGGCTATTACTGCTGGCTGCACGCAGTCCAAGACACGAACTACATCACATCTGGTCATACACTGATTTGAGTAGCTTGTCCAGTTTTCTCTTGAAGCCCGCCAGAGGCTTGTTAGTAATTTCCAACATGAATAGAAGGACGGCGGTGAAGAGTCGAGGGCTTCTGACATCTATTGAAATGAGTTCTCTGTTAGTGTGCCCTTCGTGCCCTTGCTTTTTAGTGGAGGTATTTTGCACCGTTTGTCAAATCTCTTGTCATACGGAGTTATTTCTGTAGTAATGTATATATTTACTATAGCTTCCTTAATACACCTATTGAACTAATCTTTTGTTGTAAGTTGTTTTTCTTGGAATCATCTGCGGTGTTTATCCAACACTTCAGTCTATACTTTTGTCTATGCCGTTTTTCCTGTCAATTTATCAGCTCTCTTATTCCCCTCTATGTTAGAGATGGTAGCTATGCTATGTGTGGCACTAGTCTCCCAGCATTATAGATCATGGCACATCCTTGAACACGATTCTCTTCCCTTGATTCAGTTTCACTTATCCTGTTTGAGCTTATCCTGGCATCGCTCCTCTCTTCTCTCCGTCTTCTTGTGTATTTATTCATTCTTCTTCTCAGTAGTTTATATATATAATATTGTGCCGAATAGATAAAACCAGCGATTTTGGTTTAAATAGTAATGCTCTTTTTGCCGAATAAGGCAAACGAAAATGTGTGCATGCAATAATTTCGCAAAATCATTCTAAACCTACCGAAAAAAATATATATTTCATTGTGTTTATTTACTATTAAATTGTTGTAAACTTAACTAAAATATATTTAGTTGGATTATGCTAAATTAAATTGCGCTTGTTATAATAAGGTTAGGTAAGTTTTCTAAGGTACTTTTGATACAAAATTATTACTTTTTAAATTAACATAAATGAAAAAAAAATATCTAAACGTACAAGAGAAAATTTCAGAAAGGACTTAATTTTAAAGGAATTCTTGCCAAGTGACCAATTTTACCTATTCGGCACGATATATATATATATATTTTTTTTCAACAAGTCGGCCGTCTCCCACCGAGGCAGGGTGACCCAAAAAAGAAAGAAAATCCCCAAAAAGAAAATACTTTCATCATCATTCAACACTTTCACCACACTCACACATTATCACTGCTTTTGCAGAGGTGCTCAGAATACAACAGTTTAGAAACATATACGTATAAAGATACACAACATATCCCTCCAAACTGCCAATATCCCAAACTCCTCCTTTAAAGTGCAGGCATTGTACTTCCCATTTCCAGGACTCAAGTCCGACTATATGAAAATAACCGGTTTCCCTGAATCCCTTCAATAAATATTACCCTGCTCACACTCCAACAGATCGTCAGGTCCCAAGTATCATTCGTCTCCATTCACTCCTATCTAACACGCTCATGCACGCTTGCTGGAAGTCCAAGCCCCTTGCCCACAAAACCTCCTTTACCCCCTCTTTCCAACCCTTTCGAGGACGACCCCTACCCCTCCTTCCTTCCCCTATAGATTTATATGCTTTCCATGTCATTCTACTTTGATCCATTCTCTCTAAATGACCAAGCCACCTCAACAACCCCTCTTCTGCCCTCTTGACTAATGCTTTTATTAACTCCACACCTTCTCCTAATTCCCACACTCCGAATTTTCTGCATAATATTTACACCACACATTGCCCTTAGACAGGACATCTCCACTGCCTCCAACCGTCTCCTCGCTGCTGCATTTACCACCCAAGCTTCACATCCATATAAGAGTGTTGGTACTACTATACTTTCATACATTCCCTTCTTTGCCTCCATAGATAACGTTTTTTGACTCCACATATACCTCAACGCACCACTCACCTTTTTTCCCTCATCAATTCTATGATTAACCTCATCCTTCATAAACCCATCCGCCGACACATCAACTCCCAAGTATCTGAAAACATTCACTTCTTCCATACTCCTCCTCCCCAATTTGATATCCAATTTTTCTTTATCTAAATCATTTGATACCCTCATCACCTTACTCTTTTCTATGTTCACTTTCAACTTTCTACCTTTACACACATTCTCAGACTCATCCACTAACCTTTGCCATTTTTCTTTAGAATCTCCCATAAGCAAAGTATCATCAGCAAAAAGTAACTGTGTCAGTTCCCATTTTGAATTTGATTCCCCATAATTTAATCCCACCCCTCTCCCGAACACCCTAGCATTTACTTCCTTTACAACCCCATCTATAAATATATTAAACAACCATGGTGACATTACACATCCCTGTCTAAGACCTACTTTTACCGGGAAGTATTCTCCCTCTCTTCTACATACCCTAACCTGAGCCTCACTATCCTCATAAAAGCTCTTTACAGCATTTAGTAACTTACCACCTATTTCATATACTTGCAACATCTGCCACATTAATCCTCTATCCACTCTATCATATGCCTTTTCTAAATCCATAAATGCAATAAAAACTTCCCTACCTTTATCTAAATACTGGTCACATATATGCTTCAATGTAAACACTTGATCTACACATCCCCTACCCACTCTGAAGCCTCCTTGCTCATCCGCAATCCTACATTTTGTCTTACCTCTAATTCTTTCAATTATAACCCTACCGTATACTTTTCCTGGTATACTCAGTAAACTTATTCCTCTATAATTTTTACAATCTCTTTTGTCCCCTTTCCCTTTATATAAAGGGACTATACATGCTCTCCGCCAATCCCTAGGTACCTTCCCCTCTTTCATACATTTATTAAACAAAAGTACCAACCACTCCAACACTATATCCCCCCTGCTTTTAACATTTCTGTCATGATCCCATCAGTTCCAGCTGCTTTACCCCCTTTCATTCTACGTAATGCCTCACGTACCTCCACCACACTTACACTCTGCTCTTCTTCACTCCTAAAAGATGGTATACCTCCCTGGCCAGTGCATGAAATTACCGCCTCCCTTTCTTCCTCAATATTTAAAAGTTCCTCAAAATATTCTCGCCATCTACCTAATACCTCCCTCTCCCCATCTACTAACTCCCCTACTCTGTTCTTAACTGACAAATCCATACTTTCCCTAGGCTTTCTTAACTTGTTTAACTCACTCCAAATTTTTTTCTTATTTTCATTAAAATTTCTTGACAATGCCTCTCCCACTCTTTCATCTGCTCTCCTTTTGCACTCTCTCACCACTCTCTTCACCTTTCTTTTACTCTCCATATACTCTGCTCTTCTTATAACACTTCTGCTTTGTAAAAACCTCTCATAAGCTACCTTTTTCTCTTTTATCACACCCTTTACTTCATCATTCCACCAATCACTCCTCTTTCCTCCTGCCCCCACCCTCCTATAACCACAAACTTCTGCCCCACATTCTAATACTGCATTTTTAAAACTATTCCAACCCTCTTCAACCCCCCCACTACTCATCTTTGCACTAGCCCACCTTTCTGCCAATAGTCGCTTATATCTCGCCCGAACTTCCTCCTCCCTTAGTTTATACACTTTCACCTCCCTCTTACTTGTTGTTGCCACCTTCCTCGTTTCCCATCTTCCTCTTACTCTAACTGTAGCTACAACTAAATGATGATCCGATATATCAGTTGCCCCTCTATAAACATGTACATCCTGGAGCCTACCCATCAACCTTTTATCCACCAGTACATAATCTAACAAACTACTTTCATTACGTGCTACATCATACCTTGTATATTTATTTATCCTCTTTTTCATAAAATATGTATTACTTATTACCAAATTTCTTTCTACACATAGCTCAATTAAAGGCTCCCCATTTACATTTACCCCTGGCACCCCAAATTTACCTACTACTCCCTCCATAACATTTTTACCCACTTTAGCATTGAAATCCCCAACCACCATTACTCTCACACTTGATTCAAAACTCCCCACGCATTCACTCAACATTTCCCAGAATCTCTCTCTCTCCTCTACACTTCTCTCTTCTCCAGGTGCATACACGCTTACTATAACCCACTTTTCACATCCAATCTTTATTTTACTCCACATAATCCTTGAATTTATACATTTGTAGTCCCTCTTTTCCTGGCATAGCTTATCCTTCAACATTATTGCTACTCCTTCTTTAGCTCTAACTCTATTTGAAACCCCTGACCTAATCCCATTTATTCCTCTCCATTGAAACTCTCCCACCCCCTTCAGCTTTGTTTCACTTAAAGCCAGGACATTCAGTTTCTTCTCATTCATAACATCCACAATCATCTCTTTCTTATCATTTGTACAACATCCACGCACATTCAGATTTCCCACTTTGACAATTTTCTTCTTCTTATTCTTTTTAGTAATCTTTACAGGAAAAGGGGTTACTAGCCCATTTTTCCCGGCATTTAAGTTGACTTTTACAACACGCATGGCTTACGGAGGAAAGATTCTTATTCCACTTCCCCATGGATATAAAAGGAAAAGTAATAAGACCAAGAACTATTAAGATAAAATCAAAGAAAACTCAGATGAGTGTGTATAAATAAACGTGTACATGTATGTGTAGTGTGACCTAAGTGTAAGTAGAAGTAGCAAGACAGGCCTGTAATCTTGCATATTTATGAGACAGACAAAAGACACCAGCAATCCTACCATCATGTAAAACATTTACAGGCTTTCGTGAGTAGTGAAATTCCAAGCGCTTTCGTGACTACTCACATTGTCAAGGAACTTCATAGTATGGTGTATTGTCACCAGGAACCTGACTACTGTGTATAACATCATCAGGGACCTGACAGCCCTGATGACGCCAACAACCTGACCATAAATGACCTCATGCTTTACCCGACTTCTTGAACTGTGGTAAAGGTGCCACTTGGCCTGTCATTGCGCAGTGACGCCCTCACATCGTAGCCTGTTATGAGCCTAACCTGGCCTGGTGTCTGGGCATTTTGGACCAGTCAGGTCCTCCAATCTAAGTTCATTAGACTTTATGTATTTTGCTACTGGTTTTCTTTTTTGTTTCTTTTTTTTTCCTCCTATGTATTTCCTCTGCTCTGTTTTCTCTTGTTTCCTCTTTTTTCCCTTTTTCTTCCTCTTTTCTGTTTCTTCCATTTTTTGTTCGTTTCATGGTCCCTTATACATTGTCTTCCTCCTTTTATGTCTTCATTAATTTTTTTTTAATGTTGCATCTTCATAATCTTTTCATATTCCATTTCCTCTCCTTTCTTACTCTCACCTTTTGTCATTGTTGCATATATCCTCTTCTTCTCTTTGTGCCCGCCGTTTCTATAATTGTTTCATCTGTTTTTGCATCACACTCGTTTCTCTTAGGTTATCATTCACCCCCACCTGTTATTTTTTCACACTCATCTTTCATTTCCTCATAGCCAAGTTCGTCATCTCTTTTTCCTGAATCTTTCTCTCTTTTTTGTTTCACCCCCCCCCCCCGTCTTTTCTACAAGAACCCTAATGGAAATAAGAACTTTGACTTTTTTCTGTGTGTTATCCTAGGTTCTCTACACATATGCTGCTATGTATGATAATCTAAGTAAATGTATTTGTGAGTACCTGAATAAACTAAGTTACTAATTTTTCTCCCCTCATTTTGTAATCCCTCCTTTACCCTACCTCTTTTCTCTTCCCTACCATCCTTTCAATTCCACCCGTTTCACCCCTGGCTCCCCCACCCTCTGGCGACAATGACCAGCTCTAGCCTCCTTCCCCTCCCAGGACCAACATGTTGACCATTAAGAGAACATAGTGGTGCATATTCAACCCTTCCTCTCGCCCTCACCACAGACTACCCCATCCTTACACCCCTATACACCTACGTGGTCGAGGAAGCAACACTTATTAACGTCCGCCCGCAGGCCAGGAGTTAGTCATTACTGACTAAATTTACATTTGTATAGTTGTAAGGGTGATGTTCCTACGGTGTGTTTGTGTGTGTGTAATGTTATTATTTTGATTTCTATGCGATAACTAACAATATATAAATGACCTAAAAAACGGAAGTGTTTTGGCAGCCAGTCTCTTCATCAGTTCAATACAGAGAAGAACTGTGAAAGATGAGGACTTTGAGGCAGTCAGTCCCTCAACCTAGAGATGTGTTCAGTCCATTAAGACTGATGGACTGAACACATTCAGCTGAACGAGTGCTGGAGGCTTGAATCTCTGTCTGCTAATGGCAGCCCAAAAACTGGGCCGCGATTACCTGCATTGATTTCTGGAAATTATAAGAAATTCGATTATATTAATAAATTTGTACTCACTTTAACTTCAGGGAAGGTAATTAAATTCCAAGGACCTTTTTAATATCTCATATTCTAAGACGGGTTCCCAACCAGGGGGTACTCGCACCCCCAGGAGGTGCGAGAAGCGTCTGTCTTAATAACAGGAAATTGATTCATTTATTACTTATTAATATTCAATAATCATAGTAAAATTACCATTATCTTTATTTTCATCTCTTTATTTCAGATTATCATCATAACCTTCATCATGTGCTCATTCCATTTGCGGCAACTTACTTATGTGAATCAGGATTTAGTAATCTTCAGTCAATTAAGACAAAATCTAGAAATCGTTTGAATGCACAGACAGACATGCGTGTTGCTATCACCAACAGTTCCCCGTTTTGAAAAACTCTCAAGCAAGAAACAGGAACAAAAGAGTCATTGAATTAGAATGGATTCGCAAAATTTTTGGAAGTCAGCCTTTTGATTTTATTATCTTGTACATATTTAAAGAAAGTAACTATTTTTTGTATGGTATATTCATATGTTAATCGGAGACATCCTTTCTTGTCCATATGTTTGATTTTTTACATATTAAAAAAATAAAATTCCTTTCTTAGGTTTGAAAGCTAGTTCTTGATTTGACTTTTTTGTATATATTTCAAGCAAGAGTTATTATTTTTGTAAGGTGTATTCAAATATTATTCTGTGATATGTTTCTTTTCTCTAAGTCTGATTTTTGTTCACATATTATATTAGAAAATGAAATAAATATCTTCTTTTGATAAAATTTAGTATGCTTCCACATCCTTTATCCTTGAACAAAGTTTAAATTGTAGGGGGTGCGAGGTTAGAGCAAAAATTTTATAGGGGTGCGGGAGTAAGAAAAGGTTGGGAACCACTGTTCTAAGAAAATATTAGTGTATCACTTTAAATGTTAATATATCCATGGTATTCTACTTTAAATATGTGCTCAAGATGTGTCTTAAACATGTGCTGAAGATATCTTAAACATGTGCTGAAGATATGTCTTCAACATGTGCTGAAGGTGGGTGGTGCCTTAAAGTGTAGAGGTGATTATTCACTTCTGTATAGCATTAGTGTTCTTTATAACTAGACAAGCTCAGGTCGACGGATCAAACGAACTTCAAAATTACCTTCTAAAGGTCAGGATAATTTGAGCTTAGGATGATCCATGGTGGAGCGGAGGAGAATGATCTGGTAATGAAGTGCAGGGAAGTGTGCCCCACGCTCATTACCTGGATATTATTCAGGAAGAAAATTAGTAGAAGCTTTTTACATAAATTACACAACAGTGCAAGAGTGACATTAATGTGACGGGCGGTGATTACCCACCGGGTGCTGTTGTTGTGGTTGTTGTTGATGGTTGTTGTGGTTGATGGTTGTTGATGGTTGTATAATTGTTTCTAGTGGTGGTGGTGGTAGTAGTAGTGATGAATGGTAGCAGTACCACCACTTGTGGTACTGCTACCATTCATCACTACACTACCATTCACTGGTGGTGGTACCGGTGTTTTTGGTACCTACCCAACCACGCATAAATCCATCTACAGTACACCTATCTACTAACTCATACGAAATAAAAATGGATACTCTAACCCTTATTTTCATTAATATTCACAGATAACCCACACTTAAGAGAGCACACTGTAGACGGTCCTTCTGTCCGTACTGGACCATTAGTATGTCACACCTGGATAATGGTCCACGACGACCCGAAACTTCTAAATGTAGTTTATTTGCGATAGTTGATAGAAGAATATTAACCAGGCTGTGATGGATATATGGGCCGGCGGGCCGCCAGCAGCAACAACTTGCTTGATCAAACAACAAGGGCGGCCTGGCTTCAGGCCGGGCCGTGAGAATAGGAAAACTCTAGAAACTAGTCTCAGGTATTTCAGTTAAGTGTCAGGTGTAAGTAGCATCCACCCAGCATTTAAATTTGCGTTTTCTCTCATATTTTTCTATTTTCTGTATCGGGTGTAGGGAGCGGACCTCAGTGACCTAGGAATACCTAGAGGTATACATCCCCGTGAGGAATACATGGAAGAATTCCTCACAGGGCATTATCCCTCTAGGTATTACTCACAATATGGATTTTATTTCTTCTCTCACTTGATTGGTTGATTCCAGTCCCCTGACTCCTTGATTGGTTAATACCAGCATTCTTGCTCCACGATTGGTTGATAACATCCTCCTGCTTTACTCCCTGAATGTTTGGTCCCAGACCCCTCCCTGCCTAACTCCCTCCTCCATGACTGCTGGGTGTCTGCCTCATTCTCTCCTTCCTGATTTCGCCTACTGCTACTACGTAATTGTGTACATGCTTTATCGAGAATGTGTCATTCCACATTTTTTTCAACATTGCAATTTTTTTTTCATTCACGGATGTCTGTTTTTGTCAATGCTACCTCCATCTTGTTTTGTTAACAGTTTTGAGGTGATTTCTCTCTCTATCTCTCTCTCTCCCTCTCTCTCTCTCGCTCTCACACACACACATTCACTCCACAGATGGAGGTAAACTCATTACACAGCATCAAGATGAGATATGAAGCCCAAGAGGCCAGATATCATAGTGGTCTTGGAGGTGGGGCCTGGAGCTGAGTATCATCCCCCACAAACACATCTGGGTAACTTGATTATGGAAACGGTAGGAAAAATTTTTTCTGGGCCAACTTGTAAAGGAAATAAGAGAGAGGAAGGGTAAGATGAGCCAGCGAGACCTGGTCTGGTTTTCACCTAAAACTAATGTGACGTAGTTGAAATCAACAATGGGGAACAAGTAAGTGCCAGCGATCATATGGTACTAAATTTTGAGTATCTGGTGGAAATGCGAATAGAGGAAAAAGTGATGGTAGGGAGTAACAGGATATGGAAATACAAGGGGAGAATGTGATAGCATGATAAATTTTCAGAGAAGTTCAATAGGAAAGGGAACTAGGGCAAAACTGTACAGGAAAAAATTTAGGTAATATAGTCAGTGCTAAGAGGCCAAAGAAAAATTCATGCATATGAAAAAAAAAATCAGGAAAGGTCTGTGGGTCATTTAGGAATGTATAGAAGCCAAAGAGAAATGCAAGTAGGCTTGGTAGAAATATAGATCAATTGAAACCACAGAAAACAAGGAAACGGAAAAAAAGAATACGCAAGGATAAGAAGGGGGCCTGAAAGGCATTTCGAAAACAATATCGCATCAAAGACCAAAACTGAACCAAGTGACAAGGCTGAAGACGAGGGGAAGCGACGGATAACAGAGAAGTATGCGAAGAACTGAAGGGTCAGAAGAAGTCTTCACAGAAGAAAGCAGAGAACTACTGTGAGGCACTGTAGTCAGAACAGGCCAACAGGTGTTAGCAACATCAGACCAAAAGAAAAAAAAAACGAAACTTCTAAAAGAAACTTTATGTAACAAAAGCAATAGACCCATCTAACTTATTTTAATGGGTCATGAAAGAAGCAAGAAAGTTCTTGTGTGACCCAGTACCAAAAGTCTTGAACCAAGCTTGATTTAGGGAATTGGATCTGTGCTCCAGTTCCCTGAATTAAGCCTGAATGCCTTCCACACACCCCCCCCCAGGCGCTGTATAATCCTCCGGGTTTAGCGCTTCCCCCTTGATTATAATAATAATAATTGAACCAAGCTCTCCTATCTGGGCAGCTGCTAAAAAAAATGGGAAAAGGCCATTGTGGTCCCCATATATAAAAAGGGAGACAGACTAGGGGTACTGAAGTATATATACCAATATCAGCAGTTGGGAGAAGAACCTTATAACTTGACAATGGTTCAGGACGAACTCAAACATCGTCACAAGGTTCCTCTCCTAATTTTGGGTTTTTGGTGAGTTGTTCCAGCCATGGTATTGCGACTTTGAAATCTTTATATTTTGTCGAAATTTCCGGAAAACATTGTAAGGAAAAGAAGTTTGGAGAGTAGAAAATTATTTAGAAAAAACCAGCACGGATTTAAGGATGAAAAATCTTGTGTTTATGAACTTACTGTAACTCTGTAACAGAGAAATAATATAAAAAATATATAGGTAAATAGAATGCATGAATGCATTTGATATTGTACTACTTCAGAGATCATTCTAGGAATTTGAAGAACAAAGAGGGCTAAAGGGAGGGTTGTCTAGTGGCTCAGGGAGTACCTGAAAGATAGAAGAGAGAGTAATAGTAAGGGATAAAGCAGAATGAGTGAGAGTAAAGAGTGGGGTTCCGCAAGGATGTGGGCTAAGACCGCTACTGTTGCAAATATGTGTGAACTACCTACCAGAAGGATTGAGTCTTTTACATATCACTGTTTTCTAATGTTGTAAAATTAATGAGAATAAAAACAAGAGAGGAGAGAGATAAACTCCAGGGAGATCTCAACCTTTCAACCCTCAGTTGAACCCCACTCTATCTATTGTGAGTCCCAACATATCTTTCAGTCTAGTACCACTTTGTCAGCCTTCCCCTCTTGTTATCTTCTCCCCTCTGCGTCTAACCATACATGATGGGTCATTATCTCTCCCTGAGTAATGACGCCAGTCTCTCCCTCTGATTGTAGTAGGGACCCTCTGTGCCATATATGATAATCTGACTAAAATACTGGCTTCCTTTGTTCTTATATTGTGACACAACTCGCTGTATAGCCCTTGTGGCTTGGCGCTTCTTTTTTATTATAATAATAATGTGACATAACTACTGCCTTCCACTGTTATGTTGTAACATAACTACTGCCTTCCACTGTTGTGTTGTAACATAACTACTGCCTTCCACTGCTGTGTTGTAACATAACTACTGCCTTCCACTGTTATGTTGCAACACAACTACTCCCTTCCACTGTAACACAATTAGGCCTCTACATATACTTCTTGTGGCAGTTATGTCTTCGTAGCACCAACTGGGAATGTAAGAGACATAGCGGAGCCTTTTTTTTATTAGACGCTTTGCTGTAAATCGGCCTTTATCCAGTCCTACGAGTAGATTAGCTTGTCAATAAAACTGGGGATCCTTAACCTAACGTTGTCAAACCGTGTAAAAAAAAAAGATAAGGCGAACCATTGCTAATTTAAGGGCTAAGGCGAACCATTGCTAATTTAAGGGCTCACTCTGTTGCCTTAGAAATATATAGTCCTAAAAAACAATGTTTCTTAAGGTATACAAGCGCAGGTTCTTTATATTCATTAATAAATGCAAAAGTGCAGTCACTAGCATTAATAAATGCAATAATGTGTGAATTCTAGGCTGTTTTTGATGCACGAACAGAAAACTCGGAACCACTGAGAATTCTTCAGGAAGCATTGCAGTTAAATTCCATCGTTCATATTTTAGTCACTGTTCGTATGTTAGTCACTGCACCGAGGTCTGGAGTCACATATGTTAGTGTTAGTCACTGTACCGAGTGAAATACCGATGTGTGTTTAGGAGGCTTTGCTGCGTGCGGAGGGTAGTGCAGTAGCAGATGGGAATATATTGGTCTAGGAACTAGGCTCGTAGAGGATCTAAATATCATGTTAACTTGATCCAGCTCTATGCACATCAAATCGCTTGTTCAACAACGACTGTCTTGTTTTAAGAAACATAAAAAGATATTGTATAAATTACTAATGTTAATTTTTTTAACATGTTAAGATCTCGTAGTTTCTCTTATCTCATTTTAAATAATTTACCTTGACGTGACGTGTCATGTAGGCTTTTCTTAAGTTCTCTTTACTAATTGTGGTTTTCTTTTCGTCCTCAGGTGAGTCTTGGGACATACTACCAGGTCTTCAGGTGCGAATGAATGCTAATTAGCGACGTCAGCTGCTTTGAGACAAGTAAGTAGAATAGTGTTATTATATTAATAATATAATATACCGACAAGTAGATGAGAAAAACACATGTGCAGCACTAGTAGATGAGAAAAACACATGTGCAGCACTAGTAGATGAGAAAAACACATGTGCAGCACTAGTAGATGAGAAAAACACATGTGCAGCACTAGTAGATGAGAAAAACACATGTGCAGCACTAGTAGATGAGAAAAACACATGTGCAACACTTAGGCATATTATTTCACGGTAGAGTTTGTTGAGCCCTAATGACCCTCCTGCTGAGATGTGTATCAAGTGCACATACACTTGTTGGAACCAGCGGTGTTGTGGCAAACGTTTTGCCGTTGGTGATCTGTACACTGATCAATATCCTCACGCAGTTTGAAGTCTTTTGGGTTGACGGCAAAGCCTTCGTTGCACTGGCAGGCAAAGCCAGCTGATTTATCAATACACTCACGAGCACAGATCGGGTCATCAGTCTTTCATATTCGTTAATTAAGGTCTCTTTATAATTACCTATTTTTAGCTACAAGAGCAGAGCTGTGCTTGTGGTGTCCCCTCCTCAGTAATTATTTCACCTTTTTTTTCAGTTTCTTATGGTTGTAGCACTTACTACCTCGTCATTATGTGGTGAAATCAGCTTGTGTGTGACAGCTGCAGGGAAAATATCCACTAGAACAAAGGGTTTCAAAGATTAGATTTCTCCGCGGAAGCAATTAGTTTATTGTGCGCCCCCTATATGCATCAGGTGGACGGTAGCGCAAGAACATATGGCTACACAAAAGGCCTCGGTTTGAAATAGAGGAGGAAGAGACGGGAATGGAGTCCAGCAGCAGGTCTTTCTTACTTCAGCTAAATTGGATACAGCAGTAATGTGCTGCGACTCTATATGATAGCTTGTGTTTGTTCCCATTATGTAACTATGTTTACCTACCTTTGCCTTTGATCTTTGATGAGTTTCGGGAATTTCTACTCCCGGAGCCCGGCCATGAGCCAGGCTCGTCCGGTGTTTCCTGTCATATTACATGAAAACAGCCAGTGATTCTTTGGTAATTCCTCTTAAGCATGGAGGGAGGGCGTTGAGTAGTCGGGTACCTATAACACTCACGGAGCTCTCTCTGTGTGCTCGTTGCGCCCCTGGTTTTTAGCGAAGTATTTTACACCGTCATACGGAGTAATTTCTGTGTTCAGGCTTGGGACCAGTTTCTCTAGGAAACTGTTAACAAACTTGCAGTCTTATCACAACGTCTGTTAAACCTGAAGTCTGGCAGCAATCATAAAACATACGTAGACTATTACGTACTTTTCTCGCCTATGTTACAAGGAATACAGTTAAAGGGACTTCAAGTATTCCCAGTAGTTCAGATGCTTGAGTGTATACGAATAGTGAAAGTTATCTGTACGTTTTCCAACTCAGCAGTCTCTCCTGCCTTGAAGGGAACCGTCAGTATACAGCAGTATTCTAGCCTGGAAGGAACAAGTAACTTGAAGAATATCATCATTATTCTTGCGGTAGTAATCACAACATTGTTGTGATCCTCGCGACATCATTAACCTTAAGTCTCGCACATGGGCTTTCGCTGTTTTGAATATTTTGAGTTTGTCCTGTACTGCGTTACAGTCTTTATTTCCTCGAATGAAACTTGCCCTCGTTAAAAGTCATAATGTCTGAGGCTCACTTGAAGACTATATCCGCCTGCGCTATCTTACGGACGAAACTCTCATAGTGATTCTGGTGTCAGCTAATTATTTATATCCTTGTCAGTGTCAGATACTGTAAGAAAGAAAAACAGAAGTGGGGCAAGTAGTGCCTTGAGTAACAGAGCTTTGCACTGTGGGAGCCCCCTGTCTTTACTTTGTTTACTATTACTCTCTGGGTTCTATTTGTTAAGTTATGTATCGATCTGCCCACTTCCAGTTATTTCTTTTGCACTCATTTTGTGTCCATTCTCACTGTGGTCGCACTTGTAGAACGTTTTTGCAAAATCAGTGTACACTACATCAGTATCGACCTTTTCTTCCAGAGCATCCAAAAGAGCCTTAGAAAGCTTATCTAACCTTATTATAACAAGCGCAATTTAATTTAGCATAATCCAACTAAATATATTTTAGATAACTTTATGATTAAATAACAAACACAATGAAATATATTTTTTCCGTTAGGTTCGGCATGGTTTGTAATAATCCAGCAATTGTGAAAGGCAGAGGCGACCCATGCTGCTCTGGACTGTGTAAGTGTTGAGATTCCAAGCGTTTGGCAGTGTTGATTCTTAGGACCTGTTCAGAGCTTTTGATATGTGAAGTTTAGTATCACGGTCTATAGTTTTTCGCAATTGTGAAGTTGGGCAATATCAGTGGGTTTCAATGACTGTGGCAAAGGTAAGGTATATCAAAGGTGGGATCATACCTGTGCCCAGGCTCCATAAAATACTGAAGACCCCCTTGATAGTGTTTTCTTAAAATTTTTGATGAGTATGGAATTCTACGAGTGTGGGCCTGGAGCAGAATACCTGGGCATGTTGTTGATGGTTTCTTCATAATCGACTGGGGAGAGGTCTGCATCAGAAATTCCGGAGATGTTGGCAGTGCTTTGAACCATACTCATGAAAAACGCGTTTGGGTCTTCGACCTGTGGACTGATGAGTGATTCACTGAACAGTCGTAATATGACTTCTGTATTGTACTCATGTGCTTATTGTCATCAGTATATGTTCCGTCTCCATTAAAGGTTCAGTAGGTACGAGAACTTCGTTCTAGCAGAGCCGGTGTTACTGTTACCTAGGAATTTAGATGAATGGTTCAGAGAACCGACACTACAACTTCTTGGGATCTTAATACTACTTGGGAATTCTTCGCTTGCCTAACCCTTGGGCTCGACCTACTTCCACATGGACAAATGTGACACCACCTACGACTGCTGCACCTCTCCTGCCTACGGTATATAAGCCACTTCTCCGCTCATATGCTGTATTCTATTCAAGATTGATGGACTGACCACATCGACTCAAGGTTGAGGGACTGATTACCTGATTCTCCTCCTGCTTTTCACGATTCTCCTTTATATGGACTGATGAAGCCACTGTGTGGCGAAACGTTTCCTCAATAAAGATACCCAAGAGTTGCACATGTGTCTATTTTATCTATCTAGGAATTACCATGTCTCAGGATGACCTCTTATATTTACGAGAAATGTAATTTTTATGAAACTCTTCATCAACAAAAATTACATACAAAAGAGAGAAGAAAAAAGGAGGCGGGACTTGGGCTACATTGTATATCTAAGAATACATGCGTGAAGGAAAATGCAGATACATTGTTGCAATAGCCTCTTGACATTTTAAAACTACATTATATGCCTTAGAATACACACTTGCACTAGCCTGGCGAGAACCAGCCTAAACAGCATAAAACAAACTCTACTTCACTTGGGCTAAGCAACACCCACTAAATGTAGGTTGACCCTTGATAAGTTGGGCAGAGAAACTGCACTGCACTACATTACATGGGATGGGTGAGATAAATGGTGGGGGAGGGGGGAGTTAGGGGAAAGGATGAAACCGGAGATAGGAGGGGTGAGATAAACGGTGGGGAAGGAGGATGGTTTTGAGAGAGAGAAGGCAAGGTTAGTCAGGATGCAAATCGGTCAAAATGGGGATGTAGTGAATGGTTAAAGGGAGAGAAAATAGGGGTAGGCATAACGTGATTGTGTTCGTAGTAAGGGGAAAGAGGGAGTAAAAGGAGGGAGATGGCAGTAAGGGGAAAAGGGAGCACAAAGGGGAAGGTTGTGAGGGGTTAGGCAATGGAAACAGTTGATCTAATCTCCCTGTTTATACTTTCTATTAAGTTCCGTTTCACCGAGGGAAGCTTAATCAAGATGTTCACATCTGACACAAGGGAGACGTAGGGCAAGTGCACAAAGAAGATATGAAAGGTAACAACACTAGAGAAAAGATGAAAAGAGGCAGGACATAAAAGAGGGAAATAGAGGAAGCATAAGAGAGACGAAGTAATGAAGGAAAAGAAATGGAGACGTACGAGGGTTAATGATAGAAGAGGAATCGATAGACCGATGGAAAATACAGAATTAGAAAGAGGATAATAAACGAGGGCGGGAGGGAAGGGAAGATGAACACACCTGCAACTGAAAACATAAATTGAATACTAGGAAACTCACCTCTGAATATGACTGTTGAACTGAACACTGGCAGTTGTAACCAGTAGAACTCAACCTTGTGTTGACTCGTTTAACTCAAGTTGGTTAGGTTATAGTCTCCATAACACCCCTCTGAGCAGCCCCCACTCATCGTCTCCCTCTCCACTCTTCCCTCCTTACAACCTTCATAACTCTGCCCCTACCCCTCTTCTACCCACTTTCCCTGTCTACCCCTTCCTCTTTTCTGCCCTTTCCTATTTTCTGCCCTTAACACTTAATTTTTGCCCTTTCCTCACACTGCCCTCCCTCCTTCAACTGCCTCTTCTCTCACACTGCCCTCCCTCCTTCACACTGCCCCTTCTCACACACTGCCCCTCCCCTTCACGCTGCCTCTCCCCTTCACACTGCCGCTCCTCTCCTTCACACTGCCCCTCCTCTCCTTCACACTGCCCCTCCCTTTCACACAGCCCCTCCCCACACACTGCCCTCTCCATATATTTCCTCGCGCCGCCTGGAAATTCTAATCACCGGCGGGTGTCTGCACACACGCATATTTTGAATAGTTAATGTGATGTGTGTGTTTGGGGAGGGTGTGAATGTGTGATTGCAAAGTTGGGTGTATGGTGGGGTGTTTGGTGGAAAAGGTGGGGTGTATGAATGGGAAAGTGGGGTGTTTAATGAGAAACGTGGGGTGTACGGTAGGGAAGGCGGGGTTTATGGTGGGGAAGGCGGGGTTTATGGTGGGGAAGGTGGGTTAAGAGCTGTGGGAATGTTTTTATTTATCATCATTAGATACAGGGTATTGTCCAAATATTTTTTGCCCAGTTGGAGACTGGAATTTCTAACACGTGTAGCACACCTGTCTACTGCACGGTGAACAGCTGCAGAAGGAACCTTCACCATATGTGATCCCCGGAACCATTAACAGATGTGCGTTGGGTCGGGCCGGAAATAGAACTTGGGACACATTTTTATTTTCGCGGAGAGCCGAATGCTTCCACCACTTACATGCTGCTGGCCAGCGTCCAGTGTGTGTGTACTCACCTATTTGTACTCACCTATTTGTGGTTGCAGGGGTCGAGTCCTAGCTCCTGGCCCCGCCTCTTCACCGGTTGCTACTAGACCCTATCTCTCCCCGCTCCATGAGCTTTATCAAACCTCGTCTTAAAACTGTGTATGGTTCCTGCCTCCACCACGTCATTTTCTAGGCTATTCCACTGCCTTACAACTCTATGACTGAAGAAATACTTCCTACTATCTCTCTGACTCATTTGTGTCTTCAACTTCCAATTGTGGCCTCTTGTTTCTGTGTCCCCTCCCTGGAACATCCTGTCCTTGTCCACCTTGTCTATTCCACGCAGTATTTTATATGTCGTTATCATGTCTCCCCTGACCCTCCTGTCCTCCAGTGTCGTCAGGCCGATTTCCCTTAATCTTTCTTCATAGGACATTCCCCTTAGCTCTGGAACTAACCTTGTTGCAAACCTTTGTACTTTCTCTAGTTTCTTGACGTGCTTTATCAAGTGCGGGTTCCAAACAGGTGCTGCATACTCCAGTATGGGCCTGACATACACGGTGTACAGTGTCTTGAATGATTCCTTACTAAGGTGTCGGAATGCTGTTCTCAGGTTTGCCAAGCGCCCATATGCTGCAGCAGTTATCTGATTGATGTGTGCTTCCGGAGACATGCTCGGTGTTATACTCACCCCAAGATCTTTCTCCTTGAGTGAGGTTTGCAGTCTTTGGCCACCTAGCCTATACTCTGTCTGTGGTCTTCTGTGCCCTTCCCCTATCTTCATGACTTTGCATTTGGCAGGATTAAATTCGAGAAGCCATTTGCTGGACCAGGTGTCCAGTCTGTCCAGGTCTCTTTGAAGTCCTGCCTGGTCCTCATCAGATTTAATTCTCCTCATTAACTTCACATCATCTGCAAACAGGGACACTTCTGAGTCTAACCCTTCCGTCATGTCGTTCACATATACCAAAAATAGCACTGGTCCTAGGACCGACCCCTGTGGGACCCCGCTCGTCACAGGTGCCCACTGTGATACATCATTACGTACCATGACTCGTTGTTGCCTCCCTGTCAGGTATTCTCTGATCCATTGCAGTGCCCTTCCTGTTATATGCGCCTGATGCTCTAGCTTCTGCACTAATCTCTTGTGAGGAACTGTGTCAAAGGCCTTCTTGCAGTCCAAGAAGATGCAATCAACCCACCCCTCTCTCTCTTGTCTTACTTCTGTTATTTTATCATAAAACTCCAGAAGGTTTGTGACACAGGATTTGCCTTCCATGAATCCGTGCTGGTTGGCATTTATACTCCTGTTCCGTTCCAGGTGCTCCACCACTCTCCTCCTGATAATCTTCTCCATAATTTTGCATACTATACACGTCAATGACACAGGTCTATAGTTTAGTGCCTCTTTTCTGTCTCCTTTTTTGAAAATGGGAACTACATTTGCTGTCTTCCATACCTCAGGTAGTTGCCCAGTTTCCAGGGATGTGTTGAAGATTGTGGTAAGTGGTACGCACAACATATCTGCTCCCTCTCTAAGGACCCATGGAGAGATGTTGTCCGGTCCCATTGCCTTTGAGGTATCGATGTGTGTGTGTGTGTGTGTGTGTGTGTGTGTGTGTGTGTGTGTGTGTGTGTGTGTGTGTGTGTGTGTGTGTGTGTGTGTGTGTCCGAATAAGTAAAACTTACAATTTTGGTTTAAATATCAACGCATTTATTGCCGAATAAGGCAAGTGAAAATTTGTGTATGCAGTAATTTCGCACAAACAATGCTGAACCTAACGGAAAAAATATATTTCATTGTGTTTGTTTGTTATTTAATTATAAAGTTATCTAAAATATATTTAGTTGGATTATGCTAAATTAAATTGCACTTGTTATAATAAGGTTAGATAAGTTTTCCAAGGCTCTCTTGGTACAACGTTATTAATTATTACATTAACATAAATGAAAAAAATATATATATCTTGAAAAGTATGAGAGAAAATTTTAGAAAGGACTTAATTTTAAATGAGTTCTTGCTAATTGACCAATTTTACCTATTCGGCACGACATTGACATTATATATATATATATATATATATATATATATATATATATATATATATATATATATATATATATATATATATATATATATAAGACACCGAATGTGCTCCTATCATGCGGTCTCAGTACGTGATGTTTGTACGTGGGCTGTGGTATATATATATATATATATATATATATATATATATATATATATATATATATATATATATATATATATATTGCAACAATCTGAAACAAGCGTTCAATAATGCACAGCAATCACTAGAGGCAACATAGCTCAAAGCCTTTAGCAGTGCAACTGCAAACATTTCTTCAGAAACAATACAGTGATAAGAAATGAATGCAGGAGAATGCAAGCAGGTGTGTCCAAACACACACCTGCTTAACTAAAAATTGGCCATCAAGAGCATAGCTCTTGATGGCGTAGCTCCCACTTATACTCCCATACACAACCAGTACACACACACACACACACACACACACACACACACACACACACACACACACACACACAGACACACACACAGACACACACACAGACACAGTATAACACCAGGCACATCTCCTGAAGCGCACATCAACCAAATAACTGCTGCAGCATATGGGCGCCTAGCAAACCTCAGAACAGCATTCCGACATCTTAATAAGGAATCATTCAGGACCTTGTACACCGTGTACGTTAGGCCCATATTGGAGTATGCGGCACCAGTTTGGAACCCACACCTAGCCAAGCACGTGAAGAAACTAGAGAAAGTGCAAAGGTTTGCAACAAGACTAGTCCCAGAGCTAAGAGGTATGTCCTACGAGGAGAGGTTAAGGGAAATCATCCTGACGACACTGGAGGACAGGAGAGATAGGGGGGACATGATAACGACATACAAAATACTGAGAGGAATTGACAAGATGGACAAAGACAGGATGTTCCAGAGATTGGACACAGTAACAAGGGGACACAGTTGGAACCTGAAGACACAGATGAATCACAGGGATGTTAGGAAGTATTTCTTCAGCCACAGAGTAGTCAGTAAGTGGAATAGTTTGGGAAGCGATGTAGTGGAGGCAGGATCCATACATAGCTTTAAGCAGAGGTATGATAAAGCTCACGGCTCAGGGAGAGTGACCTAGTAGCGATCAGTGAAGAGGCGGGGCCGGGAGCTCGGACTCGACCCCCGCAACCTCAACTAGGTGAGTACAACTAGGTGAGTACACACACACACACACACACACACACACACACGAAGCCAATTTTTTAAGTTTGATAACAATGTAGGCAGGATGTATACTACTGGGTAAACAGGATGCATACTGGTGGGTAAGCAGGATGCATACTGGTGGGTAAGCAGGATGTATACTGGTGGGTAAGCAGGATGTATACTGGTGGGTAAGCAGGATGTATACCGGTGGGTAAGCAGGATGTATACCGGTGGGTAAGCAGGATGTATACCGGTGGGTAAGCAGGATGTATACTGGTGGGTAAGCAGGATGAATACTGGTGGGTAAGCAGGATGTATACTGGTGGGTAAGCAGGATGTATACTGGTGGGTAAGCAGGATGTATACTGGTGGGTAAGCAGGATGTATACTGGTGGGTAAGCAGGATGAATACTGGTGGGTAAGCAGGATGTATACTGGTGGGTAAGCAGGATGAATACTGGTGGGTAAGCAGGATGTATGCTGGTGGGTAAGCAGGATGTATACCGGTGGGTAAGCAGGATGTATACCGGTGGGTAAGCAGGATGTATACTGGTAGGTAAGCAGGATGTATACTGGTGGGTAAGCAGGATGTATACCGGTGGGTAAGCAGGATGTATACTGGTGGGTAAGCAGGATGTATACTGGTGGGTAAGCAGGATGAATACTAGTGGGTAAGCAGGATGTATACCGGTGGGTAAGCAGGATGTATACTGGTGGGTAAGCAGGATGTATACTGGTGGGTAAGCAGGATGTATACTGGTGGGTAAGCAGGATGAATACTAGTGGGTAAGCAGGATGTATACTGGGTAAGCAGGATGTATACTGGTGGGTAAGCAGGATGTATACTGGTGGGTAAGCAGGATGTATACCGGTGGGTAAGCAGGATGTATACTGGTGGGTAAGCAGGATGAATACTGGTGGGTAAGCAGGATGAATACTAGTGGGTAAGCAGGATGTATACTGGGTAAGCAGGATGTATACCGGTGGGTAAGCAGGATGTATACCGGTGGGTAAGCAGGATGTATACTGGTGGGTAAGCAGGATGTATACTGGTGGGTAAGCAGGATGTATACTGGTGGGTAAGCAGGATGTATACTGGTGGGTAAGCAGGATGTATACCGGTGGGTAAGCAGGATGTATACTGGTGGGTAAGCAGGATGTATACTGGTGGGTAAGCAGGATGTATACTGGTGGGTAAGCAGGATGTATACTGGTGGGTAAGCAGGATGTATACTGGTGGGTAAGCAGGATGTATACCGGTGGGTAAGCTGGATGTATACTGGTGGGTAAGCAGGATGTATACTGGTGGGTAAGCAGGATGTATACTTGTGGGTAAGCAGGATGTATACTGGTGGGTAAGCAGGATGTATACTGGTGGGTAAGCAGGATGTATACTGGTGGGTAAGCAGGATGTATACTGGTGGGTAAGCAGGATGTATACCGGTGGGTAAGCAGGATGTATACTGGTGGGTAAGCAGGATGTATACTTGTGGGTAAGCAGGATGTATACTGGTGGGTAAGCTGGATGTATACTGGTGGGTAAGCAGGATGTATACTGGTGGGTAAGCAGGATGTATACTGGTGGGTAAGCAGGATGTATACTGGTGGGTAAGCAGGATGTATACTGGTGGGTAAGCAGGATGTATACTGGTGGGTAAGCAGGATGTATACTGGTGGGTAAGCTGGGTGATGATGAATGGCAGTGACACACACACGCGTCTTCACTCACTAAACACAGGAACATATGCTTGGTTAATTTCGTAACAATTGTCTAGACTTCCTTCACACGTGACGTTGTACGGGTACGTAAATATTTATCTTGAGTTGTTATTTTCAAAACTGATGACGTACATAAATTACGAGTAACTTTGTACGAGAGAAAAAACAACGTGTTAGTTTCTCTAACTATCCTTAGTTCCTCTTAATAATTCTTAATTATGCAATAATACCTTTCCAATTTTAAAAGGCCTGGTATGAGCTCGGACCATAGGCTAGATAATCTCCCGGACCACTAACAAAGAGTACGACAGTTTAAATGAGAACTTAAGTAGTACCTACTAAAATAAAGACAAAAATGATACAAGACATACGCAGTATGTTTCGCCATGTTTCGTATATCTTCTCAAGTATTCAGGGGTTGGGCGAAAGTTATCCTTTCAGTCTGGTGTATATAATGATGCCTGTTATAAATTTTGCATTTCTCTTCTCATTATCTATAACATAAAATGAGCTTTGCAATAGGCCTACTGGTTCATGCTAGGCCCTTCGCTCGTCCAAATATTCTCACTCATGTCTAGTTTTCAAGTCACCCAACTACAGGCCTCTGGGAGTATTCTAGGCAGTTTGTTAAAGGCCTATCGAATGCACAAGGGCCATGAAGGCCGCAGTTCGTCTGTACTCTTAAATTGTACAGTTTAGTCAACAGTACTTTTAATCGCTAAGATGAGCACTAAAGTGATCTCTGTATAAATACATTGAGAGATGTGCACACCTCGGGGTATATACACAAAAACATCGCTCTCAGTGTGGTTAGATGCAAAGATATACACCTCTCGGTATATTTACACAGATATATCCCTCTCTGTGTATATACAACGATACACAGATTTTCAACTTTACTGCTAAACCAGAGCTTGCTTTATTAAGGATTCTTCTCTCCCTCACACTTTCATAATCCTACTTCTCATCTTACATATTCTTCCTTCTCCTCTCTCTTCTCCCCATCCTCATCATCTTTCTCTTACCTCCTGACAACCAGTTTCGCCGCGGCAACCAGAGAGTAGTGATAGAGGTTGCTGTGCAACACGACCCTGTGATCAAGATAACTGTGAGGAACGAGTCATGCACGTGGCTGTCTCTGCCCTCCCCCTGCCTAGCCAGACTGCTTCCCCAACATTACCCTCCACTCCTCATGTCCACGTCTCCCGCCATCTCTGTCTTCCTCATCCCCCAAATTCCCTCCTCTAGCTCTTTGCCGTCGACGAAGACGGCTTCATAAAGGTTCCATGTATCTTCTGTATGGGATAGGACATTCTGAAAGATGGTACCTCTCAAGTAATAGTAACCTCGGCCCTATTGGACCGAATCTGCTGAACCTTTAATGGAATACTTGACGATATTCTCACCGCTCTTCTGAAATCTCCTAGCTGAAGCTGACAGATTTTACCAATTTGTATGTGTGTATATGTGTATATAAGTAATTCTTTGTGATGAAATATAACAATATAGTTATGTGATAGCTATATTGTTCCCACAATATAGCTATCATATAGAATAGAACAGCAGTTCATTGTTTCCATTCTAAATAAAAATTCGATGATGAAATGACTGGCATTTTACAGGCGTTCATACATCAAACTGTCTAACCTTGGACGGGATACTTTGATCCTGCACACTTATTGTTATAATTCCTAAATGCGTGCTTTGGCTATGTTAGGTTTTACATTTTGCCCCCCAAGGGGCGAGTTTGTTGGAAGACGACACTTGTGTACAGTCCAGGACATTTATTAAATGAATCGTCTCGCCACGGGTGGCGTCATCATTACACTGGTAGCGAAATGTTTTCTTTAATAAATGTCTTGAACGATACACAAATGCCCTTTTCCTCAATTTGTCGATATCATTGAACCATTTACAATCGAATTTGTTGGGCAGCGCAACTCATCTTGTAAGTAAGCATGTATCAACAGGGTACATACAGTTCCAAACAGTTGACACGTCATTGTTGATACTCCATCCTTGGGTGTTTCAATATAAAGGTATCACCACCTTTACAATTAACAATCTACGTACCTACAAGCAATTTGTAAAAGTAATAATACCTGTAGATACTTACCTTGCAAATTATTTTCATCTAATTGCAATGAATCCTGGATAATTTTTTTGTTACAGAATACTAACACCGTTCGGCCATGTCTGTAGTATTATTCTGTATACTTGTAAATGTATTACATTCTAAGATATACAGTAGGGCCAGTTTGTGTGTATTTATCTTTCTGTCGACACTACACAGTTTTCCTCTTTTGGAGTTACCACAAGATAGTGTAGTGGCTGGCTCGCCGCAGCGAGGGAGCAAACGAGGTGCAGATGCAACTATCTTAGCACCTCAGACTAGTACTAGTGTGTATTAGCAATAGGATCGACGCTGTGGGTGATTATTATTATTATTATTATTATTATTATTATTATTATTATTATTATTATTATTATTATTATGGATGTGTCAAAGTGTCGGTATCGGTGGTTATCGGCTATTTTTATTGTGTCGGTTTTGGTAAAAAAGTAACCGTTACCACCATATATTTTTTAAATATTAATATTAAATATGTGCTTGAAAAATTAGTAAAATTGGCAGTCGCCTTGACAGTTGTGAGGGATTACTCATGTACACTCACACACTACATACACTTCAACTGCTTATCTATAATTTTATTCAGGAGTAGAGAATAATTAAAGACATCATTGCTATCTATAGGCAAATAATGAGCCAGTTCAGTCTGCTGTAGCCTGCAGTAAACAAGAGGTAGTTTAAGAACAAGACGAACTTCCAACACCCAAGCTCATTCAAAATGTACCTACCAGCTGGAATAGCGCTTATTTAGCATTAGATAGTATTTGCGATACAAAAGTAGCTATTGCAGTATATTGTTGAGAAAACACCTTCCATTATTTGATGGGATTGGAATGTTATTGCCAAATTATCTCCTTTGTTTAATGTATTTCGCAAAACAAGCATCAGACGAGCCAGGAACGCGGCCGGGCTCTCCAAGTAGAAAAACTCTTGAAACTCATCAAGGGTATATCAAAGGAAAAGATTTAGTGAAAGAAATTGTCTGGTCTCAGAAATACTACCTCAATTAAGATATCTCAGACATTTCATCAACGAAGCTTTCAGTGATCCAAGATTCTCAGGCTTGAGTAGCACACTATTAGCTCTCAAAGTGTCAAGTGTTAACTAGGTTCCAAATGTTCAGCACATTTCTAGATCCTTAACTTTTTTCACTGCCAATACAGCGGATGAGTCGTGTAATACAAACCTTGACAATAAACTGAAAGAGACTTGGAGAATTTTCAACTCAGAAACTGAGACCAACAGGTTTGCTGGCAGCATCAAGCAGCAACGATTATATGAGTAAGACATATGTGCAACAATTAGGTATCTTTATTTCCGAAACATTTCGCCCACACTACTAACCACAACCCGGCTGGTCAAGAGCTGATTGAGGACCTTGTCAAGTTTCCTTTTGAAGACCGTCAAAGGTCTGTTGGTGAGTGCCCATTTTGCTTGAAGAAAGGGTGTTGAAATGTCGGGTACATATGACACTCGTCAGGTTCTCTCTTATTTTACTCTTAGCAACCCTGATTTTTATTGTAGGTATTATGAACCATCTGCCAAGTCTCTTGTGTTTATACGGAGTGATTTCAATATTCAGGTTTGGGACCACTCCCTTCAAGGTTTTTCAGTTGAGGTTAATGATGTGCCTTTCTCGCCACCATTCCAAGGAAAGTTCTCAGCACATTTTCCAGCTCAGCATTAACACCTGCCTTGAAGTAGGCCGTTAGTGTAGAGCAGTATTCCAGCCTGGAGAGAACGAGTGACTTGAATATCATTACTGGTTCAGCATCCCTTGTCTTGAAAACTCTAGTTATCCAGGCAATCATTTTCCTTTCGGTAGCAATGGCAGCATTGCTGTGATTCTTGAATGTGAGGTCTGACATCACTCCCACGTCATTTGAGTGATTTTTAGTTTGTTCTGTACTCCGTTTCAGTCTTTATTTTCTCTATTCTTGAAGGTGTCTTCACCAAATACAATTTCAACAACAAGAATATCAACCGGGATCAGGTGAACCATGTCTTAAATGAAACATGTTGGGAAGATATCTTAAATAATATGGATCCAAACCAGAGCATCACGATCACAGTCTCAAGGAAAATGATAGGATGGATAATGAGATCGTTCAAAACAAAGAGATGCCCAGTCAATGATGATCCTTTTTTTAAATCACTTATTTTCTCTAGGCTTGAATATTGCTGTACATTAACATCTCCGTTCAAAGCAGGTGAAATTGCAGATCTAGAGAATGTACAGAGAACCTTTTCTGCACATATAAATTCCATCACATACCTTGAAAGTTAAGACACATGTGCAACGTCTGGATATCTTTATTGTAGACGTTTCGCCATCCAGTGGCTTTATCAATACAGATTCTAGGACATAATTAGAAGACAGTAGAACCATATACAAATGATGAGGAAATCAATCCCTCAGCCTTGGAGTTAGTGTTCACAGCATCGTGGTGGGGGAGAATCTGGAGCAAAGGCAAGGAGACTGGCGGTTACATAGGCCTTGTTGATCAGGCCCTGATCCACCGGGAGGCCTGGTCGTGGACCGGGCCACGAGGGCGTTGATCCCCATAATACCCTTCAGGTAGACTTCAGGCAGGTAGCAAAACAACTGAAATTCATCCACATCGAGCATCATGTTGTCTGAGGCCCCACTGGAAGACTATCCGCCTGATGATTTGCTGTGTACTAAATACAAAGTGGCTGAATATGGAGAAGTAATGATGTAATCAGTCCATCAACCTTGTAGCAGTAGGCTGATGGACTGACTTCATCATCTTTACCTTTCCATTGTTTATGCTGTCTATTTAGTCACCTTTATGTTCGACTGAAGAAGCCTACTGTGTGTCTGAAACGTTTCGGAAATATGTACGTACCTCAGTGTCAAAGGTCTTATTCTTCTGTTTGTCGGCAATTTACTAGATATTAAAATGAGGCAGCAACGAGTCTGATGAAGAAAGTCAAGATGATGTAAGAGAGACTGGAGAACTTGAGTTGGGTTTTGATGAATGTTATGAAGAAATTGTAGCCAACATTGCCAACAACAGCACGTTAACAGACATTGGCTTCAAGATCCTTTTCCAAATCGCAAAAAGCAGCATCCAAAAACAGATGCCCTGAAATAGAAATAGACAATTATATGGCATTAGCATTATTGCCTAAAAAGAAAAGGCATTCACTAGAGTAGTGGAAAGAAAAATACGGTACTTGTTGTATCTCTGGCAAACCTACCCGGTAAATATCAGAGTTCATCCCCTCCTCAGTAGAGAGAGAAAACTTGTTTCACATTGCAGAGAACATACGTTATTCTTATAGCAACTGATTAACTTTTGACACTAGATACATGTTGAAGTTCCTTAACTTCAATTTGAGAATTTTAAATTTTAGCAATAACAGTGTTGTTTATTTTTAATTTCAGATATTAGAATAATGTATTTTTTTTCCGGAGTATTCCTTCAAAATTTAAAAATAAATTTAAACTGCATAATGGAAATGTGTTAGTAAATTCAGTGTAATAATGGAGAGAGAGGTTGTTCTTCATGTTCTGAACTTCATCGACACCATGCCTAACCCTTCTAGGGTAGGGTAGGTGCCTGAGCCCGAGCCTTTAGCTCATAAGACTGTCATTCCCATTTGCCCCCTTGGGGCGGGGATGGCAGACCGGAGAGGCCTAGCTTGTGGCTAGGCCTGGGGACAGTTGGTCCCAAAGATGAGGAGGTACTTGTGCCTCCTCCCATGGGAGACTTAGGTCTCAGACACTCCCTAAAGAGGGAGCCAAGGCCGGGCCACCACTTGGAAAAGGCCCGGGCCGGGAGAATACCGGCTAATCTTTAATAATAATAATCTGAACTTCACTTTTAGATTTTTCAGTCTAGTTATTACAATAATGTAACTTTGTTTTCATTTTTTTTGAAAAGCTTTAAATAAACAGTATTATGAGAGTGTGGGAGTTTCATTTTCACATTTAATATCTTCACATTAATGAATATGTAGATAGATTCGGATTTTTGTTCAATTTGCAAGTCTCACGAGGCTTCCCGTGATTACTGATGAATAACATTTATGCTTTCTGGGTTATTATCTACCTTCAGTATTTAGTCTTCCTGGGTTATTTCATACCTGCCTTAAGTAGTTAACCTAACTGGGTTATTTAATGCCTTTATTATTAACCTTCCGGGGTTATTTAATGCCTTCAGTATTTAAGCTTCCTGGGTTATTTATTCCTACCTTCAGTATTAACCTTCCTGGGTTATTTAATACCTACCTTCAGTATTAACCTTCCTGGGTTATTTAATACCTACCTTCAGTATTAACCTTCCTGGGTTATTTAATACCTACCTTCAGTATTAACCTTCCTGGGTTATTTAATACCTACCTTCAGTATTAACCTTCCTGGGTTATTTAATACCTACCTTCAGTATTAACCTTCCTGGGTTATTTAATACCTACCTTCAGTATTAACCTTCCTGGGTTATTTAATACCTACCTTCAGTATTAACCTTCCTGGGTTATTTAATACCTACCTTCAGTATTAACCTTCCTGGGTTATTTAATACCTACCTTCAGTATTAACCTTCCTGGGTTATTTAATACCTACCTTCAGTATTAACCTTCCTGGGTTATTTAATACCTACCTTCAGTATTAACCTTCCTGGGTTATTTAATACCTACCTTCAGTATTAACCTTCCTGGGTTATTTAATACCTACCTTCAGTATTAACCTTCCTGGGTTATTTAATACCTACCTTCAGTATTAACCTTCCTGGGTTATTTAATACCTACCTTCAGTATTAACCTTCCTGGGTTATTTAATACCTACCTTCAGTATTAACCTTCCTGGATTATTTAATACCTTCAGTATTAACCTTCCTGGGTTATTTAATACCTACCTTCAGTATTAACCTTCCTGGATTATTTAATACCTACCTTCAGTATTAACCTTCCTGGGTTATTTAATACCTACCTTCAGTATTAACCTTCCTGGGTTATTTAATACCTACCTTCAGTATTAACCTTCCTGGGTTATTTAATACCTACCTTCAGTATTAACCTTCCTGGATTATTTAATACCTTCAGTATTAACCTTCCGGGGTTATTTAATGCCTAATGAAAAATAAACATTCTTATACAATGAATATATAAATTTAAAAATAAAAATATTGAAAAAAAATATGGGTATTGGCATCACCCTGAAGTTGAATATCGGAAATGGGCAAAATTTTTGGTGTCGTCCCATTCCTAATTATCATATTCATAACGACCCGTAAGGGTCACAGTGGCTGGGAAATGGGACTCTTTATCAGGTTTCATCCAGGGAAGGGCAGGATAGCCCCAGTTCCTTGGATCAAGAGTCCCTCACCAGCATCTGTGTCCTTGATCACTGGCCTGAATTTCTCAGCCGCCACTTGCCCAAATATTTACATAGATGATGCGACCAGGGAAAATGTCTCGTGTACTGATAGCTGTGTCAACTGTTCGATGTCTCATGTACGTGTTGTCTCATGTACTACGATGTCTCATGCACGTGTTGTCTCATGTACTACGATGTCTCATGTACGTGTTGTCTCATGTACTACGATGTCTCATGTACTACGATGTCTCATGTACGTGTTGTCTCATGTACTACGATGTCTCATGTACGTGTTGTCTCATGTACTACGATGTCTTATGTACGTGTTCTCATGTACTACGATGTCTCATGTACGTGTTGTCTCATGTACTACGATGTCTCGTGTACGTGTTGTCTCACGTACTACGATGTCTCATGTACGGGTTGCCTCATGTGCTACGATGTCTCATGTACGTGTTGCCTCATGTACTACAATGTCTCATGCACGTGTTGTCTCACGTACTACGATGTCTCATGCACGTGTTGTCTCACGTACTACAATGTCTCATGTACGTGTTGTCTCATGTACTACGATATCTCATGTACTTGTTGTCTCATGTACTACGATGTCTCATGTACGTGTTCTCATGTACTACGATGTCTCATGTACGTGTTGTCTCATGTACTACGATGTCTCATGTACGTGCTGTGTCATGTGCTACGATGTCTCATGTACGTGTTCTCATGTACTACGATGTTTCATGTACGTGTTGCCTCATGTACTACGATGTCTCGTGTACGTGCTGTGTCATGTACTACGATGTCTCATGTACGTGTTGTCTCATGTACTACGATGTCTCATGTACGTGTTGTCTCATGTACTACGATGTCTCATGTACTTGCTGTCTCATGTACTACGATGTCTCATGTACGTGTTGTCTCATGTACTACGAGTCTCATGTACGTGTTGTCTCATGTACTACGATGTCTCATGTACGTGTTGTCTCATGTACTACGATGTCTCATGTACGTGTTATCTCATGTGTTACGATGTCTCATGTACGTGTTGTCTCATGTGTTACGATGTCTCATGTGTTACGATGTCTCATGTACGTGCTGTCTCATGTACGTGCTGTCTCATGTACTACGATGTCTCATGTACGTGCTGTCTCATGTACTCTGATGTCTCATGTCTGTACGTGCGTCAGACGCCACAGGCACACACGCCCTGCGTGTATATTGTGTATGGTTCAAGGTTTGTTACATATTTCGTGTGGTATCTGGTATCATGTAGAGTACGTGATGTATTGATTTGTCTTGTGTCTTGCATGGTAAAGCGAAGAAATTGTATCACTACCTCTGTTAAGTGCCAGATTAATTGCGATGTTAATGATGGTTATGTGATGTCGCCAGCAGCAACAGCCTGGTTAAGCAGGCAAACGGCAATTGACACTGATGGGCATGTCATTTACATAAGGGACCCACATACTGTCGGCAGGGTTTCTGATTCTGTGTTGTTGATTTAAGTCTGGCCCCGAGCACGGCTGCCAGGGTAGAAGAACTCTCGAAATAGGTCCCAGGTATATTGCGCATATTATATCGTATATTGCGCATGCTATATCGTATATCGTTCGTACTATGTTAAACCGTTCATCTAGTGCCACAACCGGGTTTAGATATTTAGATAAGACCAGAGCGTCACCAAGGTTGAACTGCCTTCTCATTTTCATCTAAATATTGGCTTAAGATAATATTGTTATCAGCTTGTGGACAGCTGTTTATCTAGCATGGTGTTCCCGCATACCTGGGCTCCGGACTCAGACATCGCATTGCTGAGTTAATGTCTTAAGAGGCACGTAAGTTCCCCCCGTCTTATAATAACAAGTTCATTTTTCCACTATAAGCTCTGGTGGCCTGGTGGTTAACGCTCTCGCTTCACACGGTGAGGGCCTGGGTTCGATTCCCAGCCAGAGTAGAAACATTGGACGTGTTTCTTTCCACCTGTTGTCTATGTTCCCCATCAGTAAAATGGGTACCTGGGTGTTAGTCGACTGGTGTGGGTCGCATTCTGGGACACTGACCTAAGGAGGCCTGGTCACAGACCGGGCCGCGGGGGCGTTGACCCCCGGAACTCTCTCCAGGTAAACTCCAGGTACCTTTTCCATAATTACTATCGCATTTGCTTGGTCTGCTTTCGTAAGGTGAAGTCCAGGATCTTTCCTTAATTCATGGTATAACTTAACAAATCTTTGATGACAATAGCGTTAGAGAGGTCTAAGCTTTCCTCAGTGAGGATATCGTCAAGTATTCCGCTATGGGTTTATTAGCTCTGGAAGTTTCAGGGTTTGTTCCAGCAGAGATGGAATTACTTATGCATTATTCCATCTTAGGATGACCTATCCCACGGAAGATCAAGGCTTGGTCTGCTAACCTGAGAACACAGTGAAAGTTAACCAATGAAATATTCGATGAAACATGTAAAATACTGAATCTGTGAAGGCCTTTCGGTGCAAGGAGTGGTGGAAATTCTATCATCCGTCCGGTAATAGCGAAACAGACGCTGCCTGACCGGGCTCACCTGATTGTTCTAGTAGGTGAGAAATTTCACCACCGTAATCTTAATTACCACTGCAGAATTCCACTGCTGAAACATTGCCAGTAATGAAGAGTTTTATTGATATCAGAAAAGTTAAAAATTGAATGAAGAAACACTACTTAAACGGTACAAAATACCTGCATGTTAACTTTACTATGAGGCAATTCTCTCTCTCTCTCTCTCTGTCTCTCTGTCTCTCTGTCTCTCTCTCTCTCTCTCTCTCTCTCTCTCTCTGTCTCTCTCTGTCTGTCTCTGTCTCTCTCTCTCTCTTTTTTTTTTTTTTTTTTTTGTTTTTTTTTTTTTTTACACAGGGTTTGACAAGGTTAAGGATCCCTAGCTTTATTGACAGCTATTTACAGGTTAAGGATTCCTAACTTTATTGGCAAGCTAAGAGCTGTTACCTACATCAGCTCATTTGAAAGCATTTTTGTCTCTGTCTCTCTCTCTCTCTCTCTCTCTCTGTCTCTCTCTATCTCTGTCTGTCTCTCTCTGTCTCTCTCTCTGTCTCTCTCTCTGTCTCTCTCTCTGTCTCTGTCTCTCTCTGTCTCTCTCTGTCTCTCTCTGTCTCTCTCTGTCTCTCTCTCTCTCTCTCTCTCTCTCTCTCTGTCTCTCTGTCTGTCTGTCTGTCTCTCTCTCTCTCTCTCTCTCTCTCTCTCTCTCTCTCTCTCTCTCTCTCTCTCTCTCTCTCTCACACACACACACACACACACACACACACACACACACACACACACACACACACACACACACACACACACACACACACACACACACACACACACACACCCAGGGGGGGGGGGGAAGAAGTTCCTTTCGACACGTGCTATTGACTTGTGGTAACAACCCGCGCACAGACGCATGCACGTACGATCACAGCCAGGAGCTACGACCCGACCAGTGCAACCACAAATAGGTGAATACACTCACCAACTTGGGGTTGAGGCGATGAGGACAACACTCGAGCATAGGAACAAAAATTCGGCAAGCGTTTTTTTTGTCTTTCAACATGAATCTATTAAGGACACAAGACTTACAGCTCTATACATTTCACTACTTTCCAAGTGGGTGCTATCGTAGTCACGCATTCTGATTGCCGATTTCTCTGTAGTCACGCTCAGAGCACACGTTATAAGGAGAGCCTTCAAATGCTGACGTAACAATTGACCTTTGTTCGTACAGGAAATATATCTTACTTTATTTATTAACCTCATGAAATGTGGGTCAGTGAACCACCAGCAGCAACAGTCTGATTGACTAAGCAAGCACCAGACGAGACTGGTCCAAAGCCGGGCCTTGAGACTAGAAAAACTCTGGGAATACATCGAAGGTTTACCAAAGGGGTTTGCCAGCATATCAGTATCGGCCTAAAGTTCAGTACAGTCTAATAATGATGGTATCGTTGGGTGTTGGCTAATTTTTGTAATATCTGTACCTGCAAAGTTTTTAGTATAGTCTCATCAGTACTCTTGATATTCTTTTAATCTAGTAGATAGTTCTTCTCATCTGGTAGCTTCGGTATTAATCTAGTAGATAGTTCTTCTCATCTGGTAGCTTCGGTATTAATCTAGTAGATAGTTCTTCTCATCTGGTAGCTTCGGTATTAATCTAGTAGATAGTTCTTCTCATCTGGTAGCTTCGGTATTAATCTAGTAGATAGTTCTTCTCATCTGGTAGCTTCGGTATTAATCTAGTAGATAGTTCTTCTCATCTGGTTGCTTCGGTATTAATCTAGTAGATAGTTCTTCTCATCTGGTAGCTTCGGTATTAATCTAGTAGATAGTTCTTCTCATCTGGTTGCTTCGGTATTAATCTAGTAGATAGTTCTTCTCATCTGGTAGCTTCGGTATTAATCTAGTAGATAGTTCTTCTCATCTGGTAGCTTCGGTATTAATCTAGTAGATAGTTCTTCTCATCTGGTAGCTTCGGTATTAATCTAGTAGATAGTTCTTCTCATGTGGTAGCTTCGGTATTGACTTCAAGTCCTCTGCTACTTCTCCGTCCCATCTTATCAGAGGTCGTAATAAACCCCAGTTAAGCAACATCGCACTATATTATCCATTTTTTTTTAAATACCTTAGAGTGGAAAGAAGTAAAAGTTGTTATGGAAGAACTACCTCAAAAATCCAAGTAGAGCCAGTGATCAAATTGTCTTCATTAATGTGAATTCAAATTGCATCTGAGTATTAACAATTCCAGTAATTTGCCGGTCAATGGGGACAAATTGAGAGTCTTAACTTCCAGTTACTTCCGTGTCTGCCATCTTAGCTTTTGCATCATAACTCTACTACCTAGGCTAACTACTTTTCTGCCTCTACCTGGGGAAAATATCCCTACTTCATAACTACTAATTCTCATGTGTTGATCAGTTTCACATATCCTAACTCTCTCTCTCTCTCTCTCTCTCTCTCTCTCTCTCTCTCTCTCTCTCTCTCTCTCTCTCGTGAGAGATTAATGGTGGAAATAAGAAAAGAGCAAGAGCAATATTTGTTTAGTAGATTAAGGTCGAAGGTAACCCTGCCTGAGCTGATAGTGGAGTGGTAAGGGAGCAGAGTGGGAGCGGTAGGTAGTTGGAGGAGTGGGAGTGGTAGCTGGAATGGGAGTGGTAGCTAGAGAAGTGAGAGTGGAAGTGGTAGCTGGAGGAGTGAGAGTGGGAATGGTAGCTAGAGAAGTGAACGGGAGTGGTAGCGGTAGCTGGGGAAGTGAGAGTGGGAGTTGTAGCTGTAGAAGTGAGAGTGGGAGCTGTAGAAGTGAGAGTGGGAGTTGTAGCTGTAGAAGTGAGAGTGGGAGTTGTAGCTGTAGAAGTGAGAGTGGGAGTTGTAGCTGTAGAAGTGAGAGTGGGAGTTGTAGCTGGAGAAGTGAGAGTGGGAGTTGTAGCTGGAGAAGTGAGAGTGGGAGCTGTAGCTGGAGAAGTGAGAGTGGGAGTGGTAACTGGGCGAGTGGAAGTGGTAGCTGGAGAAGTCAGAGTGGGAGTGGTAGCTGGAAGGGTGAGAGATGGGGCGTTAGAGGAGAAACTGAGCGATAAGTGGAAAGGTCAGAGATTGAAGATATAAGTGACAGAAGGAATGAAAATTTAGGAGGGAGGGAGGTGTGGAGATGATAGAAGAGGAAGGCATGAATGAAAGGAGCGATTAGACGAGAAAGGGAAATACAAACAGAGGAAAATTGAAGGATTAATTTTAGAAGAGGAAGAATGATGAGGGAGAGAAGGCTGCAATAGAGATGGAGAAATAAGAGAAGGGGAAACTCAGAATTAAGAAAGAGGGTTGGGAGGAAATTGATTAATATAATTGCCGAGGCGTCAAAACACAGGGGAAGAAAGCAGGATTCAGGGAGAGATGTTAGAAATGTGTGGAAGTGGCAGAGAGAGTAGAAGGTTAGTGCAGTGAGCACTATGTTGTACGTTACCAGGAAATTGTCTGTTTACAGATGGTAAATTGTAACCCTCGCATCTTTTTTTTTTTTTAGTGGGAGGAGAAATTGAAGTGGCTGACCTCTTCATTTATAAGAAATATTTGATGTGTAACCCTTCCACAGCGTCTAACACAAGCCACTTAACACCTAACACTTCGTATTAGGTGTTAAGATCTATCTCAATCACACACCTAGCGAGATGGTGCTACATATCATTGTTTTCTGATGTTGTATAGCTAATGAAAATAAATAAAAGGAGAGGGGAAGGTTTAAAGAAGACCTGGGAATATAGATAGTTATTAAGACTAACCCCAACAAGTGATTTTTTTTTTTTTGCACAGGGTTTGGCTAGGTTAGGTTAGGGATCCCTAACTTTATTGACAAGCTAAGGAGTCCTAACCTTATCGACAGGTTAAGGAGTCCTAACTTTATTGACAAGTTAAGGAGTCCTAACTTTATTGACAAGCTAAGGAATCCTAACCTTATCGACAAGTTAAGGATTCCTAACTTTATTGACAAGTTAAGGATTCCTAACTTTATTGACAAGGATTCCTAACTTTGACAAGTTAAGTTAAGGATTCTTTGCTTTATTGACAAGCTAAGAGCCATCTTTGGGCCAGCATTTTCATTTAATCAACTGACTTTATCTCGTTGATATCATTATTCTGTACGAACGTGTTCCAGACTCGTCATCCTGGGGATAAATGATCTCAGATGAAGTGATGTTCTGGAGGGTACACCCCAAGTGAAGTTGCTGCTTTCTGCCCGTCTTGTGGTGTAGAAGCTCGTTTCTCGCTGTCCTGGAAGTGGAGCCAAGTGTGGTACTTTGACAATGTTGGCCTTGTACTTAACAGTAAGGCCACCCACATCCCTCATCTATTGAAGGCTCTGCTGAAATGACAGATCTATCCAGGATGGGTCCAGGCGAGAGATGAGGCGTCTTACTCTGTTCTCTACTCTGTCAAGTAGTCGCAGATGTGATGGAGGCAGACAAACCAAGAAAGTGGAGCATACTCAGGGTGTGAGTGTACTTGTGTCTCATACAGAATCTTGCAACTCTTACTGTCGATCAAGTGCGAGATACGTCGAAGTGCTGTAAGCCTTCCTGGCTGCCTTGTTTGCAAAGATTTACAACGTGGTTCTTCATGGTCAGTTTGGAGTCAAATTTCACACCAAGGATATCAACTTCCCTGGGTACCAACACTCCCATTCATACTACTGCTCCGGCAGTACCATCATGGTGCCTAGAGAGCATTATCATTTGTGTTTTCTCAGGTGCAAATGTTACCTGCCATCGGTTTCTCTGAACAGTGTCTTGTGGTTCCTACAAAGAAAATAACTTGATGGAAAGCAGATCTATTTCTCTTGATATTTTGAGAACCAATATCGTGAAGCCCATAAAAAAAAATACCCTATTCATCTTATCAACTTCGAATGTTCCACCCTTCTTACAGTCAGGTTGAAAAGATTGGGTCTGGTTAGTAAACGGATGGGTGACTGCATGAACCCTGCCTTGCCCTTGTTTATGGGGGTTATCGACAATCCTGAGGCTTCCAGTACCAGGTAGGGCGTACCCAGATGGGATTGGGAAACATATTAGTCCACCCCAAAAATGGATTCAGATTAGTTTACTATTTTTGTTTTTGGCCGAGGCCAATACCAGCTCCAGTGGATATTGAAATTATGTTGACCCCGTTTAATTAAAAAATTGTTTACATTAGTTTATTGACTTGTGCATTTACATTTACATTTGGGGAATAAGCAGAATACGCGTCAAGTTGTTGATCTTTGTACCAAGTGTTTCTCTCAGAAAAAATGTCGTTTTGCGCATTTTTTTTTAATACCGACACCTTTCTCTGTTATCCCTGTACATTCTACATGATATTCTACATCGTAGGCTTCTTTGGATCATCATTGTTTTCGACCGGTACAGTTGAGACCCAGTCTTATCTACTTCTCATCCCCGAAGCCCAGGGTGGCTCTTGCTGGGGGGGGGGGGGGGAGTGGTAGATACTGGAATTCTGAGGAAAGATTCACAACCGTTGTACACCAAAACACAAAGACCACCGACGCATTACTCCTGACAAAGAAATTATCAGCGCCAGTAACCATTGGCTACCCTTCTTTTATGTACTAAGACGGTGAAGACCAGCGTTTGTTGCGACCTTACGCTCTCCCAGCCAGCTGCACCCTGAGTGCCGGATTGCAATTATCTGGCTCCCAGCTATAGGAGAGTAATCAAAGGTAGCTTATCTGATGTGCAAATCAGACTTTCCTTTGAGAAGCTGTATAAAATTTATAATAATAATATATTTACTGCAAGTACATGTAGAAGGTACACAGGCCTAACTGATATCAGTGATATACTAATATATAGAAAGCCGATTGTTATGCAGAGTATTTCGGGCAGATTAGGTCAGTTTTGTCCCAGGATGCGACCCACACCAATCGACTAACACCTAGGTACCCATTTTACTGATGTGTGAACATAGATAACCGGTGTAAGGAAACACGTCCGATGTTTCCACCCCTTCGCCGGGTATCGAACCCGAACCCTCACCGTGTGAATCGAGAACTTTTGCCGCCAGGCCACGGGGCACCGTAAACCTGTGTTAGGCTTCTTTCTGAGTTGGTCCCATTGATCTACAGTTCATTTGGTTGTAAGGCAACTCCTCTTCATAGGCTATTAATATTAATATCCAGCCTCTCTACATCCTAATTAATATACATTGTTTTATATGTTTCTACAATATAAATTATATATATACATGTCCTGCCATATAAACCGAACAGGTGAGTTTGGTCTAATTGGCAAGGGTGTTCTGTGCCGGAATAGCAAAATGGAAATTTGTTTTCGCCATAAATCAGCGGAAGGCAATCTGGGGATAACGAGAAAAATTTATATCATAAATTTTAAGTAATATTAAATAAAATAGACTTGACCTATGATACAGCAGAATTTACCTATTTTTTTTTTTGTTTGTGAGGTTTCTTAAATTTTGTTCAGAAATTAAAATCTTTATATCATTGTCAATAAAAAAAATTATCAATCATTCTGTAAAAGAATTTTTTGTGGAAAATTTTTATTTTTTAAGGAACTTCGGGCAATTTGGCAAGTTCGGTTTATTAAGTAGTATGTCGTGTCGGATAGGGACAGCTGGTCAGTTAGCAAGAACTCATTTAAAGTTAAGTCCTTTATAAACTTTTCTCTTATACGTTTAAATACATATTTTTTTTCATTTATGTTAATGTAAAAATTAATAATTTTGTACCAAAGGAACCTTAGAACAAGCGCAGTTTAATTTAGCATAATCCAGCTAAATATATTTGAAATAAGTTTACAGTAATTTAATAATAAGCAAACACAACGAAATATATTTTTCCGTCAGGTTCAGAATGATTTTTGTGAAATTATTGCATACACAAATATTAGCTTGCCTTATTCGGCAAGAAGGGCGTTGCCTTTTAAGTCAAAATTTCCAGTTTTATCTATTCGGCACGACATATATATATATATATATATATATATATATATATATATATATATATATATATATATATATATATATATATATATATATATATATATATATAAAATGTGCCGAATATGTAAAACTGGTCAATTAGCAAGAACTCATTTAAAATTAAGTCCTTTCTAAAATTTTCTCTTATACGTTTAAAGATATATTTTTTCATTAATGATAATGTAAAAAATTTTAATTTTGCACCAAAAGAATCTTAGAAAACTTACCTAACCTTATTATAACAAGAACAATTTATTTTAGCCTAACCTAACTAAATATATTTTAGATTTGTTTACAGTAATTTAATACTAAACAAACACAGTGAAATATATTTTTTTCGTTAGGTTTAGAATGATTTTGGCGAATTATTGCATACACAAATTTTCACTTGTCCTATATGGCAAGATGAGCGTTGCTATTTAAGCCAAGATCGCAAGTTCTGCCTATTCGGCACGATATATATATATATATATATATATATATATATATATATATATATATATATATATATATATATATATATATATCAAACCATACCCCCGGCCGGGATTGAACCCGCGACGGGCTGGAGTTTTGAGACTCTGACCGCCGGTTCAATCCCGGCTGGGGGTATGGTTTGTTTGCAATCGTGTCATTACGATTTCTTGAGTCATGTTGACGGCATTGAAGGGACTTGAGCTAGAGTTCGTCACGGCCACGCTAGCTGGAGATTCGTCTGTAAAAACTTGCATTTGTGGTCACAGTGGTGCCTGTGCTAACCTTCCTATGGTGTAGAAATATACCTAGTTGGATGAATCTTATTGTGGCTAGCTGGTCTAGTGGCTAACGCGACGGGCTGGAGTTTTGAGACTCTATGACCGCGGGTTCAATCCCGGCCGGGGGTATGGTTTGTTTGCAATCGTGTCATTACGATTTCTTGAGTTTTATATATATATATATATATATATATATATATATATATATATATATATATATATATATATATATTACCCTGCTTTGTGCAGATATCTTCATTAAAAATGGCATTTCTTCTGTGTATAGGATAGGCCATCCTGACAAAGGGTAATTCTCGAGCAACAGTAACTCCAGCTCTCCTGGAACGAAGTTCCCATGGCTACTGAATCTTCATTATAATACTTTCCTTATTCAGGCTGACAGATTTTAACTCCGCAGTATATATGAAACCCATCCTGTGTTATGGAATACATCAGTGAAACATAACAATCTTTTGTTCGTACTGTAACTAATATATAGCATAGGGTAGCAGTACACTGCTGTTGTATCCAGTTTTGCTGACAGTATATCTACCCCTTCCTCTTACTACACCTTACCCTAGATAGCTCCCACTTTCCCATCCCCCTAACTGCCCATAAGGACTGGTTTTGGCTGTGAAATTAGAGTACTAAAGCCCTTGTGGGGCCCTTCTTTCCACCGGTGGAAGAGCTCTTTTTCTCATAGTAACTAATTGAATTAGTGCACACAATGTACTCGACTCCAGCGTCTCCCCATTCATCACTCTTCCAACTTAATTGGATTGAACCATTTGTGGATTGGGCTCCATTTATGTGAAGTTAGGTCTTGCGTCCATCTGCACCTCATTCCGTTTCACTGTTGTAGCCAGGCAATAAGACTTTTCTTGACGTCTTAAATGACCTGTCTACCAATACAGTAATGTAGTGCGTCTGTCAAGCAGTTAGCGGATCTGGAGGATCGAGCCTCCAGTATTGCTTGCGTTAAATGATTTACACGAATTTTGCACTTCACATGGAGTAATAACGGCAGTAGCAGCAATAATAATAATAATAGTGATAATATAATAATAATAATTAATAATAATGTCCAGCTGTTATGTAAGGAGCAAGACTTATGCAGTGCTGCGTTACTACCTATAAAAATTGGTTTCGTTGGCCGCAGCTTAAGTATTAAGGGTGAAGGGCTGTTCTTTTTTACAACCTTCATATAAAAGGAAAGTTAACAACGCTTCCCTAGATGTCTTCTAAAGATATTTGATAAGTTCCTCAAGTTTCTTCCTGGTTATCCGGACTGCGTTAGACTGCGTACAGCCAGCACCAACCTGATTGATCTGTGAATCAATCAGGGACTTCTGACCCATGAAATCAATAGTGAAGTTAGTCGACCAAGTCAGTCATAACAACCAGCTAATCAAACACCCACGTAGCTGAGCTATTTAGTTAGCTAGGTACCGAGGAAGACAGCTACCCGAACAACTAGACAGCCAACTAGTTAGATGCCCAGCCAGCCAGCTGGCTACATAGACGTTAAGCTCAGGAATCCCATCAGGCCATCACCCAACCCATTGTCATCTTGTGGGAAAGGTCAGGCCTTCAAGATTCTAAGGGAAAGGTCGCAGTGTCATTATTCTGGTACTTGTTGAAGGAGAGAGTGAATTAATGAATATCTGTAAATGGAAGGTAGTGAATGAACATGTGAGGGTAAGTATATGACTGCCGAGTGTTGAAAGGTTGGATATCGGATCACTTTTTTCAGTGTATATTTCTTGGAGGAGCAAGAGCGAGCGTTTTTGTAGGTCAGAGACGAGGGAAAGGTTGGTATGAATGTTTGAAGCTTCGGATCTCTCTCAGCCAGAGTTGGTTGTGCAAATTTGATAACTTGTGTTGGTAGAAAAGACACTACACTCATTGACCTGTGGTGGTAGAAAATATGCATACATTGACCTGTGCTGATAGAAAGCGCACGCACGCACTCGCGTGCTTATGACGATGTTTCGGTCCGACGTTGGACGTTTACAAGTCACACTGTAATTTGTAAATGGTCCAAGTGGAACCGAAACGTCGTCATAAATTTTTCTCTTCTATGTTTGGGTTATTTGTGTATTGTTCTAGTCACGGTATTGTGCCTTTTTGTTCTTACACACTGTCTTGGTAGCTGGGTTCCTGGCCTCACCCAGACCATTAATATTGTTGGAGGGATTCTCTTCCTTGCTTCGAAACTGCTGTAGACTGTACTATATCCTCATGAAAGCAAACGCGAAGCTCTAACGTGCCGTGTCAAGGTTCTTCTAATCAAGTCTCTCTGATTAATTACTCACCCAGTTACTAGCCAGATCTGATGGTCCTTAATCTGAACGGGCGACGCGCTTATCATAAACATAAGTAAGTTTATTCAGGTATACACATATACAGTTACATAGATTATCATACATAGCAACATATATGTGTAGAGAACCTAGGATAACTAAAAAATGTTTGACAAAGTGACTTATTTCCATTAGATTTTCTTTGGATGGTTAGCCTCGGAGAGTAAATAATCCAGGATAATCGTAAAAAAACAATGTTGCTTATTTATGTTTTCATCCTTAATCCTCTTCACAGGATGCGGCCCAAAAGAGTCGATTAAATTAACTGCTAGGTAGCTATTGACTTATCAGGGGCAGCAGGTGTTGGGAGACGTTCCCATACACCCCTGCCGCGCCCAGGATTCGATCTGGACTCTTTCTGTTGTGACCCAAATGCTCTGCAATAAATTGAGGTACTTAAGTACCTTTAATTTCGTGTAGTCTCTCCGCATTATTTAGGCATTTGTAAACAAAGCAATTTTTTCTGCTTTAGTTAATCCTTTTACGTTACGCGTTTTCTATGATGTCAAGCAATACACAACTTCTATTATAGTTAGCCTGGAAATGTATGTCACATTTTCTGTGATACACTTCTTGTCTTCCAAAGAAAATGATGGTGTATTTAACGCCAGCTCTTATATTTTGTACTAAAGCTACTTCAATATACTACAGAAAGCACAAATTCTTCGTGCATCTTGGTGTTCATTTCGGTTCATTGGAACTTCAAGATTAAAGACAGTAATTTTATTATGAGATCTAGGAAAAAATTACCAGAGATGGTTCTAGAGTAACATTTTTACACTATTTCGTCTCTCTCTCTCTCTCTCTCTCTCTCTCTCTCTCTCTCTCTCTCTCTCTCTCTCTCTCTCTCTCTCTCTCTCTCTCTCTCTCTCTCTCTCTCTCTCCCCCCCCCCTGTTCGTTCGTCCTGACTAAATTGTTCGTAATGAACTCTTTAAGTTGGTCTAATGTGTACCCCACTCAGGCCACTTCACCACCTGGTCAACACACTTGTTGTGATGTTTGAGGATAACGGGTAGTTGTTCGTTTTTGTGTGTTTGTATAATTGTGTAATGTATATGTGTATGTATTTATGTATAAATGCATATGTATGTATTTATGTATAAATCTATATTGTTTAACATTTTACAAGTATTTTTAACAAGCAACCTTGGCAACCTATAGATACTAACAAGATTTTAATCCAACGAAATATTTTATAATGGCAGACATTTGGAATCCTTGGTCTGGGATCGGGCCGCGGGGACGTTGACCCCCGAAAGCATTCTTCAAGTAACCATCAGGTATGGTAAATAATAAAATAATTGAGCATATCTCAAAATAACTTGAGAAGCGGGTTGTATGAATGATTATGAAATAGAGAATTATATTGTGTGGTCCTAAACTTGAAGACTCACGAAGAGCTTTAAGTCGTAAAAGCCTTCTGTAAGAAGCTCTTTCTGGGTTGTAAGAATAACTTAAAGTGGGTGATATTCACTCAGTGGCCACTTTATTAGGTATACCTCTTCACCTGCTCGATAATGCAAATATCTAATCAGGTAATCACGAGGCAGCGCCTCATTGCTTAAAAACATGCAGACATGGTCAAGAGGCTCGTTTGTTGCTTAGACTGAACACCAGTATTGGGATGAAATGTAACTTTGACGGTGGAATGATTGTTGGTGGTTTGAGTATCTCAGACACTGCTGATCTGGGATTTTCATGACAAGCCTCTTAGAGTTTACAGAGAATGGTGTGGAAAATGCAAAGCATCCAGTGAGCGGTAGTTCTGTGGGTGAAAAACGCCTTGTTAATGAGAGAGGTCAGAGGAGAGCGGCCAGACTGGTGCAAACTGACAGGATGGCGACAGTAACTTAAATAATGACACATTACAACAATGGTATTAAGAAGAGCATCACTGAACGCACAACACGTCGAACCTTGAACAACAGACCAAACCAGATTCCAATCTTGTCAGCTAAGAACAAGAAACTGAGGCTACAGTGTACACAGGCTCACCAGAATTGAACAATTAAAGATTGGAAAAACGTCGCCTGGTCCGAAGAATCGGGATTTCTGATGTAACATGCAGGATGGTTAGGTTAGAATTTGGCGTAAACCTTTCGGATGTGGTGCAACGGGAGATTCGCTGCATGAATGTGAAGCCGACAAATCTGCAGCAGCAGCTGCATGGTTCATGTCAACATAGGCCAGAATCTCGAAGGAATATTTCTAGCACCTTGTTGAATCCACGCCATGAGGAATTCAGGCTGTTCTGGGGACAAAAGGTGGCCCTGCCTAGTACTAGAAGGGTATACCTAATAAGTTGGCCAGTGAGTGTAAGGTGCGTCAAACTTTCACTTCATTTGACAGATAGTTTGATAAATTTTATAGGGTATTTGCAAAGGTTTACAATTAAACTTTGTGAGAAAATGAGTTAGATCTAAGAGTAGCCGATTATTTTTAAATCAATATAATCACATTTTGGTTGAAACACTTTATAAATTTAAGCTTTTCTTTATCTTTTAATGCACAAAACCCTTCAAGGAAGGTTCCTTGATGTTGGTGAGGGGCTCTTGATTTAGGGAATTGGATCTGTGCTCCAGTTCCCCGAATTAAGCCTGAATGCCTTCCACATCCCCCCCCAGGCGCTGTATAATCCTCCGGGTTTAGCGCTTCCCCCCTTGATTATAATAATAATAATTAATGCACTAAAATAGAATAAAATATAAACCTGTTACCTTGGATATAGCTTACCTTTGAAGAATTTCGAGAGTATATCTACTCTTGTCAAGAAAATATAACTAGCTTGTTACTAGTTAGAACTGATAGGGCATAAATATTGATGTGTCATGACGTGTTTATTTTATTTATGATATGTCCGTGCCGCAGCCTTTGATACCTTTGATGGGTTTCGAGAGTGTGTGTTCTCCCTCAGCCCGGCCATGGGCTAGGCTTGTCTGGTGCTTGCTTGGTCAACTACCTGGAGGTTATTCCGGGGATCAACGCCCCCGCGGCCCGGTACATGACCAGGCCTCCCGATGGATCAGGGTCTGATCAACCAGGCTGTTACTGCTGGCCGCACGCAGTCCAACGTACAAGCCACAGCCCGGCTGATCCAGCACTGACTTTAGGTATCTGTCCAGCTCTCTCTTGAAGGCAGCCAGAGGCTTATTGGCAATTCCCCTAATGCTTGATGGGAGGCTGTTGAACAGTCTTGGGCCCCGGACACTTATGGTGTTTTCCCTTAGTGTACCAATGGCGCCCCTACTTTTTATTGGGGGCATTTTGCATCGCCTGCCCAGTCTTTTACTTTCGTAGGGAGTGATTTCTGTGTACAGATTTGGGACCATTCCTTCCAAGATTTTTCAAATGTAGATTATGATATATCTCTCCCTCCTGCGTTCCAACGAGTACAAGTCAAGTGCTTCCAAGCGTTCCCAGTAGTTAAGGTGCTTGACAGAACTTATACGTGCAGTAAAGGATCTCTGTACACTCTCTAGATCTGCGATTTCACCTGCTTTGAATGGAGATATTAATGTACAGCAGTATTCCAGCTAACCCATACGAAGTCTCCCTTATTATCAACGCACTGAAAAACAAGGCAGGAGATTTAAATACCTTACCACCCTTTATATACAAAAATGTGTCACAAGTACTATCACCAATCATTGCAACACTCTTTAACAAATCCATTGAATCCTCCACCTTCCCTACAGCTCTCAAAATAGCAAGGGTCACCCCGATCCATAAAGGAGGAGACCAAACAGAGTTGAATAACTATAGGCCAATATCCAATTTACACCCTCTCTCAAAAATCTTCGAAAAATTAATTCATAAACGAATCTACTCCTACCTCATCTCCCAAAACATTCTCAACCCCTGCCAATTTGGATTCAGGCCTAATAAAAATACTAGTGATGCTATTATACACATACTAGAACATATATACACTGCAATAGAGAAAAAAGAAGTCCCACTGGGGATCTTCATTGACTTACGTAAAGCTTTTGATACAGTTGACCATGACTTGCTCCACGTAAAATTGTCACACAATGGTATTAGAGGGCACTCCCTCAACTACCTCAAGTCATACCTCAGCAACAGAAGCCAATATGTGTACGCAAATGGGGCAAGCTCTTCCACTCAACCAATTACAGTTGGTGTCCCACAGGGAAGTGTCCTTGGCCCTCTTCTCTTTCTCCTATACATAAATGACCTACCAAATGCTTCGCAATTACTCAAACCCACACTTTTTGCAGATGACACTACATACGTCTTCTCTCACCCGAGCCCAGTCACGCTAGCCAATACTGTAAACACCGAATTACAGAAAATATCTACCTGGATGAGGACTAACAAACTTACACTAAACATTGACAAAACCTACTTCATTCAGTTTGGTAACAGAGCTACAGATGTACCTCTTAACATAACGATAAACGGATCACCTATCACAAAGCTAACAGAGGGAAAATTCTTAGGAATCCACCTTGATAATAGACTCAAATTTCATACACATATACAACAAATTTCTAAGAAAATTTCCAAGACTGTAGGCATACTATCGAAGATACGGTACTATGTTCCACAGTCAGCCCTCCTGGCCCTATATCACTCTCTTATTTACCCCTATCTCATCTATGGAATTTGTGCATGGGGCTCAACAACAATTAACCATCTCAGACCACTAATTACCCAACAAAAGGCTGCAGTTAGAATGATAACAAATTCTCACTACAGGCAGCACACTCCACCAATATTCAAAACACTCAACCTACTCACCATACAAAACATCCATACTTATTATTGCACTTATTACATACATAGAACACTTAACTCTGATATTAACCCTCCCCTCAAACATCTTGCCAACCTCAACAGAACACATGACCATAACACAAGGCACAGATCACTCTTTGATGTTCCTCGAGTCCATCTCACGCTATGCAAAAACTCAATGCACATAAAAGGCCCTAAAATCTGGAATTCATTACCTGTAAATATAAAAGAAACACTACCTGTTTATAAATTCAAGTCTCTTCTCAAAGATCACTTACTCACCCAAAACCAAATAAATACTGAATAACTGAACCTTATACATTGTATATCCTATATGTTACTCACAATTACATCACACAAATGTTAAACCTAGGACCCAGTCTAACTTTGTTATTTTTTTAAATACACTACCTAACAGAATACTCCATTCTACTGAATGTACAGCAATGCATGCAACCATATGACCTCTTTGTAATACTCATTTGTGCTTTATAGTTATCTGTTTACAATAATGTTTTATCACTGATTTCATCATTGCTTAGTTAATCTTAAGTTAATTTTAAGCCAGCCCGTAATGCTATGCATATAAGTGGCTTTGGCATGCTGCTCTTGGCTGTTGCAGCCTAGGCTGTTGCTGCCGACGGCCCGCTGACCCAGGTATTTGCCACTGGTGCAGTCTTGTTACCCAGGATCAAGGTAAGTACTGGTATGCATCAAGGGCTTTTCAAGCTTTCAGACCCTTTGGAGTGTAGTAGATATGATGATCATCAGGCAGTTGTCTAAGTCACGAGTTCATCTCGTACGTTTATCAATAAAGTTCTCGTGCAGTGAAGTTCCATATTGCTGACAAGTATAAAGTCACGTGACTGCAGAAGACCAACACTGGATCGTGCTACCATGATACCTAAACCTCGAGGAGTAGGCGGACGCATAAATATCAAACATTGACTAACATGGGTGGTTGAGGAAGTTAGGATAACAGCAGAGCGGGATGACTCAGCACGTGGAGTGAGGTCGTGTAACATGACTATCACCACCCCATGTAAGGTAGAGGAGGTGATGGCGACACGCTGTGATGTGATGGTTCGCTGCCAGGAACAGCACCATGTCGGGCCGCAGGCGCCGGAGAATTTTGGGGCATTTCCGCAGCGGGTGTGCGTACAACCGCTGCGGTTCGGGAATTCACTTCCCGAAGGAAGGATGGTGGTTGAGTATTTTTTAATAATTAACGTTATTTAGTTTACTTTTTTACGTTAATGAATAAATGTTTGATCTTTTTATGTAATTTAAGTTTAAATTTCTATTGTTTTACTTTTATTCTCAACAGTATCAATAAGTGGATAAAAAGGCTTCGGGGAAGAATATTTGGATTTCTTCCTAAAGCCATTTGAGTATTCCACTTCCCTTAAAACCCCATATTTTCATTCTTTCTTACCAGTAGGTATATTTTATTACATAATATGGTACAAAAGATTTAAGAGATACACAAAAACGGTATTGTGCCTTTTTTTGTTATTTGGTATAAATATGTCATATACAGTATATAAGGTTTGAGAGATAAATTTCTAGTACCAATTGTTATATATTTGTCACTGATTATGATGCGAAAATCTCATCCGGCTCCACAGAGCTGGGGCGCGTGCCCAAGATACAGCATTACCCCTCTGAATAGCAAGCGAAGAGTTGCTGGAATTGAAAACAAGCCACCCTGGAAGCCCTAGTTACCCTGATGAGTCTTTTTGCCTAGCTCCTTAATGAACTTAGATCAATAATATAATAGTTTAATGTGAGCGAGGCAACACGAGGTGTATGGTTCAGACAGTCCAGGTTTTGTGTTTTAATGCATTGTACAGTTTAGTGTAGGGATGGAACGATAAGGATTTTTGCTTATAGCGATACTCAGTTTTAAGTCGAGAGCGATACCATGAGTATTAGCCGGTACCACACCGATACCATAAAAATCAGCTGATACCGATACTTGGCACATTTCTGGTTTTGTTTTTTGCTTGAAAAGGGAAGTGCAAAAAAATGTGTAGCAGTTGCTGGTGAGGAATTATTATGGACTTAGAGAGGGAGATAGGGAAGGAGTGGAGGGGTTGCTATGTACTTTCACCAAACATTTCCACCAGAGGGTCACAGATGTTCTCTCCTTCCCCCTCCCCCCATTACGTCACTGCTGTGTATAATGAGCAGTGAGTGATCTTTCAGTAAGAGCGGAGGAGTGTAACACATGAGGCCCAGACGACACAGACGAGAGAGCAATGTAACACACGAGGCCCAGACGACACAGACGAGAGAGCAATGTAACACACGAGGCCCAGACAACACAGACGGGAGAGCAATGTAAAACACGAGGCCCAGACAACACAGACGGGAGAGCAATGTAAAACACGAGGCCCAGACAACACAGACGGGAGAGCAATGTAACACATGAGGCCCAGACGACACAGACGAGAGAGCAATGTAACACACGAGGCCCAGACAACACAGACGGGAGAGCAATGTAAAACACGAGGCCCAGACAACACAGACGAGAGAGCAATGTAAAACACGAGGCCCAGACAACACAGACGGGAGAGCAATGTAACACATGAGGCCCAGACGACACAGACGAGAGAGCAATGTAACACACGAGGTCCAGACAACACAGACGAGAGAGCAATGTAACACACGAGGCCCAGACAACACAGACGAGAGAGCAATGTAACACACGAGGCCCAGACAACACAGACGGGAGAGCAATGTAACACATGAGGCCCAGACAACACAGACGGGAGAGCAATGTAACACACGAGGCCCAGACAACACAGACGGGAGAGCAATGTAAAACACGAGGCCCAGACAACACAGACGGGAGAGCAATGTAAAACACGAGGCCCAGACAACACAGACGGGAGAGCAATGTAACACACGAGGCCCAGACAACACAGACGGGAGAGCAATGTAACACACGAGGCCCAGACAACACAGACGAGAGAGCAATGTAACACACGAGGCCCAGACAACACAGACGGGAGAGCAATGTAAAACACGAGGCCCAGACAACACAGACGGGAGAGCAATGTAACACACGAGGCCCAGACAACATAGACGGGAGAGCAATGTAACACACGAGGCCCAGACAACACAGACGAGAGAGCAATGTAACACACGAGGCCCAGACAACACAGACGGGAGAGCAATGTAAAACACGAGGCCCAGACAACACAGACGGGAGAGCAATGTAAAACACGAGGCCCAGACAACACAGACGAGAGAGCAATGTAACACACGAGGCCCAGACAACACAGACGGGAGATCAATGTAACACACGAGGCCCAGACAACACAGACGGGAAAGCAATGTAAAACACGAGGCCCAGACAATACAGACGGGAGATCAATGTAACACACGAGGCCCAGACAACACAGACGGGAGATCAATGTAACACATGAGGTCCAGACAACACAGACGGGAGATCAATGTAACACATGAGGCCCAGACAACACAGACGGGAGATCAGTGTAACACATGAGGTCCAGACAACACAGACGGGAGATCAATGTAACACATGAGGCCCAGACAACACAGACGGGAGATCAATGTAACACATGAGGTCCAGACAACACAGACGGGAGATCAATGTAACACACGAGGCCCAGACAACACAGACGGGAGATCAATGTAACACATGAGGTCCAGACAACACAGACGGGAGATCAATGTAACACATGAGGCCCAGACAACACAGACGGGAGATCAATGTAACACATGAGGTCCAGACAACACAGACGGGAGATCAATGTAACACATGAGGTCCAGACAACACAGACGGGAGATCAATGTAACACATGAGGTCCAGACAACACAGACGGGAGATCAATGTAACACATGAGGCCCAGACAACACAAACGGGAGATCAATGTAACACATGAGGTCCAGACAACACAGACGGGAGATCAATGTAACACATGAGGTCCAGACAACACAGACGGGAGATCAATGTAACACATGAGGCCCAGACAACACAAACGGGAGATCAATGTAACACACGAGGCCCAGACAACACAGGCGGGAGAATAATGTAACACACGAGGCCCAGACAACACAGGCGAGAGAATAATGCAACACACGAGGCCCAGACAACACAGACGGGAGATCAATGTAACACACGAGGCCCAGACAACACAAACGGGAGATCAATGTAACACACGAGGCCCAGACAACACAGGCGGGAGAATAATGTAACACACGAGGCCCAGACAACACAGGCGAGAGAATAATGCAACACACGAGGCCCAGACAACACAGACGGGAGAGCTATGTAACACACGAGGCCCAGACAACACAGACAGGAGAGCAGTGTAACACACGAGGCTCATGTGGTTAGAACTCATCGTCTTGAAGTCAGTATTTCACTGTGGCTAAAACAGTCACATGGGTCACTTTTCATGAGCCTTAAAACAAAAATTAACTGACTGCGTACACACCGATATGAAACGATTTATGTTTGCCTGGGGTCGAGACTCTTGCTCTTGGTCCCGCCTCCAAGATCATTTTGATCTGCGTCACTGATGAATGGCCTCTTGGGCCTTATCACAGCTACTCGAGAAATTGTGCATTGAGTTTGCCTACACCACTGCCTCACTGCCTCACCCGATTCATTCCACTTTTCAGTCTTCCTGAGACTAAAGAAATACTTAGTTTCATCCATATAGCTCATCTGTTTCTTCAGCGTCCATCTGCGTCCCTTTGATCCTGTTCCTCTTAATTCAAACAGTTGTTCTTTTCTTCCCTATCACTTCCTCTTTAGAATTTATATCTTGTAATAATGTGTTGCCGTGTCCTCTCCGCCAGGGTTGTCAAGTTCGGTTCCTTAACGTCTCTTCACAGTGCAGGTACTATCCTGGTTCCAGCTGTATAGCCCTTGTGGCTTAGCGCTTCTTTTTGATTATAATAATAATAATATCCTGGTTCCAAACCTTTCGACCTTTACAAATATTACCAGAATTATTTGACCAATAATTCGCTCAGATAATCACTGGTTAAGGTTCTATATATTGTCATACATTTGACTGTCTTAGGTGCGGTAAAATACTGTAAGTTAATGAGAGGATGAACTGAAACCTTTCCTACGCATGTTAGTCCACTCACGGTCAAGGCTCGGATTCTTCTCCAGGTCCTCTCACGACCAGTACTCTGTTCCGTATGTGCATCTTCGTATGGACAATTTTTGGTCCATTCTTCCTCTTGTGTAGCCAGCTCCAGTCCCTCCATAAAAACAATGGACTCCTCCTTTACCTCCTAACTTCTTTACGGTCTAGCCTGTGGGTTAGAGCGTCATGTGGTTTTCGCTCACCCTGAGGCGGCTAAAACATGGGTTCAAGTCCTTGGCTAGTCGCAGTGTTGTTATTGACGTATAATATGTATATTCACGGAAGCCTGGTTTGAGACTGGGCTTCGAGGGTAGAAAAACCGTCGAAACCTGACACAGGTATGCCCCAGGTACGTATAATAATCAGATGCTAATGTAGAAATATACAAAAATAAAGTCTCTTAAAATATTGTGGTAAAGCTTCCGTGGCCATGGCCGGGCTCCGGGAGTAGAAAAGCTCTCGGAATTCACCATAGGCAAAGGTACATGTATATACCAAAGCTCAGTTTTACGCTCTTGGTAACTATTACCTGAGTCATGCAGGTGGGACGTTCCCGCCTCGGGGAATGAATTTCTGGGAAGGTCGAACACCTCAGGACACGTGTTGAAGGTCGCAAGGTAGGGAGGAAGGGAGAGGGAGGGAGGGAACGAGCGAGCGAGAGAAGGATGGAGCGAGAGAAGGAGGGAGCTAGAGAGTGGAGGAGGGAGCGAGCGAGCAAGCGAGCTCTAAGTACACATGAGGACGGGAATGTAGGTAGGAAGGAAGGAAGGTAAGAGATATGCAGGCACGCTGCCTGACGTGAGCCTCACTGATAGACACGCAGTCACCAAGTCTAGAAGAATGAGTAACAGTACCGTAGCTCCAACAATTCACAATTAACCCAAAATATTAGAAAGGAAATCTGAACGTTTGTTCATACAGCACCATTATCATGTTAAGATTTACATTATAATGGGAAGAGTTGTATAAAAGTATAAAGATATATTATACTAAAGATAGTATGAAAAGTTATGTAACAGTGTAAAGACTAATATAGAGAATAAAGAGTAACTCTTCGTACTGTTATGTAACAGTATGGAGAGTTGTGTAACAGTATGGAGACTTGTGTGACAGTATGGAGACTTGTGTGACAGTATGGAGACTTGTGTAACAGTATGGAGACTTGTGTGACAGTATGGAGACTTGTGTAACAGTATGGAGACTTGTGTGACAGTATGGAGAGTTGTGTAACAGTATGGAGACTTGTGTAACAGTATGGAGACTTGTGTGACAGTACGGAGAGTTGTGTAACAGTATGGAGACTTGTGTAACAGTATGGAGACTTGTGTAACAGTATGGAGACTTGTGTGACAGTATGGAGACTTGTGTGACAGTATGGAGACTTGTGTGACAGTATGGAGAGTTGTGTAACAGTATGGAGACTTGTGTGACAGTATGGAGACTTGTGTAACAGTATGGAGACTTGTGTGACAGTATGGAGACTTGTGTAACAGTATGGAGACTTGTGTGACAGTATGGAGACTTGTGTGACAGTATGGAGAGTTGTGTAACAGTATGGAGACTTGTGTGACAGTATGGAGACTTGTGTGACAGTATGGAGAGTTGTGTAACAGTATGGAGACTTGTGTGACAGTATGGAGAGTTGTGTAACAGTATGGAGACTTGTGTGGCAGTATGGAGACTTGTGTGGCAGTATGGAGACTTGTGTAACAGTATGAAGAGTTGTGTAACAGTATGGAGAGTTGTGTAACGGTATGGAGAGTTGTGTAACAGTATGGAGAGTTGTGTAACAGTATGGAGAGTTGTGTGACAGTATGGAGAGTTGTGTAACAGTATGGAGAGTTGTGTAACAGTATGGAGAGTTGTGTAACAGTATGGAGAGTTGTGTAACAGTATGGAGAGTTGTGTAACAGTATGGAGAGTTGTGTAACAGTATGGAGAGTTGTGTAACAGTATGGAGAGTTGTGTGACAGTATGGAGACTTGTGTGACAGTATGGAGACGTGTGACAGTATGGAGACGTGTGACAGTATGGAGAGTTGTGTAACAGTATGGAGACTTGTGTGACAGTATGGAGAGTTGTGTAACAGTATGGAGAGTTGTGTAACAGTATGGAGAGTTGTGTAACAGTATGGAGAGTTGTGTAACAGTATGGAGAGTTGTGTAACAGTATGGAGACTTGTGTGGCAGTATGGAGACTTGTGTGGCAGTATGGAGACTTGTGTAACAGTATGAAGAGTTGTGTAACAGTATGGAGAGTTGTGTAACGGTATGGAGAGTTTAATTAATTACAGTACGGATAGTTGTATTGGTTGAAAAATTATATGACAGTATGTAGAGTTACACTACTGTGAAGAATTATATATTACATTGTTATGCCGTCATTTTCTGACTCTGGCTTTTATGTACCTGCTTTTCACTCTCACTCTGAGTGACTGTCACTACAGGAAGGACATACAAAGAGTCTTCCATAGGTTGAAGGTTGGTAACTAAACCCATTAAAGACGTCACATATATCAACGAGTGAATGCCTAGCCATTATCAACACTAATTCTGATGGTCTCGCTCAGGTATTCACTGATTGTTTACCGACGTCCTTTCCCTCCTTCCCTCTGCCCGGTTCCTGACCAGGTCTTTTGGTTGACGGTCTGAGCCATGCCGGGTCACCAACTGGAAAAGACCCAGACCAGGACAACACCGGTGAGCCACATCACATCACGGTCTGGCCTGAGCATTAAGGTTGTTGGTGAGGTCGCATGCGCAGCTCTACGTGGGCAGCACAACCTGGCTGATCGGGAACTAACTTAAGGAACGTATCAAGTTCGTCAGGTTAATCCTGCTTCTCATTCGATATTAAGATGTAAGTTGTAGCACTGTATCATACTTTGCAAATGATAATAGAATTTGCACGAGTATAGCACCCAGCGAATCTCCAAGCTGATATTAACAAATTTCCGTTACTCCGTTATGGAAAAACTAAAAACCAGAAGGGAATAAAACACAAGCTCAAACCGCTCATTAAAGTGGAAAATGAGGGACTTTAAGATTGATAATAGCAGAGTTTACCTTCAAGGGTCATATTATAAACGCAAGAAAATTGATAGGCTGCGAAAGTAGAACCTTAAAAAAAGATATGCCAAACTATTGATGATACCCTTCAAGCCATTTGTGCTCTATACTGGTGCACAGTAACAGCCCCTTGCAAGACAGGAAAATATCGCAAAACTGGAGAAAGTACCGAGAATCTTCCTTGCCTGTATAAGTTCAGTCAATCACTTAAATTATTGGAATGCCTTAAGTCCCTTAAACTGTGCTCCTTAGAACTTGAGAGAGAAACAAGCATTATAATTTAAACCTGGAAAATTTATAAAGGGATTGGTTCCAAAACTGCACCCAGAAATTACTCCCCGCGATAGCAAGTCTTGGTGGCCGGTACCTCCAGTGAGAAGCAGGGGCGCAGATAACTCAGGTCAGCATCTTCCACTCGTATAAAAGGGGCAATTGCCATCAGACCCCTAATTGTCTCCAATAGTGAGCTTAAAAAATTCTAGTTCCTGATCAGCCGGGCTGTGGTCCCTGTTTTGGACATGTTTAAAGTCAGTACCAACAGCCTAATTGATCAGGCCATAAAGCATGAGGCTTGTTCTAGGACTGGGCTGCGGGGGTAGTGAAACCCAGAATCGCCTTCAAGTAACCTTTAGGAGCTTAGGTAATTGATTAAGGGTGGTGATGGGAGGTTAGTGGTGGTGATGGGAGGTTAGTGGTGGTGATGGGAGGTTAGTGGTAGTGATGGGAGGTTGGTGGTAATGATGGAAGGTTGGTGGTAATGATGGAAGGTTGGTGGGTGTGAGGGAGAGTGGACGGGACCGCAGAAAGGTCACCCCAGACTGTATCCAGTTGGTGTTCAATTGATGGCAATTGTATGCGGCTTTGCTCAAGTTGGGGTGTTGTGCTGTTGCTTCACAGTGTGAGGATGAGGCCACTCCATCCTACGACCTCACGTTCTTCCCTTTCCACACCCATGCACCGTCCTCAGAGTCTGTAATTACCAAGTAATATTAGCTCCCAACAGAGCTGGAACGAAACCTTTAAAACTTTTGTAGCTACTGAACCCATAGTGGAATACTTAACGATATCATTTATTTTCTTATTGAAGTCTCTCATCTGAAGCAAGCGTATTTCATTAGGTCATGTATACAACCCATCCTCTCTCATGGAATATAACAAGGAGTGGTATTTGTTTAAAAAATTTAGCTGTCATATAGGATAAGGTAACTGCGCACTATCAGTATTGTTAAATGATATAAAAAAATGCATGCGGACGAGGTTTTACTCCTGCCTTCATATTATACTTGTCGCGCACACTGTGTGACGAGGCCCTGGAAGACGAATCTGTAAAGTCAGCGGATAGAAATTAAGAGAGAGTACCAGGGACCAGGAGCTATGGCTTCGTTTGCAGACAGTACTAGGTAAGTGTTTTCACTGTAGCCATCACATCTGAAATGTTTCCGGAACAAGTGTAGAAGACTTCAAGAGGAAACTGGATCACTACCTCCGCCCAGTGCCAAATCATCTGTCTGGCTACGTGGGCCAGGGCGCGGGATAACACCAACAGCCTGGTTGAAAGTTCACTCATCAAGAAGGCGTGGTCAAAGGCCGGGCTATTAGGGTAGAACCCCCACCCCCACCCCACCCTAGAAATCTGTTACGGGTATGAGTGGGAGTGACCAGACTAGGAGAAAAATTTTAGTATTACTCAGATATATTAAATATACTGTAAATTACAGTACGTGCACAGGAGTGAACTCAAGAGTACTGATTGCAGCACCTCCGTTAATTAAGCCAGTGGTCACTGATGCCGTAGCTCGCTATTAGAGCCATTGGCCACCTTTGTTCACATGTACGAACATCTTGCCCACCGCCGTCATGCCGGCAGCACGGAATGGATCTTCCTATAAACACCCGCGTCAGGTAATTATCTCCTGATAAATAAACGGCAACTACACTAGAATGAGCAACCATCCTCCACTGTCCTTGAACTACAGAATGAACAACAGTGAATTAAAAAAAACAGCATACAATGGAATACTCCAAACAAAGGTGTTGAAACAAGAAGATTCCTCCCCACCCTGAGAGAAACTAGGAGGACATGTACTCAAACTGCGTCAAATAGCAAGCCAAGAACCAAAAAACAAAGTAAAATTGAAACCTGCCATTCTAGAAAACAAAGTAGCAAGGTTAGATATGAGTACAGCAAAACCAGGAGAAAAGCGGAGAGGAAATCTGAATATGACAAAGAACTTAAAAAACAGGTGAAGTTAATTCACCATCACGTTCAATGAAAAAATATTAAAAAAAAAAAAAGTATTCTAAGAAGCTTGAAGTCTGTACACAATACAACGTCTCAGTATCAGATAAAAGGAAAGGGGAATAAAATAGCAGATATTGGGAAACATGAAAACTGAGGCCGCTTAGAAACTGCTGGTAGAAATGCATGCAACACAAATAGCAGGACCATAACAGTTTATGGCCATACTTACCGGGAAGGGCAGGCGACACTGAAGGCCATTAACTCAGATGCTAATACATCATTGGAGACTGGTAAAGTATTGAACACCTTGTAAGTAGTAAATGCTATTTACTAGATAAATATCCATGGCGAAGAAAATAATAAGAAAAATGCGAGAAACTCCTAAAAGCTATAAGTAATTTCAGAGTTTGTTTCATGTCACATATGACAGACTTGTAGTGATAAGAAAAAAAAAGGTGAACATACTAGGTATGTCACATATGACAGACTCGTAGTGATAAGAAAAAAAAGGTGAACATACTAGGCTGCAAGAAGGCTTTGAACGAGAATATCGTTACACACGTAAAGAACATAATTTGAGAGATAAAAGAACAGAAAGAACCGAGATGTGGGCACAAGAACTGGAGCTGAGTGCATGCAAATTCATCTAGGTGCTTTTGCTACCTGGGAGTGGTTGGTAACTTGCACCAACTCCAGTACTTCTGTTGCCTGCAGTACCGGGTTATGCTGGAAATAACTAGTAAGTCACAAATGCAAGTCAGCAAGAAAAGAAGTTGAATTCAGAAATAATTTGGATGATTTATATACATTATTCCTTCACCAAATTGCAATGTACAATATTTACAGATGCACTAGAATTCAGCACAAGCCAACTTAATGATAAACCATGAATACAAAGTATCACAAAAAGCGAGAGGTCACAGTGAGATAACGGCTTTAGAGAGTATCTATTGAGAACAATTACCAATCATCTGACAGTTTCCCCAACTCCCTGACACATCATAATGCCACAGCACATCTAACGGTAACCAGACAATTCAGGGTTGTGTACCACCACTAGGTGTGTCTGATTACCATGCTTGTTTCTGACAGCGATGACTCAGGAAATGTGGTTGGTTTTATTCACGTCGGGTAAATACATACTTATGCGGGGTAAACAGCAGAGGTGTCCGTACTGCACCTTTGTTGGATGCGACTCAAGTGACCGTATGGTTTAACAATAAAAAATCAGTTTCTCTTCACTTTTTATCATTTGCTTTGTAACTTGTTTCAGTTTCGACTATTTCGTGGGTTAAGCTATTGCTAAACTTAATAATTTGAAATTATTTGAGATACGTTACGTTAGATTACTTTATCGTAAAACAGAATTTGCGTATGTTTAATCACTAGTAACAAAATTACATAAGCGGGAAGGAGGATAACGGCGCCTTTTGGAAGGACACAAGGTAGACCCACCATGGCCTAATTCGTTGGAAACTAAGTGCTGTTTAGGTTGATTATCATCATGGGGAGCGCTCAACGGGTAGCGATTATACAGCGTTTGTAGGGAAGGGGATGGAAGGCATTCAGCCTTAATTCAGGGAACTGGAACACAGAGCCAATCCCCAAGAGCAAGAGCCCCTCACCAGCATAAAGGAACCACCTATGAGGGGTGGCTAGGTGGAGTACGAAGACAGGCTGTAGACTGACAGACAACACAGAGAGTCGCTGGTTACCTTGGTTGATCCTAACGAAGGGAATGAACTGGAGACAGAGGCAACATTTGCATGTGTTATGGCGAGACAACTTTTTTTATACATTTGTTAGTAATTAGAAGACTGCAGCTAGCCGAGGATCGAACCTGTTGTTATTTTAGCTCGCCTCGTGGGACGCATGTCAGAATTCACGACGCTTTAACCACTGAGCCATCCATCTAGGATTGATGGGTCAGTGGTTAATTTTTATTTGCTTACCACGAGGCGGCCTAAAATAACATGGGTTCGATCCTCGGCTAGCCACAATTTAATTGCTTAAAAACCACCTCATCGTGGATGCATAAATTTATTATTACGTGGAGCAAATAACTTAAGGTATGAATGGTAGCTAAGGGTGTTCCGTGGACTAACTCCTTACCATACATGTTACCTGTTTCCAGAGTTGTGCTTTGCCGCATGCATTTCAACGTATGCACCATAGCCTGGTTGATCAGTAACTAATCTGAAATTTATTTTTGAGTTAAATCTTGAAGACAGTCATGGGTCTGTTAGTAATCTCTCTTATGTATGAAGGAAAAGTGTTGACGAGTCGTGGTCCCTTTTGTTTATTGAATTCTCACTGTCTTACTGGTTGATCGAGAGTGTAACGGGTGTTGTGGAGGATACAGGTGTGTCACAGGTTGATCGAGAGTGTAACGGGTGTTGTGGAGGATACAGGTGTGTCACAGGTTGATCGAGAGTGTAACGGGTGTTGTGGAGGATACAGGTGTGTCACAGGTTGATCGAGTGTGTAACGGGTGTTGTGGAGGATACAGGTGTGTCACAGGTTGATCGAGAGTGTAACGGGTGTTGTGGAGGATACAGGTGTGTCACAGGTTGATCGAGAGTGTAACGGGTGTTGTGGAGGATACAGGTGTGTCACAGGTTGATCGAGAGTGTAACGGGTGTTGTGGAGGATACAGGTGTGTCACAGGTTGATCGAGTGTGTAACGGGTGTTGTGGAGGATACAGGTGTGTCACAGGTTGATCGAGAGTGTAACGGGTGTTGTGGAGGATACAGGTGTGTCACAGGTTGATCGAGTGTGTAACGGGTGTTGTGGAGGATACAGGTGTGTCACAGGTTGATCGAGTGTGTAACGGGTGTTGTGGAGGATACAGGTGTGTCACAGGTTGATCGAGTGTGTAACGGGTGTTGTGGAGGATACAGGTGTGTCACAGGTTGATCGAGTGTGTAACGGGTGTTGTGGAGGATACAGGTGTGTCACAGGCCAGGCGTTTATAGTGGAGTTTACAACCTTTATATCTTGTTTAGTGGCGCTTGTAAGGGACACAGTGGCGCTTGTAAGGGACACGCCTATATTAGACCGTGGATAGGGCGTACCCACGCTCGTGATAGGTGCGTAGGGCGTGGGCACGCCCATGATGGATAACAATCCCTTGATTCTTGCTATCCTCTCCCATCTGTCAACACTTAAATCCCCACCAACCCTTTACCTTACTTCCCCAATCATGTATCTTACTTCCCCAATCATGTATCTTACTTTCCCAATCATTTACCTTACTTCCCCAACCCTTTATTTTACTTCCCAACTCTTAACCAACCCTTTATTTTACTTCCCCAATCCTTTATTTTACTTCTCCAACCCTTTATCTTACTTCCCCAACTCTCTACCTTACTTCACCAACCCTTATTTTACTTCGCCAACTCTTAAAAATACTTCCCAACCCTTTACCTCACATCCCCAACCCTTTATTTTACTTTCCCAACCCTTTATTTCCTCAGTCCTTTTATTTTATTTCCCCAACTCTTTACCATACTTCCCCAACCCTTTATTTTACTTCTCCAATCCTTTACTTCCCCAACCCTTTACCTTACTTCCCCAACCCTTTATTTTATTTCCCCAACCCTTTACCTTATTTTCCCAACCCTTTACTTCCCAACCCTTAACCTTACTTTCCCAACCCTTAACCTTACTTTCCCAACCCTTTATGTTACTTTCCCAACCCTTTACCTTACTTTCCCAACCCTTTACTTCCCAACCCTTTACCTTACTTTCCCAACCCTTTACTTCCCAACCCTTTACCTTACTTTCCCAACCCTTTGCCTTACTTCCCCAATTCTTTACCCTACTCCTGGCCCCCCTACCTTCCTCTCCCTTAGCACCTTAAGCCTTTGTTCCCACCTTGTACTTGTCAGTATCTTGCCTTTTCACTATCCTCTATCCTTATAGAGTAATTCCTTTCCCTTGTACCTTTTCTAGTACCTCGCTTTCTACCGTCTATAGTATCTCATCATCTACCTTCTCTAGTACCTTCTTTTCTACCTTTCCCTAATACCTTCTTCTCTTCTCTCTTCCTCATATTAATGTTCCATTTCTCTCTCTCTCTCTCTCTCTCTCTCTCTCTCTCGCTCTCTCTCTCTCGCTCTCTCTCTCGCTCTCTCTCTCTCTCTCTCTCGCTCTCTCTCTCGCTCTCTCTCTCGCTCTCTCTCTCTCTCTCTCTCTCTCGCTCTCTCTCTCGCTCTCTCTCTCTCTCGCTCTCTCTCTCTCTCTCTCTCTCTCTCTCTCTCTCTCTCTCTCTCTCTCTCTCTCTCTCTCTCTCTCTCTCTCTCTCTCTCTCTCTCTCTCTCTCTAAGCAAATTACTCTCCCCACTGGAGAATAAAAGACAAGTTGCAGAACATTCTTTTCTTGAGACATCGTTTCGCCCTCTATAGAGCTTGATTATGTCTTACTGGATACAGCTCTACACAGAGCGAAACGTTATTGCAGTAAAATGTTCTTCTGCAACATGTATCATTATCTTATTACTATCAGCTTTTTACTGTTTAGATTCTGCTAGTCTCCCCATTCCTTACATTCATCTTCGTGTACTTTCTCCTCATCCTCCCCTCTGCCTACCTGGACTAACTTGGATCAACCTCGGTGGCCCAAGACTCTTCAACCTGTTACCAGCAGATATCGGAAATATTGCTGGAACACGTGTAGACGTCCTCAAACAAAAACTGGATCACTGCCTTCAAACTATGATGGATATGTGGGCTAGCGGGCAGCCAGCAGCAACAACCTGGTTGATCAGGAAAGGACCAGGCAAGCCTGACCCAAGGTCGGGCTGCGGGAGTAGGAAAACTCTTGAAACCCATCAAAGGTATATCTTTTGTCTTTAGCCAAGCCATCACCTAATCTTCCTTGCAATGTCCCTTCTCTACCCCCTTCACTAACAGTGCCAATGCCCCCAACCAGTGACAGTGCCCCCCTTGATTTAGATACCCGTATGCCCTCATCCGGGACAAGCGTCAGGCCTGACGATCATTAATTAGGATTTTATTAGCCAATAAAACACTTGGCAGTTATTACAATGTGCCAGACGCCATGTTGTGTGGATGAGCATGGCACTGTTAAGGTGGCACTGAGGGAGCTGTAGCTCCAGTGTCATCACTGTGGCACTGAGGGAGCTGTAGCTCCAGTGTCATCACTGTGGCACTGAGGGAGCTGTAGCTTCAGTATCATCACTGTGGCACTGAGGGAGCTGTAGCTCCAGTGTCATCACTGTGGCACTGAGAGAGCTGTAGCTCCAGTGTCATCACTGTGGCACTGAGGGAGCTGTAGCTTCAGTATCATCACTGTGGCACTGAGGGAGCTGTAGCTCCAGTATCATCACTGTGGCACTGAGGGAGCTGTAGCTCCAGTATCATCACTGTGGCACTGAGGGAGCTGTAGCTCCAGTATCATCACTGTGGCACTGAGGGAGCTGTAGCTCCAGTGTCATCACTGTGGCACTGAGGGAGCTGTAGCTTCAGTATCATCACTATGGCACTGAGGGAGCTGTAGCTCCAGTATCATCACTGTGGCACTGAGGGAGCTGTAGCTCCAGTATCATCACTGTGGCACTGAGGGAGCTGTAGCTTCAGTATCATCACTGTGGCACTGAGGGAGCTGTAGCTCCAGTATCATCACTGTGGCACTGAGGGAGCTGTAGCTCCAGTATCATCACTGTGGCACTGAGGGAGCTGTAGCTCCAGTATCATCACTATGGCACTGAGGGAGCTGTAGCTCCAGTGTCATCACTGTGGCACTGAGGGAGCTGTAGCTCCAGTGTCATCACTGTGACACTGAGGGAGCTGTAGCTCCAGTATCATCACTGAGGGAGCTGTAGCTCCAGTATCATCACTGAGGGAGCTGTAGCTCCAGTATCATCACTGAGGGAGCTGTAGCTCCAGTGTCATCACTGTGGCACTGAGGGAGCTGTAGCTCCAGTGTCATCACTGTGACACTGAGGGAGCTGTAGCTCCAGTATCATCACTGAGGGAGCTGTAGCTCCAGTATCATCACTGAGGGAGCTGTAGCTCCAGTATCATCACTGAGGGAGCTGTAGCTCCAGTATCATCACTGTGGCACTGAGGGAGCTGTAGCTTCAGTATCATCACTGTGGCACTGAGGGAGCTGTAGCTCCAGTGTCATCACTGTGGCACTGAGGGAGCTGTAGCTCCAGTGTCATCATTGTGGCACTGAGGGAGCTGTAGCTTCAGTATCATCACTGTGGCACTGAGGGAGCTGTAACTCCAGTGTCATCACTGTGGCACTGAGGGAGCTGTAGCTCCAGTATCATCACTATGGCACTGAGGGAGCTGTAGCTTCAGTATCATCACTGTGGCACTGAGGGAGCTGTAGCTCCAGTGTCATCACTGTGGCACTGAGGGAGCTGTAGCTCCAGTGTCATCACTGTGGCACTGAGGGAGCTGTAGCTCCAGTGTCATCACTGTGGCACTGAGGGAGCTGTAGCTCCAGTATCATCACTGTGGCACTGAGGGAGCTGTAGCTTCAGTATCACTGTGGCACTGAGGGAGCTGTAGCTCCAGTGTCATCACTGTGGCACTGAGTTAGCTGTAGCTCCAGTATCATCACTGTGGCACTGAGGGAGCTGTAGCTTCAGTATCATCACTGTGGCACTGAGGGAGCTGTAGCTCCACTATCATCACTGTGGCACTGAGGGAGCTGTAGCTTCAGTATCATCACTGAGGGAGCTGTAGCTCCAGTATCATCACTGAGGGAGCTGTAGCTCCAGTATCATCACTGTGGCACTGAGGGAGCTGTAGCTTCAGTATCATCACTGTGGCACTGAGGGAGCTGTAGCTTCAGTATCATCACTGTGGCACTGAGGGAGCTGTAGCTTCAGTATCATCACTGTGGCAGTGAGGGAGCTGTAGCTTCAGTATCATCACTGTGGCACTGAGGGAGCTGTAGCTCCAGTGTCATCACTGTGGCACTGAGGGAGCTGTAGCTCCAGTGTCATCACTGTGGCACTGAGGGAGCTGTAGCTTCAGTATCATCACTGTGGCACTGAGGGAGCTGTAACTCCAGTGTCATCACTGTGGCACTGAGGGAGCTGTAGCTCCAGTATCATCACTATGGCACTGAGGGAGCTGTAGCTTCAGTATCATCACTGTGGCACTGAGGGAGCTGTAGCTCCAGTGTCATCACTGTGGCACTGAGGGAGCTGTATCTCCAGTGTCATCACTGTGGCACTGAGGGAGCTGTAGCTCCAGTATCATCACTGAGGGAGCTGTAGCTTCCGTATCATCACTGTGGCACTGAGGGAGCTGTAGCTCCAGTGTCATCACTGTGGCACTGAGGGAGCTGTAGCTCCAGTATCATCACTGTGGCACTGAGGGAGCTGTAGCTTCAGTATCATCACTGTGGCACTGAGGGAGCTGTAGCTCCAGTGTCATCACTGTGGCACTGAGGGAGCTGTAGCTCCAGTATCATCACTGTGGCACTGAGGGAGCTGTAGCTTCAGTATCATCACTGTGGCACTGAGGAGCTGTAGCTCCAGTGTCATCACTGTGGCACTGAGGGAGCTGTAGCTCCAGTGTCATCACTGTGGCACTGAGGGAGCTGTAGCTTCAGTATCATCACTGTGGCACTGAGGAGCTGTAGCTCCAGTGTCATCACTGAGGGAGCTGTAGCTCCAGTGTCATCACTGTGGCACTGAGGGAGCTGTAGCTCCAGTGTCATCACTGTGTCACTGAGGGAGCTGTAGCTCCAGTATCATCACTGAGGGAGCTGTAGCTCCAGTATCATCACTGTGGCACTGAGGGAGCTGTAGCTTCAGTATCATCACTGTGGCACTGAGGAGCTGTAGCTCCAGTATCATCACTGTGGCACTGAGGGAGCTGTAGCTTCAGTATCATCACTGTGGCACTGAGGAGCTGTAGCTTCAGTATCATCACTGTGGCACTGAGGGAGCTGTAGCTCCAGTATCATCACTGTGGCACTGAGGAGCTGTAGCTTCAGTATCATCACTGTGGCACTGAGGAGCTGTAGCTTCAGTATCATCACTGTGGCACTGAGGGAGCTGTAGCTCCAGTATCATCACTGAGGGAGCTTTAGCTCCAGTATCATCACTGTGGCACTGAGGGAGCTGTAGCTCCAGTATCATCACTGAGGGAGCTGTAGCTCCAGTATCATCACTGTGGCACTGAGGGAGCTTTAGCTCCAGTATCATCACTGAGGGAGCTGTAGCTCCAGTGTCATCACTGTGGCACTGAGGGAGCTGTAGCTTCAGTATCATCACTATGGCACTGAGGGAGCTGTAGCTCCAGTGTCATCACTGTGGCACTGAGGGAGCTGTAGCTTCAGTATCATCACTGTGGCACTGAGGGAGCTGTAGCTCCAGTGTCATCACTGTGGCACTGAGGGAGCTGTAGCTTCAGTATCATCACTGTGGCACTGAGGGAGCTGTAGCTCCAGTGTCATCACTGTGGCACTGAGGGAGCTGTAGCTCCAGTACTATGGCCAGAATAGGTCCATAAAAATTCTGACAGTTGTATTAGATAAAATTTGAAGTAACTACCTCAAAAATATGAATATAATACTGAAAGGTCTTAATAAAAATAACTAAACTCATATTGAATTTATGTGTGTGAAAACACATGATGGATTTGTGGGCCAGCGGGCCTCCACCTGCAACAGCCGAGTTGTCCAACCCAGCACCAGACAAGCCTGGTCTAGGGCCGGATTGTAGAAAAACTCTAGAAACTCGGCTCCACCGGAGGCAGGCAAAATTGCAGACCTGGTTAGTGTGCAGAGAACTTTCACTGTTTGCATAGATTCAGTCAAGTACCTAATTTACTGGGAAAATTCTTCGATATGTACTACTTGGAACGTAGGCGAGAGATGCATTATAATCTACACCTGGAAAATTCTAGAGGGATTGGTTTCAAATCAACAAACACAAATCATTTCCATGGAAGTAAGAAGAGGCTTGACAGACATTGTAAAATAACCCGAATGACAAGCGGGGCTGAAATAAGTACACTAAGTGGAAAAATCAGCTATTGTGAGGGGACCAAGACTTTTCAGTGTCCTCCTTACACACGTGGAATTACTAACAGACCTCTGGCTGTCTTCCAGAAAGAACTGAACAAATTTCTCAAGTTAGTTCCTGTTCAGCCAGGCTGTGTGGTGCTTATGTGGGACTAAGTGCGGCTAGCACCAACAGCCTAGTTGATCAGGCCATCCACACGGGGGCGTTGACCCTCGGAACACACTCGAGGTAAACTTCAGGTAGTGTTACCTGTAGTTAGAAATATTGTGAAAAACAGTGTATGTTGCAATATCTCTTTGGGCTACAATGTACTGTTTTTATGTCGGCTTGTTCATTCTCAAGCCGACACTGCACAACAAACTTACTCCTCAGGACTAAATCTAAAGAGAACTCTTTTCTCGTGCATCCTCCCGAATACTTATGTATGAAGTACCCTTAGGTCTCCAGGTGTCAGTAAAGTGTTGCATGTGTGCAGGCGTGGGAGCGTCAGGCAGTACATGGCACTCTGAAGGCCATGACGGGAGCCTGGTGTGGTCTGCCGTGATTGGCCCGCTGATGGGCACGGGTGAGGGGTTGGTTCGTGGCCTGGGCGAATCCCCAGTGTGCCCGCGTGTGTTGGGGCGTTGGTGCTCACTCTTCACACTCACTCCTGCTGCCTCTGCACTCCCCTATAGCTCAATCAGCGACCCTATCTACTGGACATTGGAGCTTCCTTCAGGCTCTCCACAGGGCTTTTGTAGATTCCTTCAGACTGTCCCCAGGACTTGGACGCTCCTTCAGGCTTTCCACAGGGCTCTGGAGTTTCTTTGAGGCTCTATGCAAGACTTTGATCTTCTACTCCCTCGTTAAGATGTATGTAAAGATTGCAGTGCTGATAGTGGCCACAACATAGTTACACATCGTGAACAGTGATAACATCGATGATGAGTCTATTGGAGAAGTGTTGCTCTCCGTGTTAGCTCAAGTATATTGATAGTATAACCACCCGAGGTAAACAAGACCAGCAACAACCCGGTATTGGCTAACAAACAGGCGCTAGTTGCATCTGCATTATATTCATCAGGTTGACTGTAATGTGAATGTGACCCCACGTCATCGCCTTTGATTTCCAGAGAGAAAACTTGGAAGGTCTCATTTGACAGGTAAGCTGTGAATTTGGTTTAGATGTGCAACTCTGATGTGGCATTTTGTCTTGTGCTGAGGCTTGGTTCTTGTTGACTGATAACTGCGACCATTACCACCTGATAGATGGTGTTTACAGAGGCTTACACGCACTTGCCACCCCCCGGCACTACTACTACCGCTACGCCTCCTAAGCATGCTCCCTGCCCCATTCCTCCGTCACCCAAGCCTGCTATCTAACCCTTGCTTCTCCTCTTTTTAAGCCTGCTCTCTTAATCTTGGTTCTCCTCCCCCTCCCTAGAAATATTATTGACGTAATCTGATTGCATCAACATATTGCCAGAATCGTGCACTATTTTTCGGTAAGAATTTTTTTTTCCAAATTTTTCGTTTTTTTTTTTTTTCTGTATAGTCCTTCCCCTCCTTCCTTAAGCCTGCTGCTCCCTTGCTCCTCCTTCCCTTAAGCTTGCTTCCCCCTGGTCCTTGCTCCTTTCCCCACCTGCTTCTGTTTGGCTCCTACACTGCCTCTCCTCATCCCTGAGTCACGGTTTCTCTCATGATTCCTTACTACCATCTGCCAAGGGCTCCTAATTTAGCCTTCTAATCCTCCGTTTTTACTCCACTTATCTTACATCTCTCTTTAAATTGTCCTTGATAGACTTTTTCCACTACCCTTCCACTCCTTTACTCCATTTCTCCTATCTTCACTGCCTCCATCCCTTCCTTTTAACCTCTCGACCCGTAACCATTAATGGAAAAAGGGCGTAGTCCTATGCTTTTTTTTTATCATGGTGGTCTGTCCATGATGACACAGACACCCGAGTTGGGAGAGAAAGGGAGGGAGGAGAGAGAATGAGAGAGGGAGGGAACGGGGAAGCAGTTTTGTCTCCTTATTCTACTATATATCATAGTTATATAGTAAAACCAAAGGCTAAATGAAAGTAAATGGTATATTGATACAATATGTAGGAAAGAAAACTCGTGTCCTGAACTGTACACGAGTGTCTTGTTACACAAAATCTAGCTGTATTTCCCTGTCATATTCTGTCACACAGGATGGGTATATACAACATGTTAAAACTGTCAGTCTAAGCTGGGAGAATTCAGTACATCAGTTAGGTTCTTCAGCTACGGGAGCTTTTGTGGTTTTGTTTCAGTAGACCTGGAGTTTCGGTACTGTTAGTAATGAAGGGAGGTTGGAGTAAAAGGGTTGAGTAAATGACAGAAAAGTTAAGAGGAAGGCTCGTTATGGGAGGGGAGAGGTGTGTGGAAGGGAAGAGTGGGTGTCAAACCAGCAATAAAATCCCTATCATGGGAGGCTGGACACGTACTTCTGCTTATCCTGTGCATCACGGCCTCCTCATGGCTTCTTAGTTCTCTCCCATCTTAAGCCTTGGTGAGTGATTGATTTCCTGTTTTTATTACACACTCCTAGATTAGATTTATCCCTGTGAGATGAGTTTATTGGGCAGTGCCACACATTATGTGAGTAAACATGTGCCCAAATAGTTGACAGAGCCCCATCCTCTTAAAATATATAGTTAAAATGAATTATCTACACTAGGTTATGTTGGGATATTTGGCCAGTTACATTAATATTGACACTTTTTCTATTCTTAGCGCCTTCATGGGACTAAAGGAACAACAAAGACTAAAGGGTTTGCAATAATGGCTACACGCCCTCATCTCTGAGGTTTTACAATAACAGCTAGCAAGGGAGATGGGTGGAAAGTATTTTCTTGATTTGATTTGGAAAGTACTTTGGAGTAATTTTTTTTTATGTTTTGCCAATTGAAAACTACTCGTCCTGAAAGGCAACATACCTCAATTTAGATAGTACATATAATGTCTAAATAGTTGTCAACTATTGTCGTTATCATCCAAGCCTTGGGTGTTTCTGCATTCATGCATTACAATTACAAATTATCCTTTTATAATTGCAAACAATCTTGCGTTTATTTTTTATATAATACTATGAACTATTGTTACAGCTTACTTAGTGTGTTCATAAATGTTAGCTGTATTAATCTTGTATCTCTGTATTGTGCTGCAGTCGAATATAAAGTGCAGGACCGTGCTTGTACTCGCGTACTTCACACTGACCTTCCACTCTCGAGTTACTGCAACAAAGCCAATCTTGGCCTCAGACGACTCTACTCTGTTTCCACCGTCGTGGTTTTTTGCTACCAAAAACTTGTACTTCGGAGAGGAATCTTTGTACAACGTTTCAGTTCGACCTTGACCATTGTAAAGTCACAGCCGTTGTGACTTGATTGTTGGTGAATTGTTCTAGCCACGGTATTGTGACTTGTTACCTAATTACAATTAGCTTCGTTCTAACAAGATCTGTGATAAACCTTGTTCCTAACTACATTAAGCACTGATCTAATAGCTCCGCTTTCCATTATGCAGCAATCTGTTGGTAATGATCTGGTAGACACCTCAGCTATATTTAGTGTTGATAATGGTTACGTTTTCTATTGCAGCCAGCGATATATCTTGAGTTTAATATCCTTCATCACTATCTCGCTCTCCTCCCTGGAAGACAACCGTTACATCTCCTTCCATCTTCGACAGGTTATTTATTAAGTCTATCATAATACAGGTCTTAGTTTCATTTTTTCAGTCTTCTCCCCTAATTTTGCCATTAAGCTCATTGTGGAATAGAACAGTACCCCTTATATCACCTCTTATAAAGTTAGTGATTAAAAGAAAAAGTATTTAACTAGCGTACACTGTCATGTATTGTGTACGTTCAGGTCACACCTTAAACAGCGTACTAGATAAAGATTTTTATGTTCAGTTCAGATTAATGTCTTGAAATGTATATAAATGTCTGTATCCGCATCGTGTCGGCATCATCATTTTATTTACAACCATTAAACGACCTAAGTTTGGCAGTTCAAGGTCAGAAAAAAAATTACCATAATTTTGGATGTGCAGGAGTCTCATAAAACCTCATTTTATCAGGTAGTAGTAGAGGGCGGCATAGCATGTTTGACTTTATACCTGGAGTAGCTTCCGGAGGTCATCACCTCCGCGACCTGGTCCTAAATCAGTCCCCAGTGTGGTATAAAGTTGTACATTGAAAGTGTAGGGTACATTACTGTACCGTACAGCGACCATAATTGATCTTATGTAGATAAATGGCTCAGAGAACCGACAAGTTGATAAATTAGACAAATGTGCAACACTTGGGGATCTTTATTGAGGAAAGGTTTCTCCACACAGTGGCTTCATTGATCTTGATGAGCAAGTAACTTGCACATCAAATATGGGATGCAGTCATTCTTATTTGTATTACCATTTCTATACCATTCCTTTGATATGCTCTTGATGAGTTCCGAGAGGTCTTTCTATTCCCGAGGCTCGGCCATGGACCAGGCTCGTCGGTGCTTGCCGGTCAACTTGGCTGTGGCGAATATTTTCTCTGAAACAGGATTTGAGCATTTTCTGTCTTAGATATTTTTAATCCATGTTCTTAACTTAGGCAATACTTAGTAATTTACCAAAAAATGGCTTTATCTTGGGTTTTATCGAAGGCCGTATCATTTCATGACAAGTTGAGAACTTTGCTTTTCACCAAGAAAAGTCGTAAGGGAAATGAACACGAATGCATTCACGCAAAACACCTTTAATGGAGACGTCGGTCCTTGGATCTTTATCGCCTCAAATGTTCATGTGATCAAGGACCAAGAGTCGAAGTATCTTCAGTAAAAGTGTCCCAAGTGAATGCATTATTGTCCATCTCCCTCAAGTTGTCAACAGTCATTTGTCTTCTTGCTACAAGAAAGGTCATCACAATATTTTCAGAAACATTTTAACATGGTAGTATTAGCAGTGGTGTTGATAGTAATATTGGTTATTCTTGCTCTCTCCCTCACCATGCTCTCCCTTGTAGCATAAGTAGCCTTATACTGGTGCTACTGTAGTCGCCGGCTACTGAATACTGTAACTTAACCTTTGACTTATAACGAAATTTGCATATGGATTGGACTGTAACGCTATTGAGGCCACTGCAGCCGTTGATGCCTCTGATATCGCAGCTGCTGATGCCTCTGATATCGCTACCGTTGATGCCTCTGATATCGCTACCGTTGATGCCTCTGATATCGCTACCGTTGATGCCTCTGATATCGCTACCGTTGATGCCTCTGATATCGCTACCGTTGATGGCACTGATATCGCTACCGTTGATGCCACTGATATCGCAGCCGTTGATGCCTCTGATATCGCTACCGTTGATGCCACTGATATCGCAGCCGTTGATGCCACTGATATCGCAGCCGTTGATGCCTCTGGTATCGCAGTCACTGATGCCTCTGCTGTTGCTACTGTTGATGCCTCTGATATCGCAGCCCTTGATGCCTCTGATATCGCTTCCGTTGATGCCTCTGATATCGCAGCTGCTGATGCCTCTGATATCGCAACCGCTGATGCCTCTGATATCGTAGCTGCTGATGCCTCTGATATTGCTACCGTTGATGCCTCTGATATCGCAACCGTTGATGCCTGTGACACCTACGTTGTGCGACTTACAGTTGCTGGATATGGTTTAGACACCGACTATGTTTTTCCTGTGTACTCTTGTGTTTTCTGATCTCTGTAATACGTTATTGGTAGTCACAGTTGACATTGATGTTACCAGAATGTTACGTTCACTACTTGTTTTGGTAGTAAGACTTTTGGTAGTAAGACTTTTTATCTGTGAAAAGGCCTGAAAAGTCACCTGTTGTAGATTGTGCAGCTTTCCTTAGCACTGATAAAAGGCAGTAGAAGACGTAGACTCTTGGTAGAAGACACAGAGACAGTAGAAGGCGTAGGAACTTGGTAAAAGACACAGAAACAGGTGTAGACTGGGAGAAGATACAGACAGTAGAAGACATACTTAGGTGGAAGGCACAGAGACAGGTGTAGACTGGGAGAAGACACAGAGACAGTAGAAGGCGTAGACTGGTAAAAAGACACCAAGAAACAGTAGATGTAGATTTTGGTAGAACACACCGGTGAAATGACGACGATAACTGTCATTGGCTGGGGTAGATAATAGACAAAATACGAAACAGGATCCATGGATACTAGATTCTTGGTGGTGGTGATGATGGTGGTGGCAGCGGTAATGATGATGGTGTAGTGGTTATGGTAGTGGTAGAATGGCCACAAGTGGCCCACATGTGTTCCACTTGACGTTGATACACGCTACTATGGCCTTTGTTCCCTGTTGCTACCAACCGTGTGTATACTAACCTCCCCCTACTCCCCAACCACCCTCATGTCTTCCCTCTTTTCTCCAGCCCCATCCTCGCTCACCTCCCCATTACCTCCTACCTCACCTCCACTCCCTCATCTTGCCTCAGCAGCGGCCTCTTTTGGCCTCTTGTGGTGCACGTGCTATACACTGGTCTTGTATAAGAGTCCTGACTGCTTGTCAAGAGTAATTCAGCAGTGTCAGTCAACTGTAGATCTCTGTGACTCACCCGTGGACGTCTGTGACTCGGTCAACTCGCTGGTAATGTGCCATACGAGGTGGTAAATTAACAGTGGTACTAACAAAACACACACCAAACCAGAACATCTCATATAGCAGATCCTGCTTCCTTTTTGTAAACATTCAGGGCTTGAATGTTAGTGATCTCCTCACAGAAGCGAATGTCATGTTTGGAGCATTACAGATACGGTACAATTGATCTTCTGATTGGTGAGATAGCGATCATAACTATAATATGTATAAATATGAGAGTTAATAGGTCACAAGGAGGAGTAAGACTGTGTGTGAAAGATACCTTTTCTTACACAGGACTTTTGAATTCATCGAACGATACAGTTGAAGTTCTAGGTATTAAAGTGGAAAACAGTAGTCTGGTAATTATCTTTGTATATAAACCACCATCAGCAACGGCTGAAGAATTTACAAATCAAATAAGGAAGATAGCTTTCTTGAAAAACTTGAAAACCCTCACCCAAATATTATACCCCTTGGAAATTTCAGCCACCCAAATGGAAGATAGTTCATCACAACATTAAAGCAGAAATAGTTCCCGGAAGCACTCTGGCTCTACAGGCACATACCAGGAATTAATGAGGCTTTGTAAAAAGTTTACATTGAGTCAACAGATAACTGATCTTTCCAGAAATGGAAATAGACATGATTTGATTTTCAAAAGCAACTAGGAACTGATCAGACTTAATCACAAAAACAACATATTCTTACCGAGACATCATAGAAGTACAAACTCAGGGTTGGGGAACTGTAGCAATGTTGTGTGATAAGGGATGTTCTGTAAAGCTAACTTCAACAACCATAGAACTGACTGGAACCAAATAAACAAAGAATTAACAGACATATCCAGGGAAACAGTCATGAACACCCGAAATCCTCACCAGTGCCTGGAAAAGCTGAACACAGAAGCACACAAGGCCTATATTAAATATGTACGATTGAGGAAACCTCGGAGATCAGATATAGAGAACGTAGAAGATTGTACAAAAGAAGAAAAGGGTTAGCGAATTGCTTAACAATATGTCACAACGAAGGAAAGATACTCTGCCGAGAGCTCACCGAGATAGAACAAAAACCTAAGGTGTCGTACCAAACAGAAAAAGCACAGAGGGAACAAAATGCCACCCAGGATATTGCAAAAAAAAACCCAAGTATTTCCATACATATGCAGAATCCTAGCTAAGAACTACCTGTAGAATTGGACCACTAATAACATGAGGTTTATATACAATGAACACGAAATGAGCGAAATTCTGAAAGACCATTTCGAGTCAGTGCTCAACAGCCCACTAAATGAAAGCAGGGTGGAGAGTCCAGAAACATTTTCATTCCCTCTAAAGGCCGTGTAGACCAACTAACTGACATTAATGCCATAGAGTTTGACCCAAGTAACGAAAACTTCTCACTTAGCACTGGACCAGATTCACGGAATTCCTATTTATAAAAGAGTTCGAAGTACTACTAGCATGAGTTCTCAGTATTCTTTGGAGAAAGATCTTAGATCTGAGTGAAACACCAGAGACCTTAGAGTGCAGACATAACTCCTTTGCATAAGGGAGGTAGAAAACAACATACCACATAATAAAAGTCTTCGAGCGAGTGATGAGATACCAAGTTACAAACTTTTGAATAGCACAATCTGCATAACCCAAACCAACATGGTTTTAGAACTGAAAGATCATGTCTGTCACAACTGCTAAATCACTATGACAGACTTACGGAGGCGTTAGAAGAAAACCAAAACGCAGATGTGATATACACTGATTTTGCAAAAGCGTTTGACAAATGCGATAATGGGGGGTAATTGCACACATGAGCTCCATAAGCGTAACGAAGAAGATAGATGGATTTTCAAGTTTCTAACAGAGCAAAATCCAAGTATCGAGGTAAAAAGCTCACTTCCCCGGCACCTCTGCTGTTTCTTATCGTCATAACAGATATAGATAACAATGCCCGTCACACTTTCGAATCATCATTTGCAGATGACACAAAAGCATGAAAATCACTTCAGTATACCTGGAGAGGGTTTCGGGGGTCAACGCCCCCGCTGCCCGGTCTGAGACCAGGCTTCGTGGTGGACCAGGGTCTGATCAACCAGGCTGTTACTGCTGGCCGCATATAAACCGACGTAAGGCCCATAGCCTGGTTGATCAGGTACTGACTTTAGGTGCCTGTCCAGCGCCTTCTTGAAAAAAGTCAGGGGTATATAGAGGAAGACAGTGAAAAAATGCAAGAAGATATAAGCAGTGTTTTCCAGTGGACAATGGAGAACAACATAACGTTCAGGGGTAATGTATTCCAGTATATTCCAGTGGAAAGAATTAAGAACTCCAAAGGGACTCTGTACACGAAGCTCAAGAGTATCTTCAAATAGAACGAAGTAGCACTTGAAAAACCTGGGAGTAAATATATCAGCTGACCTTTCTTTCAAAGAACACAGTAAGGGAAATGTCACGACAGCCAGGAAGATGACGGGATGGATAATGAGAACTTTTAAAACAAAGGAACTAGTGTCACTGGTGACACTTTTCAAATCTTCTGTGCCTTCTCATTTAGAATATTGTTCAATGTTGAAGGTCCCGTTCAGGGCAGGAGAGAGATCGGAGCTGGAACATATAGAGATCATTTACAGCCTGCATATAGCCAATAATGCACTTAAATTATCCACTGGAACGGAAGAGAGATACATGGTAGGTACAAAGCTTTGATATACCTTTGACGAGTTTCGAGAGTCTTACTACTCTCGGAGCCCAGCCATGGGCCTTTTCCCAAATCTAAACACTGCCATAACAACGTACTAGAGTGAGAGATTTGGAAGTATGAAAATCAGTGAAACGCAGAGTTGCAGTGGGCACAATAAGAGAACATATCGGCATCTGTGGCACCAGGCTATTCAACAGGTTACCAGAAGATATCAGAAACATTGCTGGGACAAGTGCAGAAGTCTTAAAGAGGAAATTGGACAAGTATTTTCAGTTGCTAGATCAACCATGCTGTGATGGATTGTGGGCCAACGGGCCGCCAGCAGCAGCATCAGCCTGGTTGCCCAGGCAAGCACCAGTCCAGCCTGGCCCAAGGCCGGGCTCCGGGAGTAGAGAAACCTACCTCATCAAAGGTAGGTCTACCGTGGATATCCGTGACTCGGTCATATTCCTACCATAGGAAAATACTGCTAAATGTTTTGAGATGCTTTTGGTAATCTCTCACTTGTTTACATGGCAGCCCTCGTGTGTGAGGGGCAAGTAACCTCAGTGATAAATCAAAAAGTTTAATAAACACTAGTCGAGTAATCCCAAAGAAACGGTAAAATAGCAATGAAAATGAATACTGCATTTTTCGTTCGCATATTGTGGCCTTCTTCAGCAAACTAAAACGTGACACCTAAGGTGGCAGTTCGACTTCATTTTCTTTTGTATACTATGTTAAGTGGCAGGCGTGAAGACTTCGTGTAAGGTAGCGTAGTTGTAACTTAAGTGACCCGGTGACTCTGTCGACCCTGTGATCTTCAGAGGTAACCTTCTGACCTGGCGGGGAGTAAAATGATCTACTGTCTCCTGTGTCACTGGCTGAGTGTACACAAACACATCACATAGGAGAGACGAGACGTGGCTTTCGGGTTGCTGCGCTACTGATGCCAAATGAAATGCATATTGTGATTACTAGTGTCGTAAACCTTACGTTACTGACTCTAAGTCTAACGTTACTTTCGTAAACATTTACAAAAGATGTTTTCGTCGTACATGGATTAGATTAAGCTGAACTATTTATAACGTGAAGCCTATGCGTTGTAGATATAAATATACGTTGATCTGACCAGTTGCCTTGGTGAAGAATGAGACACTTGTTGAGCATTTGGGAATCTTTATTGAGGAAACGCTTTGCCAGCCAGTGGCTTCTTCAGTCCAGTACAGAGAAGATCGGTAGATGAGGAGTTTGAGATCATCAGTCCCTCAGCCTGTAGTCGATGTGTTCAATCAAACTAATGGTTGGCGAAACGTTTCCTCAGTAAAAAAATTTCCAAATGTTGCACAAGCGTCTCATTCTTCAACTTTTTTGGGTTTCTAAACCATTTATATCACAGTTGCCTTGATAAATAGATGCAGAGATGCTGGCCAGCACCCATGGGAGGACTGCAGCATCCTGGCTCATCCTTCATATTTTTGTAGTGCATAATGTATAATCACATTGTATGCTGACGTCAAATCATAATACCAACCTGTGTACGTTGCACTGAATTTCACTTTTCCTTGTGAGACCTCGACACTCTCCGGTGTAATAAACCGACATATAGACCGGTGTGATATATTAAAATGTTCTCAGATGTGAAAAAAAAATGTTAAGTTAGGTTGCACGAAGAGGAATATTCATGGGTGGCAGCTCCCGTTAAAGTTGTCTGGTGTATCTTGGGCCTTGAAAGTTAGACGAATGCATCTCTTATCTTATTAATCTTGAAGGTCGGCGCTACCCTGAAAAGATCCCGTCAGTTGACAGGACAACACCATCAGTTTGCTAGACTCCGCCTGGCTTCACAACACTTGGAAGATTTGCTTGCTAGCTTCTATATTATTGCCGCTAATGACAGCTAGTTTATTTTATTGATGAATGAGACACATGTGCAACACTTGGGTATCTACTGCCGAAACATTTCGCCTGCAAAACGAGCTTCTTTTGTCGAATACAATATTCGTCTGAAGAAGCAGTAGATATCCAAACGTTGCACATGTATTATCCAAAAGTTTATTGTGCATTCTATGCTTAACCTCTCAGCTAAGCAGCAATCAACTAGCAGTATAACCAGTCAACCAGCCAAACGACCATACAACCACTGGTACGTCGTAGTTTGCGCTGCCTTTGTGCTGGCCAGGGGAGAGTCCTTATCTTGACGGCTGTGTCTTCACACTACCCTGTCTCCTGTTTATTATCATTTTCAACCCTCCTATGTTGCCTTTACTCCAGGAGTCAGTGAAGGAGGGTGTCCACTGACTCCACTCAGGATCTTTCACCATTTATGTTATTCGTCAAACCTCGGGAAATATTGAATCATTTTAGAAACATTGCTGTTGTTAGCTGTTCATCATAAAAAAGACTGACACTGGTCTTTTGTTATAAAATGATTCGTTCATTGGGGAATTATGGCGGGACGCTACAAGACCGTGTTTCTTTGTTTTTTATTAAACTAAATCAGCATTGAAAAATGGCACGGTGATACCGACTCGTGTGAAAAAAGACGTTGATGCACATTTAATTCTTAGTTATTTGGACTGAAGACGCCATTCATGGCGAAACGTTAATTTTAATAAATGTCCTGAACTGTACTCGTGTCTTTTTTTTTTCCAAAATGTAACACTATGTGATACATATTGGAAAGAAAAACTAGCTGTGTTTCCTTTTAATTTTCCATCACAAAGCTGTGAAAATTCAGTAAGGCAATGTTGATATTTAGCATTCAGTAAACACTACCTAGCTACGTGAACTTCACTTCACTTTTTTTTTTTCAATCCAGTAGAGCTGGAGTTATTATTACTTTGGAATTACCATCTCTCAGTATGGTCGAGACTTCTCGTGTCTTATTAACAACAAGTGAAAGTCGGGCAACCATTAACACTACCTAAGGTCGATCATAGTATCAGCGACCTCTGGTTTACCCGTGCTGGAGTCACTACTCTGAGAACAGCTTCCCTGGTGAATAATATTTTTTGTTTCAGTTTAACATTTTTTTTTTTTTTGCAGAAATGGGTGATATTTAGGTGTGCATGCAGGAACATTTCGGGCATATTAATTATGTTATACAACCGACAAGTTGATGAATTGAATATGTGTAATATACTTGGAAATATTTATTGCCGAATTAAAGCCATTGAAGGCATATCTTGAAGAGACTTTTCGTTCCTGGCGGGCGAAACGTCTCCTCAAGATTCCCAGGTGTTGCACACGTCTTCTCATTAACTATCAAAATGGTATACAATACCGACAGGTTGGTAGGTAAGACACATAGGCAACAGTTAGGCAACTTTATTCCGAAACGTTTCGCCTACACAGTAGGCTTCTTCAGTCGAATACAGAAAGTAGGCAGGAACAGTAGAGAAGACGATGTAATCAGTCCATCACCCTTAAAGTCGTAGAATTTGAGGTTGTCAGTCCCTCGGCCTGGAGAAGTTCAGTTCCATAGTCAGGAACTATCTGAAGATCAAGCGACAGTGCGGAGACTTAAATACTGTCGGAAGGAGAGGTGCAGAGTAGTAGTAGTAGTGAGAATGTAGCCACTGAAAGGTCAGGTCCCTCTCAGATCCAACAATTCTCACTTGAAAAGTTTGTCCAAGGTGTTTTCTGTATCAAGATGCCAAGTGTTGCAGTGTCTGACAAGATGAACATCAAAATGGTATACAATACCGACAGGTTGGTAGGTAAGACACATAGGCAACAGTTAGGCAACTTTATTCCGAAACGTTTCGCCTACACAGTAGGCTTCTTCAGTCGAATACAGAAAGTAGGCAGGAACAGTAGAGAAGACGATGTAATCAGTCCATCACCCTTAAAGTCGTAGAATTTGAGGTTGTCAGTCCCTCGGCCTGGAGAAGTTCAGTTCCATAGTCAGGAACTATCTGAAGATCAAGCGACAGTGCGGAGACTTAAATACTGTCGGAAGGAGAGGTGCAGAAGTAGTAGTAGTAGTGAGAATGTAGCCACTGAAAGGTCAGGTCCCTCTCAGATCCAACAATTCTCACTTGAAAAGTTTGTCCAAGGTGTTTTCTGTATCAAGATGCCAAGTGTTGCAGTGTCTGACAAGATGAACATCAAAATGGTATACAATACCGACAGGTTGGTAGGTAAGACACATAGGCAACAGTTAGGCAACTTTATTCCGAAACGTTTCGCCTACACAGTAGGCTTCTTCAGTCGAATACAGAAAGTAGGCAGGAACAGTAGAGAAGACGATGTAATCAGTCCATCACCCTTAAAGTCGTAGAATTTGAGGTTGTCAGTCCCTCGGCCTGGAGAAGTTCAGTTCCATAGTCAGGAACTATCTGAAGATCAAGCGACAGTGCGGAGACTTAAATACTGTCGGAAGGAGAGGTGCAGAGTAGTAGTAGTAGTGAGAATGTAGCCACTGAAAGGTCAGGTCCCTCTCAGATCCAACAATTCTCACTTGAAAAGTTTGTCCAAGGTGTTTTCTGTATCAAGATGCCAAGTGTTGCAGTGTCTGACAAGATGAACATCAAAATGGTATACAATACCGACAGGTTGGTAGGTAAGACACATAGGCAACAGTTAGGCAACTTTATTCCGAAACGTTTCGCCTACACAGTAGGCTTCTTCAGTCGAATACAGAAAGTAGGCAGGAACAGTAGAGAAGACGATGTAATCAGTCCATCACCCTTAAAGTCGTAGAATTTGAGGTTGTCAGTCCCTCGGCCTGGAGAAGTTCAGTTCCATAGTCAGGAACTATCTGAAGATCAAGCGACAGTGCGGAGACTTAAATACTGTCGGAAGGAGAGGTGCAGAGTAGTAGTAGTAGTGAGAATGTAGCCACTGAAAGGTCAGGTCCCTCTCAGATCCAACAATTCTCACTTGAAAAGTTTGTCCAAGGTGTTTTCTGTATCAAGATGCCAAGTGTTGCAGTGTCTGACAAGATGAACATCAAAATGGTATACAATACCGACAGGTTGGTAGGTAAGACACATAGGCAACAGTTAGGCAACTTTATTCCGAAACGTTTCGCCTACACAGTAGGCTTCTTCAGTCGAATACAGAAAGTAGGCAGGAACAGTAGAGAAGACGATGTAATCAGTCCATCACCCTTAAAGTCGTAGAATTTGAGGTTGTCAGTCCCTCGGCCTGGAGAAGTTCAGTTCCATAGTCAGGAACTATCTGAAGATCAAGCGACAGTGCGGAGACTTAAATACTGTCGGAAGGAGAGGTGCAGAGTAGTAGTAGTAGTGAGAATGTAGCCACTGAAAGGTCAGGTCCCTCTCAGATCCAACAATTCTCACTTGAAAAGTTTGTCCAAGGTGTTTTCTGTATCAAGATGCCAAGTGTTGCAGTGTCTGACAAGATGAACATCAAAATGGTATACAATACCGACAGGTTGGTAGGTAAGACACATAGGCAACAGTTAGGCAACTTTATTCCGAAACGTTTCGCCTACACAGTAGGCTTCTTCAGTCGAATACAGAAAGTAGGCAGGAACAGTAGAGAAGACGATGTAATCAGTCCATCACCCTTAAAGTCGTAGAATTTGAGGTTGTCAGTCCCTCGGCCTGGAGAAGTTCAGTTCCATAGTCAGGAACTATCTGAAGATCAAGCGACAGTGCGGAGACTTAAATACTGTCGGAAGGAGAGGTGCAGAGTAGTAGTAGTAGTGAGAATGTAGCCACTGAAAGGTCAGGTCCCTCTCAGATCCAACAATTCTCACTTGAAAAGTTTGTCCAAGGTGTTTTCTGTATCAAGATGCCAAGTGTTGCAGTGTCTGACAAGATGAACATCAAAATGGTATACAATACCGACAGGTTGGTAGGTAAGACACATAGGCAACAGTTAGGCAACTTTATTCCGAAACGTTTCGCCTACACAGTAGGCTTCTTCAGTCGAATACAGAAAGTAGGCAGGAACAGTAGAGAAGACGATGTAATCAGTCCATCACCCTTAAAGTCGTAGAATTTGAGGTTGTCAGTCCCTCGGCCTGGAGAAGTTCAGTTCCATAGTCAGGAACTATCTGAAGATCAAGCGACAGTGCGGAGACTTAAATACTGTCGGAAGGAGAGGTGCAGAAGTAGTAGTAGTAGTGAGAATGTAGCCACTGAAAGGTCAGGTCCCTCTCAGATCCAACAATTCTCACTTGAAAAGTTTGTCCAAGGTGTTTTCTGTATCAAGATGCCAAGTGTTGCAGTGTCTGACAAGATGAACATCAAAATGGTATACAATACCGACAGGTTGGTAGGTAAGACACATAGGCAACAGTTAGGCAACTTTATTCCGAAACGTTTCGCCTACACAGTAGGCTTCTTCAGTCGAATACAGAAAGTAGGCAGGAACAGTAGAGAAGACGATGTAATCAGTCCATCACCCTTAAAGTCGTATTGTATACCATTTTAATGTTCATCTTGTCAGACACTGCAACACTTGGCATCTTGATACAGAAAACACCTTGGACAAACTTTTCAAGTGAGAATTGTTGGATCTGAGAGGGACCTGACCTTTCAGTGGCTACATTCTCACTACTACTACTACTCTGCACCTCTCCTTCCGACAGTATTTAAGTCTCCGCACTGTCGCTTGATCTTCAGATAGTTCCTGACTATGGAACTGAACTTCTCCAGGCCGAGGGACTGACAACCTCAAATTCTACGACTTTAAGGGTGATGGACTGATTACATCGTCTTCTCTACTGTTCCTGCCTACTTTCTGTATTCGACTGAAGAAGCCTACTGTGTAGGCGAAACGTTTCGGAATAAAGTTGCCTAACTGTTGCCTATGTGTCTTACCTACCAACCTGTCGGTATTGTATACCATTTTGATGTTCATCTTGTCAGACACTGCAACACTTGGCATCTTGATACAGAAAACACCTTGGACAAACTTTTCAAGTGAGAATTGTTGGATCTGAGAGGGACCTGACCTTTCAGTGGCTACATTCTCACTACTACTACTACTCTGCACCTCTCCTTCCGACAGTATTTAAGTCTCCGCACTGTCGCTTGATCTTCAGATAGTTCCTGACTATGGAACTGAACTTCTCCAGGCCGAGGGACTGACAACCTCAAATTCTACGACTTTAAGGGTGATGGACTGATTACATCGTCTTCTCTACTGTTCCTGCCTACTTTCTGTATTCGACTGAAGAAGCCTACTGTGTAGGCGAAACGTTTCGGAATAAAGTTGCCTAACTGTTGCCTATGTGTCTTACCTACCAACCTGTCGGTATTGTATACCATTTTGATGTTCATCTTGTCAGACACTGCAACACTTGGCATCTTGATACAGAAAACACCTTGGACAAACTTTTCAAGTGAGAATTGTTGGATCTGAGAGGGACCTGACCTTTCAGTGGCTACATTCTCACTACTACTACTACTCTGCACCTCTCCTTCCGACAGTATTTAAGTCTCCGCACTGTCGCTTGATCTTCAGATAGTTCCTGACTATGGAACTGAACTTCTCCAGGCCGAGGGACTGACAACCTCAAATTCTACGACTTTAAGGGTGATGGACTGATTACATCGTCTTCTCTACTGTTCCTGCCTACTTTCTGTATTCGACTGAAGAAGCCTACTGTGTAGGCGAAACGTTTCGGAATAAAGTTGCCTAACTGTTGCCTATGTGTCTTACCTACCAACCTGTCGGTATTGTATACCATTTTGATGTTCATCTTGTCAGACACTGCAACACTTGGCATCTTGATACAGAAAACACCTTGGACAAACTTTTCAAGTGAGAATTGTTGGATCTGAGAGGGACCTGACCTTTCAGTGGCTACATTCTCACTACTACTACTACTCTGCACCTCTCCTTCCGACAGTATTTAAGTCTCCGCACTGTCGCTTGATCTTCAGATAGTTCCTGACTATGGAACTGAACTTCTCCAGGCCGAGGGACTGACAACCTCAAATTCTACGACTTTAAGGGTGATGGACTGATTACATCGTCTTCTCTACTGTTCCTGCCTACTTTCTGTATTCGACTGAAGAAGCCTACTGTGTAGGCGAAACGTTTCGGAATAAAGTTGCCTAACTGTTGCCTATGTGTCTTACCTACCAACCTGTCGGTATTGTATACCATTTTGATGTTCATCTTGTCAGACACTGCAACACTTGGCATCTTGATACAGAAAACACCTTGGACAAACTTTTCAAGTGAGAATTGTTGGATCTGAGAGGGACCTGACCTTTCAGTGGCTACATTCTCACTACTACTACTACTCTGCACCTCTCCTTCCGACAGTATTTAAGTCTCCGCACTGTCGCTTGATCTTCAGATAGTTCCTGACTATGGAACTGAACTTCTCCAGGCCGAGGGACTGACAACCTCAAATTCTACGACTTTAAGGGTGATGGACTGATTACATCGTCTTCTCTACTGTTCCTGCCTACTTTCTGTATTCGACTGAAGAAGCCTACTGTGTAGGCGAAACGTTTCGGAATAAAGTTGCCTAACTGTTGCCTATGTGTCTTACCTACCAACCTGTCGGTATTGTATACCATTTTAATGTTCATCTTGTCAGACACTGCAACACTTGGCATCTTGATACAGAAAACACCTTGGACAAACTTTTCAAGTGAGAATTGTTGGATCTGAGAGGGACCTGACCTTTCAGTGGCTACATTCTCACTACTACTACTATTCTGCACCTCTCCTTCCGACAGTATTTAAGTCTCCGCACTGTCGCTTGATCTTCAGATAGTTCCTGACTATGGAACTGAACTTCTCCAGGCCGAGGGACTGACAACCTCAAATTCTACGACTTTAAGGGTGATGGACTGATTACATCGTCTTCTCTACTGTTCCTGCCTACTTTCTGTATTCGACTGAAGAAGCCTACTGTGTAGGCGAAACGTTTCGGAATAAAGTTGCCTAACTGTTGCCTATGTGTCTTACCTACCAACCTGTCGGTATTGTATACCATTTTAATGTTCATCTTGTCAGACACTGCAACACTTGGCATCTTGATACAGAAAACACCTTGGACAAACTTTTCAAGTGAGAATTGTTGGATCTGAGAGGGACCTGACCTTTCAGTGGCTACATTCTCACTACTACTACTACTCTGCACCTCTCCTTCCGACAGTATTTAAGTCTCCGCACTGTCGCTTGATCTTCAGATAGTTCCTGACTATGGAACTGAACTTCTCCAGGCCGAGGGACTGACAACCTCAAATTCTACGACTTTAAGGGTGATGGACTGATTACATCGTCTTCTCTACTGTTCCTGCCTACTTTCTGTATTCGACTGATTAAAAACGCATGATCAAAATAACAGAGAAACTCGTGAAGTATTGAACTAGTGTGGGCCATTCTCTTCAAGGTATTATGTAGGCTCGATGCTCCGTCTAAGTTCAGTCACGAGCTAAATTTTCTCACCTACACCAGTTGAAACATTGCTGGTGTAGGTGAGAACACAAGTTGTAAACATTGCGATTGGAACGTTTGTCGCTTTTTTTCCATTTAGTTATTCTTAGTTTATTGTGAACATGTATACATTAATGTAACTGATCTAACTCAAACTTCCTTCAATTAATTTAACCTCGAGTAACTCAGCCTAACTTCAAGAAAATGAAGTCTGAGAAAAAAGGGAGCGTTAAAAAATTTACGTTTTGCACCACTTCAGATAAATTTATATGGTAGTTGAGGATATGTTGTAGAGTCAGTACAGGAGAGACTTCTCTGTTCCCTCATATTGGAGATATCTCAAGGTCTGAGGGATGGGTGTTGGGGGAAGTGGTCTCTCTCATCGTGAGCGAGGATGGGTTGGTGCTGGGTATGTGGGTGTAAGCGGGTGGGTAGCAGAGATGGAGGGTGTCTGTTTACTGCCTCAACACGGTGGGTGCCCCCAGTGTGTCACACCCACTCCACCAAGGACGGGACGAGATGGCTACTACTGCCTCCATCCTCTCCATCTGACTCCTTAAAAGTGGTGTGGCAGAGACAGACATAAACAGACATGCATAGATACAGTCATACATAGACACACATACATAGCTTTAATACGAGGTATGACAAAGCTCAGGAAGAAGAGAGAGGACCTAGTAGCAATCAGTGAAGAGGCGGGGCCAGGAGCTGAGTCTCGACCCCTGCAACCACAATTAGGTGAGTACAAAGACATACATAGACAGACATACACAGACGCACGCACACACACACACACACACACACACACACACACACACACACACACACACACACACACACACACACACACACACACACACACACACACACACACACACACACACACACACACACACACACACACACACACACACACACACACACACACACACACACACACACACACACACACACACGCACGCACTGGCCTGGACAGCGAGGTATGGTGACAGGAGCAACCTGCAACATCACGCTGGCCTGGACAGCGAGGTATGGTGACAGGAGCAACCTGCAACATCACGCTGGCCTGGACAGCGAGATATGGTGACAGGAGCAACCTGCAACATCACACTGACCTGGACAGCGAGGTATGGTGACAGGAGCAACCTGCAACATCACACTTGCCTGGACAGCGAGGTATGGTGACAGGAGCAACCTGCAACATCACACTGGTCTGGACAGCGAGGTATGGTGACAGCAGCAACCTGCAACATCACGCTGGCCTGGACAGCGAGGTATGGTGACAGGAGCAACCTGCAACATCACACTGGTCTGGACAGCGAGGTATGGTGACAGGAGCAACCTGCAACATCACACTGGCCTGGACAGCGAGGTATGGTGACAGGAGCAACCTGCAACATCACGCTGGCCTGGACAGCGAGGTATGGTGACAGGAGCAACCTGCAACATCACACTGGCCTGAACAGCGAGGTATGGTGACAGGAGCAACCTGCAACATCACACTGGCCTGGACAGCGAGGTATGGTGACAGGAGCAACCTGCAACATCACACTGGCCTGGACAGCGAGGTATGGTGACAGGAGCAACCTGCAACATCACACTGGCCTGGACAGCGAGGTATGGTGACAGGAGCAACCTGCAACATCACACTGGCCTGGACAGCGAGGTATGGTGACAGGAGCAACCTGCAACATCACACTGGCCTGGACAGCGAGGTATGGTGACAGGAGCAACCTGCAACATCACACTGGCCTGGACAGCGAGGTATGGTGACAGGAGCAACCTGCAACATCACACTGGCCTGGACAGCGAGGTATGGTGACAGGAGCAACCTGCAACATCACACTGGCCTGGACAGCGAGGTATGGTGACAGGAGCAACCTGCAACATCACACTGGCCTGGACAGCGAGGTATGGTGACAGGAGCAACCTGCAACATCACACTGGCCTCGAGTTTTAAGACTCACTTGCCATGGGGTTTAACCTCACGCGTACCACCGTTTATCCTGCAACAATCCCCCAGACAGTTAAATACGTTATGAGTTAAACCCACAAGAACTACAGTACACACACTGATTCACCACCAGAGATGTGTAGGGATATACAACGCCAAGAAAAACAGTGATGAAAGAGTAGAGTGAAGATGACAGCGCGTCCACCCAGGATTATAGACAAGCTTCAGGTAACTCATTGACAAGGTAGGGATGCCTGGTGTAAGGTAACCTAGAAGCTTCTGAGAATGCTGGCTTGAGTAACCACAGAACAGATGGGGTTTGAACCCATTGTGATGTTCAACTATGCTTGGTAAGTCGCTAAGGGAGACCTAATTTAACCAATTATATGGTCACACCTTGCCTTGGCAAATAGCTGTCAGATACGCCTTTTGGCTTAAGTCTGAGGTCTTTTGTTTTTGACCGCGTCAGACCTCGGCGTCAGGTCGTAACACGTGGTCTACGCCTTATGTGGGAACAGGATGCTTAGAGGACCATATAAGCAAGGGAACAGCTGAGCAAGGAGGTGTAGACAGCCTGTACTGTCTGCACAGACAGCCCATGCTGTCTGCCAGCTTAGTTCATATTTCGCGCTATGCTGGTGCTGCCACCTAGGCCTTCCCACTTCAGTATGCCCAGACTTGCCTCGCTCTCACTCACACAGCGGCCTGGCATCAAGACACAAGTACTCCCAGCTCTCTCTCGTGGGCATGGCCCTGCCCGGGCCATGGGCACAAACACACAAGCCTGTGTAACCCACCACTACTTAACAATAAAGTAAGAAGCCTCCGAAGACGTATATCATTTAACTACCCGCTCTACAGCTACCAAACAACCCCATTTATATTGGTACCAGCGGTGGTCGCAGCGTTGTGTTTACCCTGGAGAGAGGAAGGAGAGGTATGAAGTCACCTTCATTTCATCACCCTACACAAGAAGCATCCGTCTCTCAACGAGTTATCCTGATGTCGTGTCTGCACGTTTGAGCATCCAGACACAGGTACAAGCAGGATCCAGCCGAAATTTGCCGAAATTCTCCGAGAAATGTGAGTGGCGTCACAGTGACCCCACGCTACAGCGTCCCAGTGACCCCACGCTGTTTCTCAAGTCACGTGTTCAGCGTCACTTGTATGTTGCTGTTGTTGTTGTTCAGCTCAGCACAGCTGTTTCAGCAAGCCAGAGGTGAGTTTTGTGGTGATTTCTGCGTCCAGTGTGAGCTTCTCCACGTGTTTGTGGGTGGGGGAGGAGAGGAGAGGAAGTGGCTGTTCCTCACCTTGCCCATGCCCGCCCTGCCATACACACGCACGCTCCTCGCCGCTAGCCTACCATACACCACTCACCACTGCCCACTCCCTCTGCTGTGTTTTCTGCTGTTTTTCGTATGAATTCATTGCCAGCGCTGTGTATCCGAGTGCCCGAGGCCACTCGAAGCTACGTGGATCACGACGTCACGTGGGTGTGGCCGATGTCACGTAGACCTACAAAGCCACGTGAGTTACCAGATGTCCCAAGGCCTCATGCTGTGGTCTGCTGCCCGCATCACATCGACGCCACCCACGATGCTGCCCGACTTCATGACGTCACGATGTCTGCTGACGTCACCTCGCGATGTCTGCTGACGTCACCTCACGATGTCTGCCTGACGTCACCTCGAGATGTCTGTTGACGTCACTGCTGCTGACGTCACCTTGCGACATCACGCCTGACATCACATGATGTCACCATTGAGTGTTCTAGTAATTATTTCAGTATTGTCGAGAAGATTGAGAGAAGATATATGTCGTGTGTTAATTAATTCCTCTCAGTCAGTGTTCTCACATTTTAGTATGTCTTAGTCAGTTTTATGCGCAGAAAAGCATCATTTGCTAGTTAAGCCATGTTGTACCGTATGTACAGCGGTGTGTTTGTAAGTTTTCCGTGTGTCCAGTGAGGTCTGTGGTCAGACCCTTGAGTTGTACCACTATGTCACCCGCGTGACCAGTGGTTGACAGCTGATTTCTCAGCCCTGAGCGTATGAGCCCTCTTGTACAGAAAGCTTTTATGCTCGTCGCTCGTGATGTTCTGTAGAATCGTACCTGCTACGATTCCCATCGAGATTTGTTTCACTTCACCTCCAGACCTTCAGAGTGCAGTTATATGTAGAGAAACAAGTCTGGGGACGCTTAGACTAACCTCTGCTATAACTCCAGCTGTCGAGAGATGATACTCGTCAAGCCGCAGCCAGCCCTGTCGGCAGGCGCTGTGTCAGCCTCGTGTCACAAGCTTCAGTGAGCAGCCTGCACAAAGAAGATGTCACTTTGACTGCTAGCTCTCTCACTGCAGTCTGGTGTATGATACGACTCCCAGATGTTTCGCCCAGTCGTCTCTGCCACGACTCGCTCCACGCTCGCCGGCAGTGACAGCCCAGCGACAGTACCAGTCGAGAAGTGTCCTCCTGAGTCGCTTGCCAGAAGTCCTGCCCAGTTGCCGAGTTTTGTCGACGCCTCACTCGAGGGCACCAGCATGTCGTGCCCCAGGTTGAGTGAAAACCTGCAGCGACTCCTACGATGTCTGCTTCACCGTTCCAGAGGAGACCGTACCCTGTTACGTCACAGCTCAGCCGCAGTGATGTCTCCCGTGTTGCAGTATCTGTCCAGACGCAGGAAGGCGTGCAGTGATGCCCTTCGACGCTCACTGCCTATGACCACGATGTTTAGCACACCCCACATGTTTTTTCTTTCCTCCCTGTAGGAAGTTTTTTTTTCTATGTCCATATGTATATATATGTTTTTATTTTGTGTTCTGTGCCCTGTTCCTACGAGAGAGAGAGACCGAGTTTCTTTTACTACCAGTATTGTCGCGTCGGGACGACGCGCGGTAGGTGGCCGAGCGTATGTAGACAGCCTGTACTGTCTGCACAGACAGCCCATGCTGTCTGCCAGCTTAGTTCATATTTCGCGCTATGCTGGTGCTGCCACCTAGGCCTTCCCACTTCAGTATGCCCAGACTTGCCTCGCTCTCACTCACACAGCGGCCTGGCATCAAGACACAAGTACTCCCAGCTCTCTCTCGTGGGCATGGCCCTGCCCGGGCCATGGGCACAAACACACAAGCCTGTGTAACCCACCACTACTTAACAATAAAGTAAGAAGCCTCCGAAGACGTATATCATTTAACTACCCGCTCTACAGCTACCAAACAACCCCATTTATAGAGGTTGTTGGTGACAGGTCCGGTGAGCGAGAGCTCTGGACAGCCCCCTGTGTAGTGGACCACACATTGTGAATCTCGGGTCCCCTGGTCGGTGAATTAAGAGTGAGTACTAGTCGGTGTTACTGATAACATCTACCCTTCCCCTTGGTAATAAGTCTTTTAGGTTAGTTGTTATATTATGTAAATTTCCATCAGGATATGGGTTATTCTAGCCCTTTTATGTTATTAAGTAAACTATAGCCATAGTTCCCATTTTTATTTGTACCTTCATATGCTATTCCCTATTCTATTAAGCACTGGGATAACACAGGAGACGTGCTCACTTGCTGGGATACCTCAGGCAGAGTGGGTCAAGGTCTCACACCATGGCTAGTGAGTCTTAAACTCCAAGACAGTGCATAAGCCACTGCGTCTGCTGGCTACAATTAGATTCAACCAGCTAGGTATACTCACTCGCCATGTGTTCAAACCCTCACCTGTTCCGTGGTTTTAGAGGTATACCTTTATCCCTTTGATGAATTTCGAATCTTTCTACTCCACGAGCCTGGCCTTGGGCCAGGCTCGTGTGGTGTATGCATCTTGCAAAAATGAGGTAACGGCACAGAAGACCAAACAACAGGTGAGAAATCCACCCTTTCCCTCAATCTCCTTGGCTCCAGTTTCGTAAGACTTGTCAGGAAACAGGACAAGTGTTTCCTGATGTGGGTCTGAATTATAAGATAAGCCGCCGATGAAAGTTTTGGTCATCTAGTATCACACTAGACTGTGACATGGCCCGTCGCTTTACGCTTCTGCATTGCCTCAGAGGGATTTTTCCCTCTTACTATCTCTTGCTCGACTTGCAACATTGCATAACTCCTGACGACGCACAGAGTGCGAAAAATCTTAATGTAAAGATTTCAATCCCTGTGTTGTTATGATCGCCTGTTTGCGACTGTATGTATGTATATATATATATATATATATATATATATATATATATATATATATATATTCATACATACATATATGCAAAACAACCACTCTAAAAGAATAGACAAATTCCAAGCGCTTTCGTGACTACTCATATTATCAAGTTCCTTGATAATATGAGTAGTCACGAAAGCGCTTGGAATATCTCTATTCTTTCAGAGTGGTTGTTTTGCATATTCTGAAATCACCTGTTTACTGTGATCTTATTGCATATATATATATATATATATATATATATATATATATATATATATATATATATATATATATATATATATATATATATATATATATATATATATATATATTTCAACAAGTCAGAACTTGCGATCTCGGCTTAAATAGCAACGCTCATCTTGCCATATAGAACAAGTGAAAATTTGTGTATGCGATAATTTCGCCAAAATCATTCTGAACCTAACGAAAAAAATATATTTCACTGTGTTTGTTTAGTATTAAATTATTGTAAACAAATCTAAAATATATTTAGTTGGGTTAGGCTAAAATAAAGTGCGCTTGTTACAATAATGTTAGGTAAGTTTTCTAAGTTTCTTTTGGTGCAAAATTATAAAATTTTACATTAATATTAATGGAAAAAATATATCTTTAAACGTATAAGAGAAAATTTCAGAAAGGACTTAATTTTAAATGAGTTCTAATTGACCAGTTTTACATATTCGGCACGACATATATGTGTGTGTGTATATATATATATATATATATATATATATATATATATATATATATATATATATATATTACCAAAAGATATCAAAAACACGGCTGGAACAAGTGTAGAAGCCTTCAGAAGGAAACTGGACAAATATCTTCACCAGGTGCCAGATCAACCAGGCTGTGATGAATATTTGGGGCAACAGGCCTCCAGCAGCAACAGCCTGGTTTACCAGGCAAGCACCAGACGAGTCTGGCCCATGGCCAGGCTCAGAGAGTAGAGAAACTCTCGAAACTCTTCAAAGGTATATCATAGGTATAACGCGCGCGCGCGCGCGCACGCACGCACACACACACACACACACACACACACACACACACACACACACACACACACACACACACACACACACACACACACACACACACACACACACACACACACACACACACACACACACACACACACACACACACACACACACACACACACACACACACACACACACAATTTTAATACAGGGAAACGATTTCTCTCTCTCTCTCATGTATCCAAATTAGCTACAATGTTCTTTGTAAAAGAAGAATATATAGGGAGGAGCGAGGAGAGGTGAGGTGACGGTCTCAACGATACTCTTTGTTCACTGTAATGCTGAAGTGTGGAAATTTGTAGCAATTTGCTGTGAGTATACGTTTTAAAGGTTCAGTCTTTTAGCCTTGATTATAGATGAAACGTGGTGATGGTGTTCAGTCTTTTTAGCCTTAACATTGTGAAGGTGCTCAGTGTTTTAACCTTAACATGGTGATGGTGTTCAGTCTTTTTAGCCTTAACATTGTGAAGGTGCTCAGTGTTTTAACCTTAACATGGTGATGGTGTTCAGTCTTTTTAGCCTTAACATTGTGAAGGTGTTCAGTGTTTTAACCTTAACATGGTGATGGTGTTCAGTCTTTTTAGCCTTAACATTGTGAAGGTGCTCAGTGTTTTAACCTTAACATGGTGATGGTGTTCAGTCTTTTTAGCCTTAACATTGTGAAGGTGCTCAGTGTTTTAACCTTAACATGGTGATGGTGTTCAGTCTTTTTAGCCTTAACATTGTGAAGGTGCTCAGTGTTTTAACCTTAACATGGTGATGGTGTTCAGTCTTTTAGCCTTAACATTGTGAAGGTGCTCAGTGTTTTAACCTTAACATGGTGATGGTGTTCAGTCTTTTTAGCTTTAACATTGTGAAGGTTCTCAGTGTTTTAACCTTAACATGGTGATGGTGTTCAGTCTTTTTAGCCTTAACATTGTGAAGGTGCTCAGTGTTTTAACCTTAACATGGTGATGGTGTTCAGTCTTTTTAGCCTTAACATTGTGAAGGTGCTCAGTGTTTTAACCTTAACATGGTGATGGTGTTCAGTCTTTTAGCCTTAACATTGTGAAGGTGCTCAGTGTTTTAACCTTAACATGGTGATGGTGTTCAGTCTTTTAGCCTTAACATTGTGAAGGTGCTCAGTGTTTTAACCTTAACATGGTGATGGTGTTCAGTCTTTTTAGCCTTAACATTGTGAAGGTGCTCAGTGTTTTAACCTTAACATGGTGATGGTGTTCAGTCTTTTTAGCCTTAACATTGTGAAGATGTTCAGTCTTTTTAACTTTAACATTGTGAAGGTTCTCAGTCTTTTAGCCTTTATTTAAAACAGACCTGTAATTTCAGTTAATAAAGCCTGCTTGGCAGGCGGAAACTTTCATCGTTAATGATAACTAAATGTCTTAGTCCTCAAATCCTAGGCTGTCTTCCAGAAGGAAATATAAATGTTTCCCAAGTCGGTTCCTAATGAAGCTGGATGTGGTGGGTATGTTGGACTACGCGTGATCAGCACCAACAGCCGGATTGATCATGTAGTCAACTTGGAGGCCTGGTCTTGGACCAGGCAGCGGGGGACTGTAAAGTGTCAGTAGTTAAGAGTCTGAACGATAAGTTGTGACCCTTGCAAACACCTAGGTGACGAATAAAACACATGTGCAACACGTACTTGGGTATCTTTGTAAACAGTTTACTCTCAGCAACATGATACAACAAGGCTAGTACAGGCAGACACTCAAGTTCAGCATAAACACGCACGCACGAACGTTTAGTGCAGACACAACTAAATGGCTATATACACGCACGAGCGTTCAGCACAAGCACGCAAGTACGATTATTGGCAAGACAACTAAGTGAGTATATGCAGGCAAGCACGCACGCACCCCTCACTGCTTCTCTTGCTCTAACACTATCTAAATTTCAACGAAAAATTTACTAGAGAATTGAGGTTTAAAAGGCTCAAATTTTTTTTCGCTTTTTTATAAGATTGTCTAACTTAAACCTTTATCTCAAACTGACTTTTGTAAAATGACTTTTTTTTCCGAAACATTAAGAAGTTTCTTACCAGTAGTTATAGTCAGTTCTCGGGGTTATTAGGTTACGTCAGGTCAGGTTCGGATAGGTTAGGTTAGGTTAAGTTAGGTTAGGTTAGGTTAGGTTAGGTTATATTGCTCACGCTGCCAGGTCTCAGACCTAGTTGGAGACAAGCCGCCTGGTTGATGGCCTGGTCTGTCAGGCTTTTTGTGCTGGAACTAACTCGAGGAGCTAAGCAAGATGAGCCTGTCCCAAGGCCGGGCTCCAGGCGCAGAAAATCTGGAAACTCGTCAAAGGTAAGTTCTCTTGAGTTGATACAAGGCAGAGTGTGGGTACACAACTAAGCTGTTAACAGTAAACGGTAGGTTTGCGTCAACAGTATGTACAAACTGGGCTGTTAGACGTGCCAGAACTTGGACAGTAAATTTTTCTTGGTGTTAAAATGAACGTTAGTCACGATTCTTTGTGTTGTGCTGTCAGTTGGAGGAGTTGAGAGTTAAGAGGTTGAAGTGTCTGACCCCTACGTCAACGCCAGTCACTATTGTGGGGGTTGGCTTAGAGTAGCGCGCGTGCAGTCACTCTCTCTCTCTCTCTCTCTCTCTCTCTCTCTCTCTCTCTCTCTCTCTCTCTCTCTCTCTCTCTCTCTCTCTCTCTCTCTCTCTCTCTCTCTCTCTGTCTCTCTCTCTCTCTCTTTTTACACAGGGTTGGACAAGGTTAAGGATCCCTAGCTTTATTGACAAGCTATTTACAGGTTAAGGATTCCTAACTTTATTAGCAAGCTAAGAGCTGTTACCTACATCAGCTCATTTGAAAGCATTTTTATTGTTATGAGACATACAAATAGGGAACAGGATGAAGTTGGAGCCATCTGTGGGCCAGCATTTTCATTTGATCAACTGACTTTATCTCGTTGACATCATTATGCTGTACGAATGTGTTCCATACTCGAGTCTGTCTGTCTGTCTCTGTCTGTCTGTCTGTCTCTCTCTCTCTCTCTCTCTCTCTCTCTCTCTCTCTCTCTCTCTCTCTCTCTCTCTCTCTCTCTCTCTCTCTCTCTCTCTCTCTCTCTCTCTCTCTCTCTCATGCATACGTGCATCACACCTTGTTCTTACACACACAACATCATGTTTAGTGATGACAAATTGTAATTGTTCAGATATTGAAAGAATAACACAAAATGAACCCATAGCAACATCCAACAGATATCAGAGATGTTGCCGGAATAAGTATAGAAATCTTAAAGAAGAAACTGAATCATATCCTCCTCCAAGTACTAGATCAACCAGGTTGTGATGTCTTTGTGGGCTACTAACAGCAGCAGCCTGGCAAAAGCCCTAGTTGAACAGGCAGTCAACAGAAAAGCCGGGCTGCGAGGTTAGAATAATTGAATCAAGTCACAGGTATATATATCCCTGTTTATGTAATTTGTTTTTTAACGGTTAAATATGCATAAAGTTAGTTTAATTAAGGTAGTAACGAAACCTGACTTGGTCAGAATGTATTACTTGTTTTGCATCTTGCAGAGACTGTCAGAACTTAACACAAGGGTGTGTGCAGGCCTCTAATAATTTTCGTGTCGACTTAGAACAATCAGACGCACATAAATACGTTTTTTAAACGAACAGTATATTTGGAGGACATGTTGGATGGAGAGCCCATGAAGGAAGGTTGAAGACGATAGAAATTGTGTGTAATGGCAGCGATGTATAGAGCCAGCGGCGTCTCCCACACTCCTTCCTGCAGCGTGATGGCGCTGAAGGTGATGAACGAGGGGGAGGAGTTCCATTTTAGTTTTTAGCTCAATGGATAAAATTGCTGTGAAATTACACTGATATACACACATCCATTAATGTCTCTGAGAGAGGACGGCGCGGCTAGTGGGTGATTGATCTGCTGGTGCTGGCGATGATGATGGTGTGGTACTGCTGGTGTAGTGCTGGGAGTGCTGACCTACTGGTGTGGTACTGTTGTAGTGCTGGGAGTGCTGACCTAGTGGTGTGGTACTGCTAATGTAGTGCTGGGAGTGCTGACCTACTGGTGTGGTACTGCTGGGAGTGCTGACCTAGTGGTGTGGTACTGCTGGTGTACTGCTGGGAGTGCTGACCTAGTGGTGTGGTACTGGTGTGCTACTGGGAGTGCTGACCTAGTGGTGTGGTGCTGGGAGTGCTGACCTAGTGGTGTGGTACTGCTGGGAGTGCTGACCTAGTGGTGTGGTACTGCTGGGAGTGCTGACCTAGTGGTGTGGTACTGGTGTGCTACTGGGAGTGCTGACCTAGTGGTGTGGTGCTGGGAGTGCTGACCTAGTGGTGTGGTACTGCTGGGAGTGCTGACCTAGTGGTGTGGTACTGCTGGGAGTGCTGACCTAGTGGTGTGGTACTGGTGTGCTACTGGGAGTGCTGACCTAGTGGTGTGGTGCTGGGAGTGCTGACCTAGTGGTGTGGTACTGCTGGGAGTGCTGACCTAGTGGTGTGGTACTGCTGGGAGTGCTGACCTAGTGGTGTGCTGCTGGGAGTGCTGACCTAGTGGTGTGGTGGTACTGCTGGTGTGTTGCTGGGAGTGCTGACCTAGTGGTGTGGTGGTACTGCTGGTGTGTTGCTGGGAGTGCTGACCTAGTGGTGGTGGTGGTACTGCTGGTGTGTTGCTGAGAGTGCTGACCTAGTGGTGTGGTACTGCTGGTGTGCTGCTGGGAGTGCTGACCTAGTGGTGTGGTACTGCTGGTGTGCTGCTGGGAGTGCTGACCTAGTGGTGTAGTACTGCTGGTGTGCTGCTGGGAATGCTGACCTAGTGGTGTAGTACTGCTGGTGTGCTGTTGGGAGTGCTGAATTAGTGGTGTAGTACTGCTGGTGTGCTGCTGGGAGTGCTGACCTAGTGGTGTAGTACTGCTGGTGTGCTGCTGGGAGTGCTGACCTAGTGGTGTAGTACTGCTGGTGTGCTGCTGGGAGTGCTGACCTAGTGGTGTAGTACTGCTGGTGTGCTGCTGGGAATGCTGACCTAGTGGTGTAGTACTGCTGGTGTGCTGGTGGGAGTGCTGACCTAGTGGTGTAGTACTGCTGGTGTGCTGCTGGGAGTGCTGACCTAGTGGTGTGGTACTGGTGTGCTGCTGGGAGTGCTGACCTAGTGGTGTAGTACTGCTGGTGTGCTGCTGGGAGTGCTGACCTAGTGGTGTAGTACTGCTGGTGTGCTGCTGGGAGTGCTGACCTAGTGGTGTAGTACTGCTGGTGTGCTGCTGGGAGTGCTGACCTAGTGGTGTAGTGCTGGTGGGAGTGCTGATCTAGTGGTGTATTACTGCTGGTGTGCTGCTGGGAGTGCTGACCTAGTGGTGTGGTACTGGTGTGCTGCTGGGAGTGCTGACCTAGTGGTGTAGTACTGCTGGTGTGCTGCTGGGAGTGCTGACCTAGTGGTGTGCTGCTGGGAGTGCTGACCTAGTGGTGTAGTACTGCTGGTGTGCTGCTGGGAGTGCTGACCTAGTGGTACTGCTGGTGTGCTGCTGGGAGTGCTGACCTAGTGGTGTGGTACTGCTGGTGTGCTGCTGGGAGTGCTGACCTAGTGGTGTGGTACTGCTGGGAGTGCTGACCTAGTGGTGTAGTACTGCTGGTGTGCTGCTGGGAGTGCTGACCTAGTGGTGTAGTACTGCTGGTGTGCTGCTGGGAGTGCTGACCTAGTGGTGTGCTGCTGGGAGTGCTGACCTAGTGGTGGTGTACTGCTGGTGTGCTGCTGGGAGTGCTGACCTAGTGGTGTACTGCTGGTGTGCTGCTGGGAGTGCTGACCTAGTGTTGTACTGCTGGTGTGCTGCTGGGAGTGCTGACCTAGTGGTGTTGTACTGCTGGTGTGCTGCTGGGAGTGCTGACCTAGTGGTGTTGTGCTGTTGGGAGTGCTGACCTAGTGGTGTTGTACTGCTGGTGTGCTGCTGGGAGTGCTGACCTAGTGGTGTTGTACTGCTGGTGTGCTGTTGGGAGTGCTGACCTAGTGGTGTGGTACTGCTGGTGTGCTGCTTGGAGTGCTGACCTAGTGGTGTTGTACTGCTGGTGTGCTGCTGGGAGTGCTGACCTAGTGGTGTAGTACTGCTGGTGTGCTGCTGGGAGTGCTGACCTAGTGGTGTGGTACTGCTGGTGTGCTGCTGGGAGTGCTGACCCAGTGGTGTGGTACTGCTGGTGTGCTGCTGGGAGTGCTGACCTAGTGGTGTGGTACTGCTGGTGTGCTGCTGGGAGTGCTGCCCTAGTGGTGTGGTACTGCTGGTGTGCTGCTGGGAGTGCTGACCTAGTGGTGTGGTACTGCTGGTGTGCTGCTGGGAGTGCTGACCTAGTGGTATTATACTGCTGGTGTGCTGCTGGGAGTGCTGACCTAGTGGTGTTGTACTGCTGGTGTGCTGCTGGGAGTGCTGACCTAGTGGTGTTGTACTGCTGGTGTGCTGCTGGGAGTGCTGACCTAGTGGTGTGGTACTGCTGGTGTGCTGCTGGGAGTGCTGACCTACTGGTGTTGTACTGCTGGTGTGCTGTTGGGAGTGCTGACCTAGTGGTGTGGTACTGCTGGTGTGCTGCTTGGAGTGCTGACCTAGTGGTGTTGTACTGCTGGTGTGCTGCTGGGAGTGCTGACCCAGTGGTGTAGTACTGCTGGTGTGCTGCTGGGAGTGCTGACCTAGTGGTGTTGTACTGCTGGTGTGCTGCTGGGAGTGCTGACCTAGTGGTGTGGTACTGCTGGTGTGCTGCTGGGAGTGCTGACCTAGTGGTTTTGTACTGCTGGTGTGCTGCTGGGAGTGCTGACCTAGTGGTGTAGTACTGCTGGTGTGCTCCTGGGAGTGCTGACCTAGTGGTGTAGCACTGCTGGTGTGCTGCTGGGAGTGCTGACCTAGTGGTGTGGTACTGCTGGTGTGCTGCTGGGAGTGCTGACCCAGTGGTGTGGTACTGCTGGTGTGCTGCTGGGAGTGCTGACCTAGTGGTGTGGTACTGCTGGTGTGCTGCTGGGAGTGCTGCCCTAGTAGTGTGGTACTGCTGGTGTGCTGCTGGGAGTGCTGACCTAGTGGTGTGGTACTGCTGCTGTGCTGCTGGGAGTGCTGCCCTAGTGGTGTGGTACTTCTGGTGTGCTGCTGGGAGTGCTGCCCTAGTGGTGTTGTGCTGCTGGGAGTGCTGACCTAGTGGTGTAGTACTGCTGGTGTGCTGCTGGGAGTGCTGACCTAGTGGTGTGGTACTGCTGGTGTGCTGCTGGGAGTGCTGACCTAGTGGTGTTGTGCTGCTGGGAGTGCTGACCTAGTGGTGTGGTACTGCTGGTGTGCTGCTGGGAGTGCTGACCTAGTGGTGTAGTACTGCTGGTGTGCTGCTGGGAGTGCTGACCTAGTGGTGTAGTACTGCTGGTGTGCTGCTGGGAGTGCTGACCTAGTGGTGTAGTACTGCTGGTGTGCTGCTGGGAGTGCTGACCTAGTGGTGTGGTACTGCTGGTGTGCTGCTGGGAGTGCTGACCTAGTGGTGTTGTACTGCTGGGAGTGCTGACCTAGTGGTGTAGTACTGCTGGTGTGCTGCTGGGAGTGCTGACCCAGTGGTGTGGTACTGCTGGTGTGCTGCTGGGAGTGTTGACCTAGTGGTGTGGTACTGCTGGTGTGCTGCTGGGAGTGCTGCCCTAGTGGTGTGGTACTGCTGGTGTGCTGCTGGGAGTGCTGCCCTAGTGGTGTTGTGCTGCTGGGAGTGCTGCTGGGAGTGCTGACCTAGTGGTGTAGTACTGCTGGTGTGCTGCTGGGAGTGCTGACCTAGTGGTGTGGTACTGCTGGTGTGCTGCTGGGAGTGCTGACCTAGTGGTGTTGTGCTGCTGGGAGTGCTGACCTAGTGGTGTGGTACTGCTGGTGTGCTGCTGGGAGTGCTGACCTAGTGGTGTAGTACTGCTGGTGTGCTGCTGGGAGTGCTGACCTAGTGGTGTAGTACTGCTGGTGTGCTGCTGGGAGTGCTGACCTAGTGGTGTAGTACTGCTGGTGTGCTGCTGGGAGTGCTGACCTAGTGATGTGGTACTGCTGGTGTGTTGCTGGGAGTGCTGACCTAGTGGTGTTGTACTGCTGGTGTGCTGCTGGGAGTGCTGACCTAGTGGTGTGGTACTGCAGGTGTGCTGCTGGGAGTGCTGACCTAGTGATGTGGTACTGCTGGTGTGTTGCTGGGAGTGCTGACCTAGTGGTGTTGTACTGCTGGTGTGCTGCTGGGAGTGCTGACCTAGTGGTGTGGTACTGCTGGTGTGCTGCTGGGAGTGCTGCCCTAGTGGTGTGGTACTGCTGGTGTGCTGCTGGGATGCTGACCTAGTGGTGTTGTACTGCTGGTGTGCTGCTGAGAGTGCTGACCTAGTGGTGTGGTACTGCTGGTGTGCTGCTGGGAGTGCTGCCCTAGTGGTGTAGTACTGCTGGTGTGCTGCTGGGAGTGCTGACCTAGTGGTGTTGTACTGCTGGTGTGCTGCTGGGAGTGCTGACCTAGTGGTGTTGTACTGCTGGTGTGCTGCTGGGAGTGCTGACCTAGTGGTGTTTTACTGCTGGTGAGCTGCCAGGAGTGCTGACCTAGTGGTGTAGTACTGCTGGTGTGCTGATGAGAGTGCTGACCTAGTGGTGTTGTACTGCTGGTGAGCTGCTGGGAGTGCTGACCTAGTGGTGTTGTACTGCTGGTGTGCTGATGAGAGTGCTCACTCAGGAATAACCTGTGCGAGATAGCGGTATGAGAAACTGGATCCTCCTCTTGATTTTTGTGATGTCTGAAGTGAATTTATTGTGATTTATCATTAATGCTTTTTCCAGAGTCTTCGTACTTCGTACTCGCTGGCCCAGAGCCAGGCCTCCTTGTTGATCATTATATATGATGTAAGTGCGTGTGGACCCCTGGATGGAATCCACTATCGTGTAGGGTGTCACTGGTGTATTGCACGCAGTAGTAAACACCCTTTGCATTTTTTTTGTGTGTGTGTGGGGGGGGGGAGCGTTTTGCAGTGTAGAGGTTTATCAAATAAGTTTTCTATCTAAAGAGTTTTATCAAGTTATTTTTGCTCTGTCCAAGACCTTCATCAAGTTTGCTCTATCCAAAAGCTTTATAAAGTTTTTTGCTCTGTTTAACAGCTTTATCAGATTATTTTTTGCTCTATTCAAGAGCTTTATTAAGTTATTTTATCATTTAACATTTTGTTTTGTTTAGAGCTTATCATGTCACAGTTACTCTCTGTGCAGTCATGTTTCTCGCTCTCTAGAGCTTTATCAAGTCATGACTTGATGAACTTCTACACAGAGCGAAATGTTGACCCAATAGAATGTTGCTCAGTAATCTGTCGTCATGACATTCTACTTACCTAACACTTGCGTGTTGATGTGTTGTTTATGTGTGGGTCACCTCAGTGTGCAAATCACATTCGTGTTGTCGTACTAAATCCTGGTAAATAGACTGTTTTTGTTTACCTTATCTATGTTCCAGAGTATTTTTGCATGTTGTCATCTTATCTCTCCCGGGTTATGAGGTCTGTTCTGAGACGATCCCAGGAAATATTATAAAAAATAATATAACGGATAACTATTCTTGTTTTATGTTTCTCGGTGGTAAAGATATTTAAGTCATTCGTCCTTTATTTTGTTGATTTGGTGTTGATGCTGCTGCTGCTAATGGCGCCGATGCTTTTGATATTGTTGCTGCTTCTGTGGGTGATGCTAATGATGCAGTTGCTGCTCCTTTGGATGCTGCTAATGTGTCTGTTGCTGTTGATGCAGCTGTTAATGCTGCTTCTGGCGATGCTGCTTCTGTTGGTGATGCTTCTGTGGGTGATGCTAAGGATGCAGTTGCTGCTCCTTTGGATGCTGCTAATGTGTCTGTTGCTGTTGATGCAGCTGTTAATGCTTCTGGCGATGCTGCTTCTGTTGGTGAGGCTTCTGTGGGTAATGCTGCTCCTGTTGGTGAGGCTTTTGTGGGTAATGCTGCTCCTGTTGGTGAGGCTTCTGTGGGTAATGCTGCTCCTGTTGGTGAGGCTTTTGTGGGTGATGTTATAAAGTTGTTGATGCTACTTCTGTTGGTGCTGTTGTTGGCGCTACTGCTATTGTTGCTGTTGCATTTGATTGTTGCGGGTGCTGTTGTTTCTTCCTTTTCTCTTCTAACTCGGCTCTTCTTGTTTCTTACAGCAGGTATTGTTGTGTTGTTTCTTCTACCTCAAAGTAGCAGACAGACTTTGATTTCACAGATCCTGTGATGTAACATCGAATTGAAACTTTTACCACACTTGGGAGAAACGTTGTAGTTAATAAAGGGATCCACTGTATAAGAGAAACATTGTGATTAATAAAGGGATCCACTGTATGAGAGAAACATTATGATTAATAAAGGGATCCACTTTGTGAGAGAAACATTGTGATTGATAAAGGGATCCACTGTGTGAGAGAAACATTGTGGTTAATAAAGGGATCCATCGTGTGAGAGAAACATTGTGGTTAATAAAGGAATCCACTGTGCGGGAGAAACATCATGTGAAAAGAAAAAATCAATAAAAGATGGATAATTGGATAATATAAATATAATTTATGGTCTAGTATAGGATCGTCTGGTCAGAATCCATGCTATAATTTGACACTATTTCTTAACACCAGGATTATAGGCTTTCAAGATTTTAGTATTTAATTATAGCGTCTTGGAGATGTAGTGAGTTGTGTAGTTATATTGAAGGTAGTGAATTGTGCGGGGTTATTAAAGGTTCATGGAAGTGAGTTGTGTTATTGAAGGTTCGTGGTAGTGAGTTGTGTAGTGTTATTGAAGGTTCATGGTAGTGAGTTATACAAAACTACCACGGGGGGAGTAGAATGGTTGTTTTGCATCCTGTATCGCTGGGTTTGCAATTATTGCAGTGTATATATATATATATATATATATATATATATATATATATATATATATATATATATATATATATATATATATATATATATATGCAGTAAGATCACATTAAACAGGTGGTTTTAAAATATGCAGAACACCCACTATGAAAGAGTAGTGAATTTCCAAGTGCTTTCGTGACTACTCACATTGTCATAGTTCCATGACAATGTGAGTAGTCACGAAAGCGCTTGGAATTTCACTACTATTTCATAGTGGTTGTTTTGCATATATATATATATATATATATATATATATATATATATATATATATATATATATATATATATATATATATATATATATATATATATATTATAATGTATATATAATAAGTTACTAAATGCTGTAAAGAGTTTTTGAGGATAGTGAGGCTCAGGTTAGGGTGTGTAGAAGAGAGGGAGAATACTTCCCGGTAAAAGTAGGTCTTAGACAGGGATGTGTAATATTACCATGGTTGTTTAATATATTTATAGATGGGGTTGTAAAGGAAGTAAATGCTAGGGTGTTCGGGAGAGGGGTGGGATTAAATTATGGGGAATCAAATACAAAATGGGAATTGACGCAGCTACTTTTTGCTGATGATACTTTGCTTATGGGAGATTCTAAAGAAAAATTGCAAAGGTTAGTGGATGAGTTTGAGAATGTGTGTAAAGGTAGAAAGTTGAAAGTGAACATAGAAAAGAGTAAGGTAATGAGGGTATCAAATGATTTAAACAAAGAAAAATTGGATATCAAATTGGGGAGGAGGAGTATGGAAGAAGTGAATGTTTTCAGATACTTGGGAGTTGATGTGTCGGCGGATGGATTTATGAAGGATGAGGTTAATCGTAGAATTGATGAGGGAAAAAAGGTGAGTGGTGCGTTGAGGTATATGTGGAGTCAATAAACGTTATCTATGGAGGCAAAGAAGGGAATGTATGAAAGTATAGTAGTACCAACACTTATATGGGTGTGAATCTTGGGTTGTGAATGCAGCAGCGAGGTGGCGGTTGGAAGCAGTGGAGATGTCCTGTCTAAGGGCAAGGTGTGGCGTAAATGTTATGCAGAAAATTCGGAGTGTGGAAATTAGGAGAAGGTGTGGAGTTAATAAAAGTATTAGCCAAAGGGCTGAAGAGGGGTTGTTGAGGTGGTTTAGTCATTTAGAGAGAATGGATCAAAGTAGAATGACATTGAGAGCATTTAAATCTGTAGGAGAAGGAAGGCGGGGAAGGGGTTGTCCTCGAAAAGGTTGGAAGGAAGGGGTAAGGGAGGTTTTGTGGGCGAGGGGCTTGGACTTCCAGCAGGCGTTCATGAGCGTGTTCGATAGAAGTAAATGGAGACGAATGGTATTTGGGACCTGACGATCTGTTGGAGTGTGAGCAGGGTAATATTTAGTGAAGGGATTCAGGGAAACCGGTTATTTTATATAGCCGGACTTGAGTCCTGGAAATGGGAAGTACAATGCCTGCACTTTAAAGGAGGGGTTCGGGATATTAGCAGTTTGGAGGCATATGTTGTGTATCTTTATACGTATATGCTTCTAAACTGTTGTATTCTGAGCACCTCTGCAAAAACAGTGATAATGTGTGAGTGTGGTGAAAGTGTCGAATGATGAAAGTATTTTATTTTTGGGGATTTTCTTTCTTTTTGGGTCACCCTGCCTCGGTGGGAGACGGCCGACTTGTTGAAATATATATATATATATATATATATATATATATATATATATATATATATATATATATATATATATATATATATATATAAAATATGCAAATGTGACTGGCTTGTATATAACAGCGCTCTTAATTAAGCGTAATCGTTACTCAGAAACAGACTCTAATATAACTAATAAAACACTGCTTGACATTTACTACAACAAAAGTAGTAGATTCAGAGTGTCAGCTTGTTGACTCAGCTTCTGCGTATAGTTCTACAAGGCTGAGGGACTCTTTGTCTCTTCTACTGTCTTCGTCTATCATCTCTGTATTTAATTATAAAAAAAAAACGATGGCGAAACGTCGTCAAATAAAGATACTCAGGTGTTTCACGTGTCTAATTCCTCATATTTTCAATAATGACTGAAATCTTGAGGCTCGTTTTAAGTCATACTGGTTTTATTGTTGTTACAGAAATGGCACACGTTGCAGACCAAGCTTGTGTTGCTCTGCAACATGTTATTAAATGAATATTGTCAGCGATAAGCCATTAGGATCCAGTATTACTCTTTGAGGCTTCATAATTATTATTATGGAGCGCTAAACCCGTGTGGATTATATAGCACCTGTGGGGAGGGGGGGTATGTAAGGTATTTAGGCTTAATTCAGGGAATTGGAGCACAGATTCCATTTCGTAGATCAAGAGCCGCTCACCAACATCAAGGAACCTCCCCTGCGGGGTTTCACTGACACAGCTCGCTGTTATGTTATTGTTTGCTGCATGGCGGTGGCTCGTGGTCAATAATAGCGAGGAAAAGACATGTAGATCAAACTTTTGTTGGGCGCAAGTTTTTATTGGGACAGATTTCCGGTCTGTGCTGAGTTTATCAAGATGAACACAGTACCACATGTGTAATATGAAGGCCAGTGATTGTCGACCACTTAAGAGGAATGAATAGGAATGCATTCGCTAAGGCCACGCCCTTGTGAAAACATTTCTGTTCTTCAACCTTTTAAATAATCAAGGTGCAAGGACCGAAACGTTTTCAATGAAGGTATCCCAAGTGAATGCATTCGTACCCATCACCCACAGATCGATAACTTGTCGTAATAAAACCTTGTACTACAGAATATCTTTTTCTGCTCTCTGCTAATGTTTTTGTGCCACGATGTTGTAAGTTAATTCTGGGGTTACCGTGATGCCGGTGAAGGGCTCTTGATCCTGGGACTCGATCTACCCTTGAAAATAGTAACTGTGAAGCAGTTAGCAGGACTGTTGGTCTTAAGTGATAACTAGCTTTCCTGCTGGCCGAGGACTTCATTTCTTTACTGTTGGTTAACTTGTATGTAAAATTTAGGTTAATTAGAATAAATAATTAGAGAATGCTTAAATATTTATAATAAACATTCATTTCTTCTTAGACCACTTAGAAATTAACTTAATTGTTATTTTTGAGAGAGAGGGAGGGGCAGAGGGAGGGAGGGAGGGATGGTGGCAGGCAGGTGAGGTAGGTACGTCTTGTGTTGTGTTGTCTTCCGCTCTCCCACCTGACCACGACAGGTGGGAGAGGGAGTCACCCTCATCACTACTACTACGGTTGCAACCACTTCATTTGTTTGCCATGTTTCTCAGTTATTACAACTCTCTCTCTTTCTCTCTCTCTCTTTCTCTTTCTTTCTTTCTTTCTTTCTTTCTTTCTTTCTATCTTTCTATCTTTCTATCTTTCTCTCTTTCTCTCTTTCTCTCTCTCTCTCTCTCTCTCTCTCTCTCTCTCTCTCTCTCTCTCTCTCTCTCTCTCTCTCTCTCTCTCTCTTTCTCTCTTTCTCTTTCTCTCTCTTTCTTTCTCTTTCTTTCTCTCATTTTCTCTTTTTCTCTTTTTCTCTTTTCTCTCTCTCTCTCTCTCTCTCTCTCTCTCTCTCTCTCTCTCTCTCTCTCTCTCTCTCTCTCTCTCTCTCTCTCTCTCTCTCTCTCTCTCTCTCTCTCTCTCTCTCTCTCTCTCTCTTTTTCTCTCTCTTTTTCTCTCTCTCTCTCTCTCTCTCTCTCTCTCTCTCTCTCTCTCTCTCTCTCTCTCTCTCTCTCTCTCTCTCTCTCTCTCTCTCTCTCTCTCTCTCTCTCTCTTTTTTTTTTTTTTTTTTTTTTTTTTTTTTTTTTTTTTTTTTTTTACACAGGGTTTGACAAGGTTAAGGATCCCTAGCTTTATTGACAGCTATATTACAGGTTAAGGATTCCTAACTTTATTGGCAACTAGGCTATTACCTACATCAGCTCATTTGAAAGCATTTTTATTGTTATGAGACATACAAGTACGGGACAGGATGAAGTTGGAGCCATCTGTGGACCAGCATTTTCATTTGATCAACTGACTTTATCTCGTTGACATCATTATGCTGTACGAATGTGTTCCATACTCGAGTCATCCTGGGTATGTATGATCTCAGATGGAGTGATGTTCTGGAGAAGGGTACAGCCAGAGTGAAGTTGCTGCTTTCTGCCCGTCTTGTGGCATAAAAGCTTGTTTCACGCTGTCCTCGAAGTGGATCCAAGTGTGGTATTTTGACAATATTGGCCTTGTACATAACAGTAAGGCCACCCACATCCCTCCTATGTTGAAGGCTCTGCTGAAATGACAGATCTATCCAGGATGGGTCCAGGCGAGAGATGAGACGTCTTGCTCTGTTCTCTACTCTGTCAAGCAGTCGCAGATGAGAGGGGGGCAGGCAAACCAAGAAAGTGGAGCATACTCAAGGTGTGAGCGTACTTGTGCCTCGTACAGGATCTTGCAACCCCTACTGTCAAGCAGATGCGAGATACGGCGAAGTGCTGTAAGCTTCCTGGCTGCCTTGTTTGCAAGATTTACAACATGGTTCTTCATGGTTAGTTTGGAGTCAAATTTCATCCCAAGGATATCAACTTCTTCTCCAGGTGCCAACATCGTCCCATTCATCCTTACTACTGCACCAGCATTACCATCATGGTGCCTAGAGACGATCATCATTTGCGTTTTCTCAGGTGCAAATGTTACTTGCCATCTATTTCCCCAAGCTGATATAGCTCTCAGCTGGTGATTGATGTAGCTTAGAGCAGCTGGCATTTCTTCTCTTGGATAAGTGAATGTCAGTGTACAGTCGTCTGCATATGCATGTGATTCTGGGATGAGATGAAGAAGGTCGTTGAAGTAGACATTCCATAACAGTGGACCCAGCACGCTTCCTTGTGGAACGCTTACCCCAATAGGATGCCTTGCTGATTCCGTTCCATTGAGGACTACACTTAGAGATCTACCATGAAGGTAATCACTGAGGAGACATAGCGTAGAGCCTGCAATTCCCAGTGCTTGAAGTTTTGCTAAGAGGCCCTGGTGCCACACCCGGTCGAAAGCGCCAGCAATGTCCAGTGCTACCACACAGCTGACTTTGGATTCATCCAGTGACTCACTCTCTCTCTCTCTCTCTCTCTCTCTCTCTCTCTCTCTCTCTCTCTCTCTCTCTCTCTCTCTCTCTCTCTCTCTCTCTCTCTCTACACAGGGTTTGACAGGGTTAGGTTAAGGATCCCTAACTTTATTAACAAGCTAAGAGCTGTTACTTGCATCAGCTCATTTGAAAGCATATTTTATCGTTATGAAATATACAAGTAGGGAACAGGATGAAGTTGGCGCCATCTGTGGGCCAGCATTTTCATTTTATCAACTGACTTTATCTCGTTGATATTATTATGCTGTACGAAAGTGTTCCAGGCTCGAGTCATCCTGGGGATAAATGATCTCAGATGAAATGATGTTCGTTCTGTCTGTCTGTCTGTCTGTCTCTCTCTCTCTCTCTCTCTCTCTCTCTCTCTCTCTCTCTCTCTCTCTCTCTCTCTCTCTCTCTCTCTCTCTCTCTCTGGGGTAAAAGGAGGAGGTAGTATAACCACCGGAAATTGTATAAAATATATAGATATATTAAACACTTGGACGGGTCGCTGTGAAAGAAGTTCTGCTCATTTACTTATAAATAGGTAAACAGAAATAGATAATCCCTCTCATACACATTATTACTTGACCTCCTGTAGCTGGAACAAGTGTAGAAGCCTTCAAGAGAAAACTGGACAAGTATCTTCACCAATTCCCACATCAACCAGGCTGTGAATGATATGTGGGGCAGCGGGCCACCATCGGCAACAACCTGGTTGACTAAGCTAGCACCAGCCTGGCAAATGGCAGGGCTTCGAGAGTAGTAAGACCCCTGGAAACTCATCAGAGGTATATCAAAGCTTGTTCTAGTTCAGTGTTGGTCACTCAAGCGCTGCAACAGAGTCTGTAAAAAATGCCGTAATTTGTCTTCAGTATTAAAAGTTTAGTCTTCCAAAGCACTTAATTTGGAAGATATTAAAACTGTTTGTGTTTGATTTTGGTATTAGAAGTAATAAGACAACTGCCAGGTTGAAACAAGTCATAGTAATAAGGATATTTAAATGGATTCCTCCATTTTGAGATAAATCAGCAGTGTGCTGCTACTCTATTCAATATGATATTGGAAACAAAAGCTAGCTAAGTTTCTCTGTCATATTCCATCACACAGGATGGGTTATACAGTGTTCAAACCAGTCAGCCTAAGCTGAGACACAGTAAGGCAATGGCGAATTATGATCAGAGCTTTGGTAAGATGGGGAAGGAAGAAGAATGACTAAGTATAGAGATATGGGAAAAGGGTGGGTGGGGGTATTGAAGGTAAGTGGCCTTACCATTTTGGTGCATTTTAACCCTTAAACTGTCCAAACAGATCTACGTTCACATGCGTAGTGCTCCAAAAGTAGATCTATGTTTTTTACATATTTTCAAATATAAAAAAAAAAAAGTAGATCTAAGTTTTTTTTACACGTTTTCAAATTAAAAAAAACAGGTCTACATTTTTTTACATTCAAATGTTGAAAAAAACGTAGATCTACGTTTGGACAGTTTAAGGGTTAATACAAGTGTGATGTTGCCAGGGTATCGAGGGGTAACGTGTCAGTGATGGGAGTAAAAGGTGGTTGACAGTGGTAGATGGGAAAATGGTTGTGTCAGGAGAGAACGGTGTCAGCAATGCTAGGCTGCTCCAGTTAAATTGATGTCAATAGTTTATCAACAATTTAGACTGAAATTGCACAGCTCTCATCACAGTGTGTTCACTCACAGGATGAACCCAATAAACTCGCCCTTCGCAGCCAAATGTTCAGAAAATCTCGCTTCTCATGCTTCGCTCTAAGAAATCTAGGCTGCATTCCTCTCTCATGGACGAGGACGGCCATCCTCAAAACAAAACACACACACACACACACACACACACACACACACTGTCACTGTATAGTATGCAAAGTCGTGGAGAAGATTATCAGGAGGAGAGTGGTGGAGCACCTGGAACAGAACAAGGTTATAAACGACAACCAGCACGAATTCATGGAAGCCAAATTTTGTGTCAAAAACCTACTGGAGTTTTATGACAAGGTAACTGAAGTAAGACATTAGAGGGAGGGGTGGGTCGATTGCATTTTCTTGGACTGCAATAAGGCCTTCGACACAGTTCCTCACAAGAGATTAGTGCAGAAGCTAGAGGATCAGGTACGTATAACAGGAAGGGCACTGCAATGGATCAGATAATACCTGACAGGGAGGCAACAACGAGTCATGGTACGTGATGAGGTATCACAGTGGACGCCTGTGACGAGCGGGGACCCACAGGGGTCAGTCCTAGGGCCAGTGCTATTCTTGGTATATGTGAATAACATGACGGAAGGAATAGACTCAGAAGTGTCCCTATTTGCAGATGATGCGAAGTTGATGAGGAGAATTAAATTGGATGAAGATCAGGCACGAATACAAAGAGATTGGAGCAGCCTGGAAGAATGGTCTGGTAATTGGCTCCTCGAATTTAACCCTGCCAAATGGAAAGTCATGAAGATCGGGGAAGGGCAAAGAAGACCGCAGACGGAGTATAGGATATGTGGCCAAAGACTGCAAACCTCACTCAAGGAAAAAATCTTAGGGTGAGTATAATACCGAGCACATCTCCTGAGGAGCACACCAACTAGATAACTGCTGCAGCATATGGGCGCCTGTCAAACCTGAGAACAACATTCCGATGTTTCAGTAAGGAATTGTTCAAGACTCTGTACAGCGTGTACGTCAGGCCCATACTAGAGTATACAGTACCAGTTTGGAACCCACACCTGGTCAAGCACGTCAAAAAATTAGGGAAAGTGTAAATGTTTGCAACAAGACTAGTTACAGGTTAAGGGAAATCAGTCAGACGAAACTGGAGGACAGGTGGATTAGGGGAGACATGACAACGACATACAAAATACTGCGAGGAATTGACAAAGTGGACAGAGACAGGATGTTCCAGAAATGGGACACAAAAACAAGGGGTCACAATTGGAAGTTGAAAACTCAGATGAGTCAAATGGATGTTAGGAAGTATTTCTTCAGTCATAGAGTTGTCAGGAAGTGCAACAGTCTGGAGAGATGTAGTGGAGGCAGTATCCATACATACTTTAAGAAGAGGTATGATGAAGCTAGAGGAGCAGAGAGAGAGTTGACCTAGTGGCGACCAGCGAAGAGGCAGGGTCAGGAACTGTAACTCGACCCCTGCAACCACAAATAGGTGAGTACACACACACACACACACACACACACACACACACACACACACACACACACACACACACACACACACACACACACACACACACTCGCTAATTCTTTTTAAACTCACGAATTCCGATATTTCTTTTGTCACTTTTTCTGGGTTTAAGTATTTTTGCAATTAAATTTTTGCTTGTAGGTTTCTGTTTTATTCATTGTTATGATGTCAGTGCACCGGCTTCCCTTCGTACATAATGAGCGCGGGTAAGGTTACCCTTCCGTCTGTATAGTTATTATCGGTTATCTTAAAGTAAATTAAGCCTAATTTAATCGTACTCTACGCAAGTACGGTAATTAATTCTTCAACTGCTTTGATTATTCGTAAATTAATACAAGGAAACGTGTTACATAGTGAATTATGTATTTTGGTTGTACAGCAAAGCATGTTACTGCTGACTGGGACAACAAGGAAACAAGGAGGTATAAAGACGCGTAGCGCAGATTAAGCTCTTATTGTAGACGATGTTTCGCTCAGAGGTAAGCTTTATCCCGTATATTACGCGTCTGTATGGTTCTTGTTTGGTGTCAGGATTACAATATGGTTAGCTTTGATGTTACTTCTTTGTTTACGAAAGTTCCACTTGATTTATTAAGTTTATATCTGAAGAACTTGTTAATTACAATTTACCATTTCCAATACCTAGAATTATTGATATTGTTAAACTCAACAGTGTTTATAACCCCAAAGGGAAACTTGCCCTCCTTTTTTTTTATCACGAACATTGATGCTCGACTTACTTCCAGTGTATCATGTTGTGTGTTGTTGATAGTGGCTGTGCCAGCAGGCGCTCGTCTCCGCTACATCCGTTACTCCCACAACACTTCGTCTCTGTGAAAAGTACACTACAAATATAGAGCGGTGAAATCTGATGGTTAAGCTTCCACGGCTACAATTATAAACTTTTCGAAAATAGCATTCCTTAGAAAGGTGTTACGGCATGAACTGCGCATCGAGGCTGGGTATGTAGCACATTGGAATTCTTCTTGAATGTTGTCTGCATGAATATTCATAGTAAAGAAACAGGTGTATCCGCCAAGAGTAATTAATAAGCGACCTTGCCAGCCTCAGAGAGGCTGATGCGGGCTCAGTGTGTGAATGTGTTTGTGTGTATACCTTTACTTTTGATATACCTTTGAAGAATTCCGAGAGTTTTTCTACTCCCGGAGGCCGACCATTGAGCCAGACTCGTCCGGTATTTACCTGGTCAGTGATGCTGTTGCCCCCACATACCCATCACAGCCTAGTTGATCTGGCACCTGGTGAAGATACGTGTCCAGTTTCCTCTTGAAGATTCTACACTTGTCCAAACAGTCTTTCTGATATTTTCTTGTAGGATGTTAAATAGTTTGGGGCCACGGATGCAAACCTGACGTTATGGCAGGACCCATGTGCTTAATCGCTTTCTCTACATACCTATGATCCTTTCTCAACTTTTATCTGCTGAAGAGGCTTCAGCAGTGGTCTGGTGGCTAAAGCTCCCGCTTCACACACGGAGGGCCCGGGTTCGATTCCCGGCGGGTGGAAATTCCGACACGTTTCCTTACACCTATTGTCCTGTTCACCTAGCAGCAAATAGGTACCTGGGTGTTAGTCGACTGGTGTGGGTCGCATCCTGGGGGACAAGATTAAGGACCCCAATGGAAATAAGTTAGACAGTCCTCGATGACGAACTGACTTTCTTGGGTTATCCTGGGTGGCTAACCCTCCGGGGTTAAAAATCCGAACGAAATCTTATCTTATATGAGGGTCGAAATAAACCAGTCTGTCTCTTTCCTCCCCTCTTAAAATTCTCCCTCCTCTTTGAAACTTACATCAACTATAGTTGTTTCAGTGTTTTGTGTTATATATTCATGTGTTCTTTCTTTGCAGGTGAGCATTGTTGTCCGTATGTCATCGTTGGCAATGATGGTAAGTGGCATGGCAACCTGCTGGTGGCAACACAAGCTGGGGAGTTGGCAGCTGCCGCCGGTGTTACGGTAAGTTCAGTCCTGTAACCTCTCCTAAGGCAAATGTGTGTTTATACACAAGTTAATGAGCGTTGAAACAGCAATGACGGCATTTTATGCACATCGTTATTTTCCGGACAATGTTGCTCTTAGTTTTATACCTGTACAACAAGGTCAGATTTGACCTGGAAATATTGTACCTTGTTAAGGGATTGTTTGCTACCTTCCCTGGAGTGTATATACCAATTTTAATGACGTAAACATTGTGAAGAAATAACACGGTGTAAAACAACGGTGGGTCGACGTTTCGCCCTCATGTAGTGCTTTACCAAGTCATTAAGACTAAATTAAGCATTACCACAATCGTTTCTCCCAACTAATACTCAACGTCCATACTTACTGAATATTAAAATGATACTGACAAGTTGATAAGACACATGTGCAACAGTTAGGTATTTAATTCCGAAACGTTTCGTCTACACAGTAGGCTTCTTCAGTCGAATACAAAAGAGGCAGCAGAAGCAGGTCAAGATGTAAAGACGATGTAATCAGTCCATCACCCTCGAAGACGCAGTTTTGAGGTGGTCAGTCCCTCAGCCTGGAGAGGAGTTCTGCACCATAGTCTGGAACAATGTGAAGCGGAAGTAACAGAATTGAGACTTATACACTGTCAGAGGTGAGACGCAAATAATTTTGACGACAAGAGAGGCGAAGCCCACTAGTAGAAGCAAGAATGTAATCATTGAGGGACAGTGTAGCGAACCTACCGGGCAGGTCGCTCTTAAATTGAACCCTTCTCACTCGTTACTAGTTGTTAGGCAAAGAGAGTTATCGGTGATCTCTGTACCAAGAAACCGTTGTGTTGCAGTGTATCACAAGTAGTGTAGACAACCTTAGAACTTCCCAGGATGGCCGCTGTCTACCAACCTTCTGCTTATTCCGTTCCTACCTCTTTGACCATTACATGCGTGTGTGCGCGTGTTCGTCTTCCTATCTCCACAATTACAGTCAGAATAGTGTAGGAACCAGCGCTGCAATTTCACACACACTTGACCACTTTAAACCATACTTCACGTTGTCATTCTCTCTCTCTCTCTCTCTCTCTCTCTCTCTCTCTCTCTCTCTCTCTCTCTCTCTCTCTCTCTCTCTCTCTCTCTCTCTCTCTCTCTCTCTCTCTCTCTCTCTCTCTCTCTCTCACACACACACACACACACACACACACACACACGAGCCTAGGACAAAATGGTAACTAACTAACACACACACACACACACACACACACACACACACACACACACACACACACACACACACACACACACATATACACACACACGTACTCATATACAACAGGCCTAGTGTCTAATCGACATGTGCCTAAGACAAAATGGTAACACACACACACACACACACACCAAACACAAGAGCTAGTAAGACTCTTCACATATCCCCGAAAATGTAACTGAAAGCACAGTACCAAACATTCATACTGTCAAAAGTTCTGGTGGAGATGGTAAGGAAAATGTCGGTACACTTGAAAAAGAAATTATTTACAGACACCCAGAGAATTTGGTGGAGCTCTTAAGAGGACTGGTGTGACCATCTCCAGGGAAGACTGGTGTGACCATCTGCAAGGAAGATTGTTGTGACCACCTTTAAGGAAGACTGTTGTGACCACCTTTAAGGAAGACTGTTGTGACTACCTTTAAGGAAGACTGTTGTGACCACCTTTAAGGAAGACTGTTGTGACCACTTTTAAGGAAGACTGTTGTGACCACCTTTAAGGAAGACTGTTGTGACCACCTTTAAGGAAGACTGTTGTGACCACCTTTAAGGAAGACTGTTGTGACCACCTTTAAGGAAGACTGGTGTGACCACCTTTAAGGAAGACTGTTGTGACCACCTTTAAGGAAGACTGTTGTGACCACCTTAAAGGAAGACTGTTGTGACCACCTTTAAGGAAGACTGTTGTGACCACCTTTAAGGAAGACTGTTGTGACCACCTGTAAGGAAGACTGGTGTGACCACCTTTAAGGAAGACTGGTGTGACCACCTGTAAAGAAGACTAGTATGACCACCTTTAAGGAAGACTGGTGTGACCACCTTTAAGGAAGACTGTTGTGACCACCTTTAAGGAAGATTGTTGTGACCACCTTTAAGGAAAATTGTTGTGACCACCTTTAAGGAAGACTGTTGTGCCCACCTTTAAGGAAGACTGTTGTAACCACCTTTAAGGAAGACTGTTGTGACCACCTTTAAGGAAGACTGTTGTGCCCACCTTTAAGGAAGACTGTTGTAACCACCTTTAAGGAAGACTGGTGTGACCACCTTTAAGGAAGACTGGTGTGACCACCCCAGTGTTGCACGTGTCTCATTCGTCAAGTATGGTGTGAAGACACTTGGTTTAAAGCAACCCTTAAATATAGACAACATTTCGCTCTGTTTTTATGACTTGATAAAAATCTACCCAGAGCAAAACTTTGCGTGTAAAGAAGGTGTGTGTGTCTCCAAGTGCCTTTCCTTCATCTTAAATTGCTCTGAGTGACATTATTGTAAAAATCTCCATCCTGGTCTGGGCTATTATCTACCGTTTTTTCCTGAAAAATCGAGCTGTTTTTTTATGTAAAAAAGTGAGGTGGGTCCGCGTATTTCAGTGAATAATAAAGGAGTGTTACCACTGGTATTGTGACGGGGCGGAGTCACTCAACTTGTCACGGTAACTTGGGTTAAACTACTGCTCTTGTGTGTGTACTCATCGAGTTGTGTTTACGAGGGTTGAGGCTCAGCTCCTGGCTCTGTCTTCTAGGTTACTTTGATCGGCATAAGTGATTTCTGGCTTCTTTGGTCTTATCCTGAGCTCCTCAGGAGTGCTAGAATATCTGATACACGAAAGGAGGCGCTGACCAGGGAAGTGGAAACTATCGAACTTAAGTTAAATGACTCTTACAGGAACCAGGAGAGACAGGAGGAGCTTAAAGCTATTAGTGAAATTGAAAGAAATTCAAAATATTTCTTTTCATATGCCAAAAACAAGGCAAATACCACATCTAGTATCGGGCCCTTACTCAGACAGGATGGGACTTACACAGATGACAACAAGGAAATGAGTGAAATATTGAAATCCCAGTACGACTCTGTGTTTAGTGAACCACTAATCGGTCTGAGGATCGACGACCCAATTGATTTCTTCATGAATGAGCCTCAAAACTCCATAAATGTATGCCAGATTTCCGACATTACCCTAACTCCGATAGATTTTGAAAAAGCCATTGACAACATGCCCATGCACTCAGCCCCGGGCCCAGACTCGTGGAACTCTGTTTTCATTAAGAACTGCAAGAAACCTCTCGCGTGCCCTGTGTACACTATGGAGGAGGAGCTTGGACATGGGTGAAATTCCACAGTCACTTAAAACAACGGATATAGCCCCACTCCATATACGTGGCAGCAAAGCATTAGCTAAGAACTATAGACCAATAACTCTGACGTCCCACATCATAAAAATCTTTGAAAGAGTGCTAAGAAGCAGGATTGCAAATCACCTGGATTCCCAAAATCTGCACAATCCAGGGCAACACGGGTTCAGGGCAGGTCGCTCCTGCCTCTCACAACTACTGGATCACTATGATATGGCCTTGGATGCACTGGAAGAAAATCAGAATGCAGATGTAATATACACAGACTTTGCAAAAGCATTTGACAAATGCGATCATGGCGTAATAGCCCATAAAATACGTGCTAAAGGAATAACTGGGAAAGTGAGGAGATGGATCTTCAACTTCCTAACAAATCGAACACAAAGAGTAGTGGTCAACAGAGTTAAATCGGAGGCTGCCATAGTGAAGAGCTCTGTTCCACAAGGCACAGTACTCGCCCCCATCTTATTCCTTATCCTCATATCAGACATAGACAGAGGTATACATCACAGCACCGTATCATCCTTTGCGGATGATACTAGGATCTGCATGAGGCTGTCATCTGCTGAGGACGCGGTTAACCTCCAAGAAGATATAAACAAAGTTTTCCAGTGGGCAACGGTAAACAATATGATGTTCAATGAGGACAAATTCCAACTACTCCGTTATGGAAAACTGGAGGAGATATTAACTAGAACAGAGTATACTACAGACTCTGGCCATACAATAGAGCGGAAAAAAATAATGTAAGGGACCTGGGAGTAGTAATGTCTGAGGATCTCACTTTCAAGGATCACAACAGTGCCACGATCGCACGTGCAAAGAAAATGATAGGATGGATAATGAGAACGTTCAAAACGAGAGATGCCAAGCCCATGATGATCCTTTTCAAATCACTTTTTCTCTCTAGGCTGGAATACTGCTGTACATTAACATCTCCATTCAAAGCAGGTGAAATCGCAGATCTAGCGAGTGTACAGAGATCCTTTACTGCACGTATAAGTTCTGTCAAGCACCTTAACTACTGGGAACGCTTGGAAGCACTTGACTTGTACTCGTTGGAACGCAGGAGGGAGAGATATATCATAATCTACACTTGGAAAATCTTGGAAGGAATGGTCCCAAATCTGCACACAGAAATCACTCCCTACGAAAGTAAAAGACTGTGCAGGCGATGCAAAATGCCCCCAATAAAAAGTAGGGGCGCCATTGGTACACTAAAGGAAAACACCATAAGTGTCCGGGGCCCAAGACTGTTCAACAGCCTCCCATCAAGCATTAGGGGAATTGCCAATAAACCCCTGGCTGCCTCAAGAGAGAGCTGGACAGATACCTAAAGTCAGTGCCGGATCAGCATGGCTGTGGCTCGTACGTTGGACTGCGTGCGGCCAGCAGTAACAGCCTAGTTGATCAGGCCCTGATCCATCGGGAGGCCTGGTCATGGACCGGGCCGCGGGGGCGTTGATTCCCGGAATAACCTCCAGGTAACGGCATTGGTGAAACTGTGTATTGAGTTTGTCTCGTCTAAATTATTCGACTTTTAAATCACCCTGTCTATCTCTCTCTTCGTCCTTATTTTTGTCTTTCCGTTTCTTCATTCATTTCTCTCTCAGTAATCAAACACTATACCATTCTCCCCACTCATTTCCCTCACCCATCCTCACATCCTTTACCCACCTACTCATTTCTTCCACCCACACTTACTTCTTTCACCAACACCTACTCACTCCCTTCACCCACACCTATTCCCTTCACCCACACCTACTCCCTTCACCCACACCTACTCACTTCCTTCACCCACACCTACTCACTTCCTTCACCCACACCTACTCACTTCCTCAACCCACTCACATCACATCCACAGATGAATATAAACACCAGTCACAGTTTTGTATTATCATTTGGAGATGACACTAATATAAGCATGAAAGTCACTTCGGTAGAAACTGAAAAATTACAAGATGATGTAAGCAGAGTTTTCCAGTGGGCAGTGGAGAACAACATGACGTTCAGTGGTGATAAGTTCCAACTGTTTAGGTATGGAATAAACGAAGAACTAAAGAGGAACACTGTATACAAAACTCAGAAGGATCGTCAAATAGAACGAAAGGAATACGTGAAAGACTTGGGAATAATTATGTCAGCTGACTGTTGTTTCAAAGAACACAATAAAACAAAGGTCATGACAGCCAGGAGGATAAAGAGATGTTTAATAAAAACTTTCAATACAAGGGAAATAATACCAGTGGTGACACTGTGTTGACGACCCCATTCAAGACTGGAAAAATATCAGAGCTGGAACCAATATAGTTTACGGCCATCGGCCATACCACGTTGAACGTACCTCTTCTCGTTTACGGCCCTCACAGAGCCAGTAAAGCATTTAAATTACTGGGAGCTCCTTAGTCTTAAATATATACTCATGGGAGCGGAGGAGAGAGAAATATATTCCTGGAAAGTACTCAAAGGCCTGGTCCCAAATCTGCACACTGCCATAACATACTGGAGAGGAAGTGCAAAATATACCCAGTGAAAAGCAAAGGTGCGGCGGGGGGGGGGGCACAGATAAAGAGCTTTGTATCAAGATTCGTAGCCCCAACTTATCTTACCAGAAGATATCACAAACACAGCAATAACAAGTATAGAAGTCTTCAGAAGGATGCCAGGGAAGTATCACCAGGTGCCAGATCAACCAGGCTGTGATGGATATGTGGGGCAGCGGGCCTCCAGCAGCAACAACAGCCTGATTGACCAGACTAGCACCAAACGAGCCTGATCCCTGGCGGGAATCCGGGAATAGAAAGAGACTCGAAACTCATCAAAGGTATACCCATCCACTCGCACATTTTCAGTATGCACGTTCAGTGTTTAGGGAGGCAGCTAACGCACTCTGAAGCTCAGATAACTAATCACACTCCGTTCTCGGAATATATATCTCATACCCCTCTCCCCCTTATCACCCCACATACCCGTCCTACCGCATCCCCGTCTCCCTGATTCCTTCCCCGTCACCGTCAACATCATTCCCTCTCTGACGCAGTGACGCAGCAGTAAAATTGTTGGGACGTATGAAACACGTAAAATGACATGGTAATAATAATGTCAGATGATCCATCGTTTAGAGAAGATAATTAAGCAGCGCAAGAAAGGCTAGAAATATAATGATAACTTTGAGACTAAAAATAACACCAATTGTACCATTTAAATCGTTAGTGTTGCCACGTCTAGACTATCGTTCTGTATTCACAGCTCTGTTCAAGGATGAGAGATATTAGAGGTGGAAAAATGTAGAGATGATTTACCTCCAGCATAGAGCCAATAAAGAATTTAAACTGAAGGGAACAGCTCAAGGCAGTTTGAATGTCTCTCTCTCTCTCCTCTCCAGAGAGTACATTTCCAGTGCCCTGAGATGGTCCTAATAGTTTAAAATCTTATTGGCTCATGCTGCAAGTAAACGACACTCCAAGACTCTCCCAGAGGCCACGGATGTAAACTAGTTTATTTAGTGGCCTTTTCATGACCTGATCCACGTAAAAAAAACTGGAACAATGTGGAAAGCGCAGTTAACCTAACGACATAGCGGAGGAGGAGAAATGTAAGAGACCTGAGGGTAACCATGTCAGTAGATGCTCTTATCTTCAGAGATAAAGAAAAAAGTAATATAAAGAATAGTTCCTCCGAAGGTAGGGAGTGACCTTGATACTGATGAAGCAATCTTGATCGTTAGAATTGGAGCTAATCTCCACTTCTAGTGATGGAATCTGATTACATTCCATCCCCAGAAGGTATAATAATAATAAATTCTAAGTTGTAATAAACGACTGTCGATGAATAAACAGGAGGGTGGACGAGGCGCTCGAATCGCGGTCCGCAAATTGACAATCCGACGCTCTACCGTCTAGGGCTCTAGGCTAACCCAGGCCTCTAATAGGAAGGATTCGTAGGTATAATACTTACTGTATTATATTCCGAAAAGTAATACAGTAAGTATTACCTCTGAATCCTTCCTATTAGAGGCCTGGGTTAGCCTAGACGGTAAAGCTTCGGATCACAATTTATGGACAGGGGTTCGAGCCCTTCATCCACCCTTCTGTTTTTTTCAGTAATAATTATTTTACGTTGTTTCTTGTGTAGTATAAACTTGTGTTCTCCCTGTTACTGCCACCACTTGCTACATGGATCCAAGTAACGTACTCACAAATGTCTTATATACATATAAATTTAGTGCCTTATTAACTGCGAGGAGAAAGGGAGTGTGAAGTGGTAATCAGATTAAGTGAAAGGTAAAGTGTCACGGATGTATAATGCGATCCTTTATTGACAACTCTTCGCCCACACAGTGGACTTTATCAGGTCACAAGATCTGTTTGTTACTTGATAAAACCGACAGTGTGGACGAAACGTTGTCAGATAATCACATACTGGATTTGTTTCATTTTTCTATCCGAAGATTAAATTAATATAAGTGTGGCACTAACAAACTACATCAACCAGAGCTTGATCGCACCGCCTGTGTACACGACTTGGGTTCCAGGTTAACAGATGTTTGAAGTCTCAAAGCAGTGCGTAAATGACCGTAATAAGCCCAATAGACCGTGACATACCTGTGACCGGTCCCCCCCCCCTCCCCCTTTTCTTGTATTCTAGCCATGGGCTAGGCTTGTCGGGTCAACCAGGCTGTTGCTGTTGATGTATATCAAGAAGTATAAGTAGCAGCAATTCCAAAATTCCCTTCAATACTTTGGAGAAACTGGCCGCTCTCTTTCTGACACTCAAGGAGCACAAAAGTGTTAGGCTTGCCAGCATCAATAATACTTTTTTTTGTATCATGTTGGAGATCACAGTCATCCTATTGACACTTCTAGAACTGTCTACCCGACTTGTAGTTCTCACAGTCGCCGTCTTGTTGAATCATCCATTATACACAACTTTCCTCGTATGAATGTTGTCTTGGTTTTGTCTCTGTTGACGCTTTCCTCTCTCGTTACATTGTCAAATGTTCCAAACTTCAAAACTCTCGTAACCTAACCTGATCCTTTCTTCTCCTCTACCTCTTCTCCATTCCTATTTTTTCCTTATTTTTTTCTTTTTTTTTTCTTCTGACTAAGTGTCTTCTTCAGTTTTTCCCCTGTGTTTTTGGTTCTTCCTCTTGTGGGTCCTTACCTCACTTGTGGGTCCTTACCTCACTTGTGGGTCCTTACCTCACTTGTGGGTCCTTACCTCACTTGCAATGCTTCTTTTTCTCGTCTTCTGACTGACCCCACTTCTACTACTACCACCCTCCCTACTACTACTACCCTCCCTACTACTACTACTACTACCCTCCCTACTACTACTACTACCCTCCCTACTACTACTCTCCCTACTACTACTACTCTCCCTACTACTACTACTCTCCCTACTACTACTACTCTCCCTACTACTACCTCCCTACTACTACTACCCTCCCTACTACTACTACCCTCCCTACTACAACTACTACTACTACCTATACTTTTGCCTCCCTTCACCCTTCACTCCCCATTTCATCTATCCCACTAAAACTACTCTACTTTCTACTATCACTAGTATATATCTACTACCAACCTTACCACTACTCTTTCTTCCTCTCTTGGTCCCCTCCCTGTGCAGCTCGCCTATGGCTCTTTAGTGTTAGTGTGACTTCGTAAATGGTCCAAGTCGGACCAAAACGTTGTCGTAAGCTTCTCTTTCCTATGTGCGAATTATTTGTATAGCAAAAGTTGGAAGATACTGCAACTGTACGTAAATGGTAGTTCTCCATTCAGATTATACGTGCAGTTTTGGTCTCAGAATAATGTTCTTCAGAATAATCTAAAGAACATTTCTAGGGGGCTATTGACCCCTGGACCAGGATTTTTGGAGGATCAAGGCTTAATCAATCAGGCTGTTACTGTTGGCCGCATGCAGTCCAACGTGCAAACAACAGCACAGCTGGTCAGGCACTGATATGAAGAATTTGTCCGGTTCCTTCATGAAGAGTGCCAAAGGTTTGTTGGTAATTACCCGTGTGCACGGAGGGAGGTCATTGAAGAGTCGGGGGCCTCCGACACTCATCGAGTTCTTTCTTAGTGTACTTGTCGCGCCCCTGCTTTTTATTGAAGGTATTTTGCACCGTCCTGGAAAACATGGAGAAAGATGACAAAGTTAATCCATTGTATACCTGGAGTGGATTCCGAGCTTCAATGTCGCCGTGTCCCAGTCCCAGACTCATCATTCAAGGTAAACAGAGGTAACTCAAGGTAAATCATTCAAGGTAAACAGAGGTAACTCAAGGTAAATCATTCAAGGTAAACAGAGGTAACTCAAGGTAAATCATTCAAGGTAAACAGAGGTAACTCAAGGTAAATCATTCAAGGTAAACAGAGGTAACTCAAGGTAAATCATTCAAGGTAAACAGAGGTAAATCAAGGTAAATCATTCAAGGTAAATAGAGATCTCAGGAACTGCACTCTACCTACTTGCATTTTAAGGGTCACAGCCTCCACGTCCCGGTCCCAGAACACTCCACCCAGATGCTACCCTGACCCTCCAGGTTGTTGGTGCCAGCCGCTGGGAATGGGGGGACATGATTCAGGCAAGCAAGTCGAAGACAGATGTAAATAAAGGAGATATAAATGGAATGCTGATACTTGGCCAAGAAAGAACACAAAAAAGTGGATTAAAATCGACATAAACTAAGATTTAGAAAAATAAATGAGCGTTGTAGATGAGGTAAATAAACTGCCGAGCAGTAACAGCCTAGTTGATCAGGCCCTGATCTATCGGGAGGCCTGGTCATGGACCGGGGCGCGGGGGCGTTGATCCCCGGAATAACCTCCAGGTAACCTCCAGGTAGGGTCATTATAGGGGATACCTTAGTTAACTTTAAAGATAGATGTATCTACAAGCAAGAGGGGCGGGTTTGAGAAGCTGCTGCCTTGCATGGATGGAGGGAGTGCTGGGGTAAGGGATGGAGGAGGAAGGGATAGAGGGTGGGAGTGCTGAGGCAAGTGAGGGAGGGTAAATAGGAATGGGAGGTGGAAGAGGAAGAGAGGGAGGGGAGAGGGGAAGACGGAGGGGAGAGGCAAAGGGAGGAGGGGAGTGGGGGGAAGAAAGTGTTAACCCATCAGCTGACAACATCCGGTCTTTATAACTTCCTGTAATGGGAAGTTATCACTTGTTACCCCTCCCTCCTCTCCCTTCCCCCTTCTCGTCTCTGTCCCTCTCACCTTTCCATCCCTCTCACCCCCCTCACAGTCTCTCACAAGTTTAGTGGTTCAAGACTCAACCAGCAGACATTAGAAATATTGCCAGGGCGAAGTTAGTGTTCAGCGTGAAACTAGACCAATATCCCTTTCCAGTTCCTGATCAGCGGGGTTATGGGCCTGCGGGCCGCTAGCACAAACAGCCTAGCTTCAGGCCGGGCTGCGAGGGTAAAATAATCCCTGAATCCGGTCACAGGTATATCACCCGGCTTGTTCAAGAAAGCGATTTTCATTTCTTAATGATCCAGGTCATCAAGTTTGCCTTCAGGCGCCCATGAGCATGCGCTAAGTGTATCCATAATAAATTAAAATTGACATGACTGCTGATGAGGTTTTATGTTACCTGTAACATACCTGTTACCGGTTTTGAGGGCCCTACCTTTGCAGCCCGTCCTGGAATCAGGTTCCCTTGATTCTGTGGTTAACCAGGCTGTACTAGCAGCAGGTCTACATAGCCACCACAACCCTGTTTATGCGACTCTTGAACAAGATACAGATCCAATTTCCTCTTGAAAATTCTAATTTTGTTCCAGCAATATTTCTGATATATGTTGATAGTAACCTGAAGAGGCTACGATCACCTATGTTGACAGTGTTCTCCTGATGGTACTTTCAGCGTCCATGCTTTTCACTGGGTTTATTTCACTCTCTCTCTCTCTCTCATATCTGTCCGTCCAGTTTATTGTTAAAATAATTGATAAATGAGACAGTTGTGCACAGGTGTCTCATTTATCAACTTGTCGGTTTTCTAAACCATTTATTAAAAAAAATATTAGTAATATTACGAGTTCTAGGGGAACTAGTAATAAGCAGAACGAGGTAGATATTGAAAAGCCAGGGACTTTGGGTGATAAGGACATTAATAGGTTTAGTAGAAAAACAGAAATGAGCAGGAAGGGTAAAGAGAAAGGAGAGTCTTTCAATGTTTATTATGCTAATTGCCGTAGTGCTAGGAATAAGATGGACGAGTTGAGATTAGTTGTTAGTGCAGGTAACATTGATGTATTTGCCTTAACTGAGACGTGGTTTAATTCAAAAAGTCGGGACATGCCTGCGGAATGTCATATTCAGGGTTTTAAATTGTTCCAAGTAGTTAGAAGTATCGGGAAGGGGGGTGGGGTGGCATTGTATGTCCGAGATCGCTTGAACTGTTGCATAAAAACGGGTATTAAGTCTGAAGTAACACATACAGAGTCTGTTTGGATAGAATTTTCAGAGGGGCATGAAAAACTGATTTTAGGAGTGATATACCGTCCCCCAAACTTAGATAGGGACCAAGGGAGACTACTATGGGAGGAAATTGTTAAGGCCACAAGGCACGATAATGTAATTCTAGGAGACTTTAACTTTAGTCATATTGATTGGAATTTCTTGACTGGGAATTTAGAATCATACGACTTCTTAGAAGTAGTTCAGGATTGTTTTTTGAAGCAGTTTGTGACAGAACCTACAAGGGGAAATAACCTGCTTGACTTAGTTATGGCAAACAATGAATCCCTTGTTAATAATTTAGAAATTTCAGAGGAACTGGGTGCTAGCGACCACAAATCAATTACATTTAGCATTGAATGGAAGTACGATAGTAGCGATAACTCAGTAACAGTCCCAGATTTTCGCTTAGATTACGATGGGCTTAGAGAACACTTATCATCTGTTGACTGGGGTAACGAAGTGAGCTATCAATATGACAGTTTTCTGAACACTATACATGCTGCTCAAAGAACGTTTATCCCATATAAAGAAATTAGAGCAAATAGAAATGACCCAAAATAGATGAATAATAGGCTCAAATATCTACTAGGGCATAAGAAAGGAATTTATAGGCGTATCAAAAGAGGTGAGGGTCATCTTATGAATCAGTATATTGACATTAAGAGGGACATTAAAAAGGGGATAAGAAAAGCTAAAAGGGACTATGAAATTAAAGTTGCTAGGGATTCTAAAACTAACCCAAAAAGTTTTTTCCAGGTCTATAGAACAAAAGTTAGAGATAAGATAGGTCCCCTTAAAAATAACTATGGGCACCTTACTGACAAAGAGAATGAAATGTGCTCGATTTTTAATAATTATTTTCTCTGTTTTTATACAGGAAGACACTAACAATATTCCAGTAATTAATTTTTATAGTGGGCTAGAAGAAGATAAATTATGTAACATCACAGTCACTAGTGAAATGGTTGTGAAGCAGATAGACAGACTGAAGCAAAATAAGTCGCCGGGTCCTGATGAGGCTTTTTCAAGGGCTCTTAAGGAATGCAAAATGGAACTCTGTGAAACATTAACTAATATTTTTAATTTATCTCTTCAAACAGGTGTAGTGTCTGATATGTGGAAGATGGCTAATGTAATTCCTATTTTTAAAACAGGGGACAAGTCGTTACCGTCAAATTACCGCCCAATAAGCCTGATCTCAATTGTAGGCAAATTACTAGAGTCAATTATAGCTGAGATTATAAGAAGCCATCTCGATAAGCATAGCTTGATTAATGATACTCAGCATGGATTCACAAGAGGCCGGTCTTGTCTAACTAATTTATTAACTTTCTTCAGTAAAGCTTTTGAGGCTGTTGACCACGATAAAGAGTTTGATATTATTTACTTAGATTTTAGTAAGGCTTTTGATAGAGTTCCGCACCATAGACTGTTAAAGAAAGTGGCAGCTCATGGCATTGGGGGAAAAGTGCTCTCGTGGATCGAGTCATGGCTCACTGACAGGAAGCAGAGAGTGTCCATTAATGGGGTTAAATCCGAGTGGGGATCTGTAACAAGTGGCGTTCCACAGGGATCAGTCTTGGGCCCGTTGTTGTTTATAATATATATCAATGATCTTGATGAGGAAATTACTAGTGATATGAGCAAATTCGCCGATGACACAAAGATAGGTAGGATAATTGATTCAAACGTAGATGTTATGGAACTTCAGGAGGATTTAAACAAACTCTATTCTTGGTCAGAAAAGTGGCAGATGCAGTTCAATGTAGATAAATGCAAGGTTCTGAAGCTTGGGAGTGCCCATAACCCTAGTACTTATAAGTTAAATGATGTAGAACTTAGCCATACAGATTGCGAAAAGGACTTGGGGGTTATGGTGAGCAGCAACCTTAAACCAAGACAGCAATGAACTTTAAAATGGTATAAAAAACCGACAGGTTGTTAGGTAAGACACATATGCAACAGTTAGGTATCTTTATTTCGAAACGTTTCGCCTACACAGTAGGCTTCTTCAGTCGAGTACAGTACAGTACAGTACTCGACTGAAGAAGCCTACTGTGTAGGCGAAACGTTTCGAAATAAAGATACCTAACTGTTGCATATGTGTCTTACCTAACAAGACAGCAATGCCTAAGCGTACGTAATAAGGCAAATAGATTACTGGGATTTATATCAAGAAGTGTAAGCAACAGAAGTCCAGAGGTCATTCTGCAGCTTTATACATCATTAGTAAGGCCTCACCTAGATTATGCAGCTCAGTTCTGGTCTCCATATTACAGAATGGACATAAATTCGTTAGAAAACATTCAGCGTAGGATGACTAAATTAATACATAGCATTAGAAATCTTCCTTATGAAGAAAGATTGAAGACTCTTAAGTTACATTCACTTGTTAGACGAAGAATGAGGGGAGACCTGATCGAAGTGTATAAGTGGAAGATAGGTATTAATAAAGGGGATATTAAGGTCTTGAGGATATCTCTCCAAGAGAGAACCCGCAGTAATGGATTTAAATTGGATAAGTTTAGATTTAGAAAGGACATAGGAAAGTATTGGTTTGGAAATAGGGTAGTTGATGAGTGGAACAGTCTACCTAGTTGGGTTATTGAGGCTAGGACTTTGGGTAGTTTCAAATTTAGGTTGGATAAGTACATGAGTGGGAGGGGTTGGATTTGAGTGGGACTTTCACATCAGAGTTTATTTCTTAGGTGGCATTGAAAATTGGGTTGGGCAAATGTTTTGTTAGTGGGATGAATTGTAAAGGACCTGCCTAGTATGGGCCAACAGGCCCATATGGATATAAATTCTCTGGAAAATGTACAAAGAAGGATGACAAAGTTGATCCCATGTATCAGAAACCTTCCCTATGAGGATAGACTAAGGGCCCTGAATCTGCACTCTCTAGAAAGACGTAGAATTAGGGGGGATATGATTGAGGTGTATAAATGGAAGACAGGAATAAATAAAGGGGATGTAAATAGTGTGCTGAAAATATCTAGCCTAGACAGGACTCGCAGCAATGGTTTTAAGTTGGAAAAATTCAGATTCAGGAAGGATATAGGAAAGTACTGGTTTGGTAATAGAGTTGTGGATGAGTGGAACAAACTCCCAAGTACAGTTATAGAGGCCAGAACGTTGTGTAGCTTTAAAAATAGGTTGGATAAATACATGAGTGGATGTGGGTGGGTGTGAGTTAGACCTGATAGCTTGTGCTACCAGGTCGGTTGCCGTGTTCCTCCCTTAAGTCAATGTGACCTGACCTGACTAGGTTGGGTGCATTGGCTTAAGCCGGTAGGAGACTTGGACCTGCCTCGCATGGGCCAGTAGGCCTTCTGCAGTGTTCCTTCGTTCTTATGTTCCTCCTTTCTTATATTCTTATGTTCTTATGTTAATAGTGTGCGGGTTCTGGGCCAGGTCCTCAGGTAACTTCCATCTATATATATTATCAGGTATCTTTCTCCTTTGGCGTCCTTTGTAAAAAACGATATCAAAATATGTATGAAAGTTGCCTTAGTAGAAGGCATAATTACAGATATTAGCAAAGCTTTCCATGGACAAATAAAAAATGTATGTTCAGATATAGCTTAGATATAGCAGTCATGAACTCAAAAAGAGCGCAGTTTACACTATATTGCTGGAATAAACCTTGGTAATAAATACCGACAAGTTGGTTTAGAAAGACATGTAAGCAAACACTATAACATATTTATTAGAAAACGTTTCGGTCCTGGGACCTTGATCAAGGTCCCAGGACCGAAACGTTTTCTAATAAATATGTTATAGTGTTTGCTTAAGTGTCTTTCTAAACCAACTATATTGCTAACACTATTTTTCCACGCAAGGTTTGTCTACGTTAGGCTTAGATTTGTCTAAGGATTTTGAGGCAGTACGGACAAACTCGCTTAAGTGAAACTAACGCCCAGGCAGCGTCATTGAAGGAATTTTGGGTAACTTTAAATGTAGGTTGGACGGGTACACGAGCGGGTGTGAGCCTGGGTATGTGAGGGTTAATTTGCCTAGCATGGGCCAGTAGGCCTGCTGCAGTGTTCATTCATTCTTATGTACTCGTACGACAATTTTAGTGTTTTTATTGTGACCAGGAATTTAGTGAATGTTGCTACCGGATGTATTTTATTACTTTATTACGACGAGTTATTGGGTATATTTGTATCCTGTATATTGTTAGGAAAAATGAAAGTTTATTTATCCTTAATGTAACATTTTGTGTTATTTACGTGAAATTGGCCATAGTATGTACAGTCCGCCCTGATGTAAAGCCAATTTTAACCGAACCACGGGAATTTTGTTCCCATAGCAGTGTTGAAATAGCTGGAGTCTACCTGGAGAATCTTCCGGGGGTCAGCGCCCCCGCTGTCCTGTTCCATACTAGGCCTTTCGATGGATGCCCTGATCAGTCAGGATGATAAATTAGACACATGTGCAACATTTGAGTATATTTAATGAGGAAACGTTTTGCCACACAGCAGCTTCCTCAGTCCATACGAAGGAGAATGGTGAAGAACAGGATGAGTTTGAGGTAATCAGTCCCTCAGCCTCGAGTTGATGTGATCAGTCCATCAATCTTGATAAGAATACAGAATATGTGCGAAGAAGTGGCTTATATACTGTAGGCAGGAGAGGTGCAGCAGTCGTAGGTGGTATCAACGTGTCGGTTCTCTGAACCATTCATCTACATTCCTCTCTGACACAGCAACATCTTGGGATCTTAATACAAGGAATTCTTCAACTTGCCTAACCCTTAGGCATGACCTACTTTCACATTCGTCAAATGTGATACCACCTACGACTACTGCACCTCTCCTGCCTATAGTATATAAGCCACTTCTTCGCACATATTCTGTATTCTTATCAAGATTGATGGACTGATCACATCAACTCGAGGCTGAGGGACTGATTACCTCAAACTCCTTCTGTTTTTCACCATTCTCCTTTGTATGGAATGATGAAGCTACTGTGTGGCGAAACGTTTCCTCATTATCTGGATACCTGGAGGTTATTCCGGGGATCAACGCCCCCGCGGCCCGGTCCATGACCAGGCCTCCCGGTGGATCAGGGCCTGATCAACCAGGCTGTTACTGCTGGGTGTCATTAAAGATACCTCAGTGCTGCACATGTGTCTAATTTATCAACTTGTCGGTTCTCTGAACCATTCATCTATATCAGTCAAGATGTTGGTGCTAGCCGCACGAAGTCCAACATATGCACCACAGCCCGGTTGATCAGGACTGACTGAGGAAATTGTCAAGTTGCTTCTTGAAGAGAGTCAGGGGTTTGTTGGTAATTTCCAAAGCTTTTATTTAGACAGTGTTTCGCTCGTTGTGCCATAAAAACACTTGTAGAGCTTAGCTTTATTATAGACAACGTTTTGTTTCTGTGAAGAGCTTTATCAGGTCACAGCTTGTAATAAAGTTGGTAGAATTACCGACAATATGTAAAGTAAAAGGACACAAGTGCAACTAATGTGACATTTATTGTGGCAACGTTTCGCTCTCCAGGAGCTTTATCAAGCCATGGCTTGATAAAGCTCCTGGAGAGCGAAACGTTGCCACAATAAATGTCACATTAGTTGCACTTGTGTCCTTTTACTTTACAGGTCACAGCTTGATAAACCTCTACCCAGAGTGAAATGTCGACTTCTCTCTGCACCGTCTTCCTACCATACTTGTCGACAATACCTTCCATCCACATGTTTCGATTTGGGTTAATTTTTACACAGAGCGAAAAGTTATACCAGTGAAAGTTTGTTTTGCGGCCTCGTCTCTCTCCATCATGGTTGGCTACTAGTACGACACTTGGAGCCATCAACAATGTAAGAGTAACTCCACTGCTGCTGCTTTGAATTTCTTGGCGATATTCCATCTTGCGTAATGAGTATATTAGGTAACTAGGGTTAGAGTAACTTAGGTAAGATTTATCAGAAAACAAGACTAATGGCTAGTGATGCGGATTAGTTACATGATGACTCGCCACTGGATCTTTTGATCATATGACCGAGGCCTTCCGCTGACTTACCAGTGCATCCTGTTTAGAGATATATGCTCTTTGGCTTCTTGAAATCATTCACAGGTAGATATTGATTTTGGTTATATCCACTGCCCCTGTTTACCTTCAGAAAAAGGTACTTGAGTGTTAGTTGACTGTTGTGGGTCGCATCCTGGGACGTGGTCAAGTGCTACAAATGTCTAAGGAATTAGAATGTCTTTCAAATGACCTACTGTCGCAATATGATGCACCTGGTTGATGGCCTGTACAGGACAGTGCAGGCCATCAAACAGGAGGCCTGGTCTTGGACCGGGCCGCGTGGGCAGTGATCTCAGGCATTGACTATAGATAAACTATAGATAAACGGTGGAGGGTATAAAATTGTGAGGGGATGGGATTTGCTCAGGAATGTTTACTTGCCCTTAAGGCTGTAAAATGGACGCCGGTTGAACCTTATACACCTGGTCTCTGCTGTATCGCGAGTGATATGAAGTTACTTCCCTTTCTTCTCCTCCTACCTGCCTGGAGTCTACCTGGAGGGTATTCCGGGGATCGCGGCCCAGTCCACGACCAGGTCTCCCGGTGGAATCAGGGTCCGAGCAACCAGGCTGTTACAGCTGACCGCACGTAGTCCAACGTACGAACCACTGTCCGGCTGATCTGGCACCAATTTTAAGTATCTGTCCAGCTCCCTCTTGAAGGCATCCAGGTGCCTATTGGTAATTCCCCTTATGGATGGTGGGAGGCTATTGAACAGTCTTGGGCCCCGGACACTTAGGGTGTTTTCTCTTAGTGTACCAATGACGCCCCTACTTTTCATTGGGGGCATTTTGCATCGCCTACCAAGTCTTTTACTTTCGTAGGGAGTGATTTCTGTGTGCAGATTCGGAACCATTCCTTCTAGGATTTTCCTAGTGTAGATTATGATATATCTCTCTCTCCTGCGTTCCAACGAGTACAAGTCAAATGCTTCCAAGCGTTCCCAGTAGTTAAGGTGCTTGACAGAACTTATACGTGCAGTAAAGGTTCTCTGTACACTCTCTAGGTTTGCAATTTCACCTGCTTTGAACGGAGATGTTAATGTACAGCAGTATTCCAGCCTAGAGAGAACAAATGATTTGAAAGGGATCAACATTGGCTTGGCATCTCTCGTTTTGAACGTTCTCATTATCCACCCTATCATTTACTTTGCACTTGTGTTACAACCCAGGAGTCCCAAAGGCCTGTTATCCTGGGTGTAAAGGGAGCAAAATAAACACAGCAGAAAAACTTTTGACTTGTATTATCCTTCACCAGTTTAGAACAGAAGTATATACACTATGTACAACAATAGGTATTAGTGCACTCCACGGTAAGCAAGGCAGAATAGAAGCCACTAGAGAGCAGACCGTACTTCAACCAGCTCTAGAATCGGAATGACAAGGGCAGACAGGTGAGTGGTACCCACATCACCTCTGCGATTGCCAAAACCATCTTCTCATTGGCTGGAACCTGGGTACTGATTGAACGACGGGGCCCCATCAACCCTTAGTACCTGGTTCGCTGGTTGGGGGAGATAGCCTTTCAGTGAGGGTGTGTACATGCGCCGAATGAAGGTTACGTACTCTTTTCATGCCACAACTTGTGATCGTGGCACTGTTGTGATCCTTGAAAGTGAGATCCTCAGACATTACCTGGAGTAAACCTGGAGAGGGTTTCGGGGGTTACCGCCCCCGCTGCCCGGTCCACTCCCGGTTACCACTCCCAGGTCCCTCACATTATTTTTCCGCTCTGTTGTATGATCAGAGTTTGTAGTATACTCAGTTCTAATTATTATTTCCTCCAGTTTTCCATAACAGAGTAGTTGGAATTTATCTTCATTGAACATTATATTGTTTTCCGTTGCCCATTGGAAAATTTGGTTTATATCTTCTTGGAGATTAACTGTGTCCTCAATAGATGGCAGTCTCATGCAGATCCTAGTATCATCTGCAAAGGATGATACGGTCCTGTGGATTACATCTCTGTGTCTGATATGAGGATGAGGAACAGGATGGGGGCGAGTACTGTGCCTTGTGGGGCAGAGCTTTTCACTATGGCAGCTTTCGATCTAACGGTGTTTACCACTACTCTTTGCGTTCGATTGGTTAGAAAGTTGAAGATCCAATCTCCCCACTTTGCCAGTTATTTCTTTAGCATGTATTTTGTGTGCTATTACGCCATGATCGCATTTGTCAAAGGCTTTTGCAAAGTCTGTGTATATTACATCTGCATTCTGTTTTTCTTCCAGTGCATACAAGACCATATCATAGTAATCCAGTAGTTGCGAGAGGCAGGGACGACATACTCTGAACCCATGTTGCCCTGGATTGTGCAGTTTTTGGGAATGCAAGTGGTTTGCAATTGTGCTTCTTAGCTCCTCTTCCTTCCTCCGCCTCCTCTTCCTCCTCCTCCTCTTCCTTCCTCCCTGCTCTTGCTCTTCCTCTCCCAGTTGTCCTTGCCCTCCTTCTCCTCCTCCTTCCCCTCCCCTCCTCCTCCCCTCCCCTCTCCACTTCCTTCCCTTCCCCTGCCCCTCCTTCCACTTCTCTTCCTCCTGGTGAAGAATGAGTAGCAGAAAGTCATGTGAGATTATTTTTCTTGTTCTACACATTTTGTTGTGAGTCACTGTTGTTGAGACATCACAGGCGGAGTGCGGCTAGGTGGGACACTTAATTTTCCTATAATTCGTGTAAAGTTTTCCTCTTCTTCCAAGAGTTGAATGTTGCTACACTGCGCTTGGCTCACCATATATACTAATGCTGTGTTTGGAAAATGGAGAACACGTGGACATTGCAGATCTCCAAGTTGATATAAAGGAGGTCTTTCAGTGGGTCGCAGTAAACAGTATGGTGTTTACTTAGGAAAAATGTCAGTTACTCTGCTATAGAAAAAATGATAACGGAGTTCAAAACAAACTTAAACCACTCAGTAGAGTGGAAGAGAAAATGTGATGAACTTATGAGCGATAAAGTCGGAAGATCCTATTTCCAAGATTCACAGAGGTAATGTTACTATTAAAACTGCATGGATAGTGATAAGCTGGATAACAAGAACCTTCAAAAGAGTATCACTTGTTCTTTACATGCACTCAAGACCATGTCGTAATGGTCCAGCAATTGCAAAAGGTAGGAGTGACCTCTGTTGAACCCATCTTGACCTGGGTTGTGCAGTTGCTGCGATTCCATGTGATTGGTAATCTTTACTATCATATTTGTGGAGTGGGGAAGTAGCAGTAGTTTTTAATGACTGTGGATGACTACAGTATCTACGCTTCTTCTCTGTAGAATATTTAAGGCACGTGACAATGGTTTCTTGCAATTTTTAATGAGTGTCGATTTCCACGAGTCTAGGCCTGGGGTGAAGTGTATGGACACACAAACTGTGACTTCTTCGACGTTAATTGTGGTTGGTTATATCAGAGATTAGGGAGGAATCTGCAGCATTTTGTCAAATTCATTAAGAACTCATTTGGAGAAGTAAGTCTGAGGTGGTTAGTCCCTCGCCTTAGTGTGTTCGTTCAACTGCGATGAATATAATAAATGAGGATTACCAACAGATCCCAGGCTGTCTACGTTGGTCTTCGTGTTGCTAGCACCAGCATCCTGATTGTTCAAGCCATCAGCCAGGAAGCTTGGTCTTGGACCTGGCCGCAGGAGCGGTGACCCCCGCAATAGACTCCAGGTAACCTCAGTGCTATAAAGAAATAGAGGGGCACTGCAGTAGGCCTAGCAGTTAGGTTCTACTCAGACCCCACCGTTCTCCACTCCTGTATTAGTATACCTTTTTTTAAAGTTACCGGAAGTATTCACTTAAGTGAGGCTGCTTGGTAGTTTGTTCATCTGTACACTTTTTTTGTGCCAAACCAAAAATAATCGCAAATAATATGAACTGGGTTATTTGAGAAAAAGGTGACTTGAGTCGAGCATTTTGGGGGAAAAAGAAAGCAAGGAGGACATTGCTACTCACTTTCTCTGACTTATTTGGGTTATCTTAGGTAATTTAGAAGCCGCGGGGGCGATGACCCTTGGAATGTCCTCCGGGTATTCCTCCATTTATGTATAATAATTGTGTACCTGTGCCTAAATAAACTTACTATTTTTGTTACTAGTAATAGCAATAGTAGTAGTACTAATAATAGCAGTGCCCCTTCTCCCCCACTTGAGTGTTGCTTCCCATGCTTTGTTTTGGAAGCCCCGTCACCACAGGTTCGAGTACCCCCTTTCCGGTCGTTTTACCCCGCCATTCCCTTCCTCTCAAAGCCTCTCCGCCGCCACTGGAATCTAGGCGCATGATAGTGCTATCCGCCCAGCACCTGGCACTAAGATAACCGCTCTACCGTGAATGTTAAGTTGAGCTCTGAGTCTTGTTGCTTGTTGTCTCGTCCACCAGAGCGATGGTCATACTCTCCTAGTGTCAGGAAGTGTTATTTTTTTTTCTTTTTCTTTCAGAGTTTGGTTTGCCTTTTTCATGATATATAAACAATGTGGCTCTCCTCTTAACCAAATTCTAATATAAATCAGTATACGGTGTAGTATGCAAAAAAAAAACTCGTATGCGCTCTAACAGACCAAGAGCTAGAGCTCAATCGCTTTCATCCTTTGCAGACATCCATCACATAACTTAGTATACTGAGGCAGGCGAATGTAAGAACTATGTACAGTGCTCTAAGACACCTCAATACAATATTCAAAAATGAGAAAATCTAGAGATTCGGAACTACACTAATCTCTGATCGGAGATTGTAACGTAAGGAGATTATAACATACGCGGATAAACTGATATGAACAAAATTTTTAGTGCCAGGAAAAAGGGCAAATTGAAATAAAAGGTTAAATGGTTGAAAACATGGATGAGCCACAGGAATGACAGGAATTACTTAAATCTTAAGATGGTAAGCTAACGGGACGAGCTGAATGAAAATGTGGTAGATGCAAACTAGTTACAGCACAAACAAACTTACGAAGTTGCAATTGTGATTCTTAGCTCCTCTTCCTCCTCCTCCTCCTCCTGTCTTCAGCAGTAAGAGGTGGCGACAGGAGCCGTCTCAAACCCCTTAACTATAACTAGGCGATTACACATAGAAGCACTTCTGTGATGACTCGTATCCAAATAATAACCTGTGTTTACATGAGCTACACCAGGTAATGAACTCTGCTGCCTTCCCCTCCACCCCTCCCTCTCCGCCTCGTGCTTGAAAGAATGCAGGATTTCCTCTTGTTATCCCGGCAAGTGAATCGCAAGAAGAAGAGATAATTGTTGCTTTTCTAGCGGTGAGGCTGTGGCATGGTAGAGTGGTGAGGCAGCCCCCAGACCACGCAAAGTGTGAATGAATGTGTATTGTAGGAGAGGAGGGAGAGGGTTGTGAGAGGGGTGGTAGGGAGGGGGTGGTTGTAGTTGTTGTGAGGGAGTAGTGGTGGTGGTGATAGTGGTATTGAGGGGTGGTGGTGGTGTTGGTGGTATCGACAAGAAAGGCAGAAGCAAGAGGCGTTCCTTCTCACGTTTTTCATTGGCCTTCTGTTCTTGACTTGCAGCTGTGGTGTTTCCACTGTCACCTCTGTTGTTTTGCCTTAATTCTGTACTGCGTTACCTCCGGTCATCCACCTTGCGAAGACTGCGTGTTTTCTTGCTGGTATATGTTTGTGTGTATGCTCACCTACTTGTATTTTCAAGGGTAGGTTGAAAGGTCGTGGACATACCTCTTGAGCCGTCGTCTGTTTTCTGGTTCCCTCTCCTTCCATCTATGGTTTCTGGCTCCGTTTACTTTCATTTGTGGTCTTTGGCACCATCTTGTTAAATCTCAAACATTCGTGCTCAGAAAAAAAGGCAATAAGTCGACACATTGTAAATCAGAAACCCGTAGACAGGAAGAGCCATTATTGAAAACAACGCTTCGCTATGTGAAAATTTTATGGAGCTAGAAAAGGCTCTCGTCGGATGAGACTTGTTCCCCGTCTGTTTGTTTTCAACTAATCAACTTGTCTCCATCCACTATCATGGTCTTTTCTTTTTTAAGTCTTGTTCGTAAACCATTTTTTTCCAGTAATAGTCTCGCCTCAAATCTTAAAATCTTGTAGATTTTATATGCTTGATCAGGTGGGAACTCCAGGCGGGCTCCACATTATCCAAATAGTTGTCTTGAGGTTACAGAAAACTATTTAGGTTAGCAAGTTTTGCCTGTTTTGGTGTTCTGCTTGCTGTTATATCATTCGCTTCATATATTGTCTGCAATGATCTTACTCCCAGGTTGTATCCCGGATTGATTTACACTTATCAAGCTTCAATTCTACTTGTCACTTTCCTAACCATATCTTCAGCCAGTTTAAGTGATCCTTGAGCCTCTCTCTATCCTCTCTGGTTGGCATCGTGCCCATTAGTTTCACATAAACAGTGAAACATAGGAATTAATTTTCACTAACATCAATTTATGTATATCAGGAAGCTGGGGTTCAAGCAGTGATCCTTACTGGACTTCTCAGTCACTCGTACTAGTGCAGATTAGTGCAAAATGAACCCAGTGAAAAGCAGGTGTTCGGTGGGCACAATAAGGGAACACTGTATAAACATCCGTGACCCCATATTATTCAACATTTTACCAGAAGGGATCAGAAACACTGCTGAGACAAGTGTAGAAGTCTTCAAGAGAAAACTGGACAAGTACTTTTACCAGGTGCCAGATAAGGCAGTCTGTGATGGATATGTGGGGCATCGGGTCTTCAGTAGCAACAGCCTAGTTGACCAGGCTAGCACCAAACAAGCCTAACCTATAGCTGAGCTCTGGGAGTGGAAAGACTCTTGAAACTCTTCAAAGGTATATTAAAGGTGATCATGCCAAACATTTGAACTAGTGGGAACGTTTGAAGACACTTGAATTGTTCTCCTTGTAACATACGCAAAAAAGTTACATGTTATAATTTACAGATGGAAAATCCTGGAGAGACTGAACCCAAGGAAGTGTGAGACTTGGTAGACAATGCAGAGTACTTCCAATAAAAAGCAAAGGAGCGACGAGTACGTTAGAGAGACCTCGATAAGTGTACGAAGTCCTCTGCTTGTCACCGTCCTCATTTACAAATAAGTTAGTAAATACTTGTACTTGACCTGTCACTTGATTGTTAAATAGAACACTGTGTTTTGTACTCCTGAAAACATTAATAAAATTGTTAACTGAACTTTGGCACATATATCCTTTACTCAAAATAAAGTTCATTTGTGTTTAGAAGAGTTTCAGGTTAATATGTTGAATGGTAAAAAATATAACGCGTCAAATACTAGCAATCTTATTGCGACGTGCATACAGCTCTGCCATTATAAATAGGATTGTGTCATCCCTTACAATGGCATAGGTATAAATTTCGTTATAAATACTCGAAAACTAAATGAAAATATACAAATTTGAAAACAGGTAGAAATGAAAATTATGAAACCAACAGTTTTTAAGAGAAAACTGGATCCTTATCTCAAGCCAATGTCTCATGAGCCAGGTTGTGGTGGCTATGTGGTCCTGGGGGATGCTAGCATCAACAGTCTGGTTAACCAGGCAGGCATCAGAGAAGTCTGGCCTCAGGCCAGACTGGTAAGTCAACACGCTATAACCAATATATTCAAACAGTATATTGAAAAAGTGACCACATGACTTACGGGAGCATCAGCAGACTCACTCCGTCCATCAGTCTGTGTACTCACCTATTTGTGGTTGCAAGGGGTCAGTTCACAGCTCCTGGGCCCCGCTTCTTTGCTTGTCGCTACGGTGTGGGTGTGAGTGTACTCACCTGTTTGTGGTTGCAGGGGTCGATTTACAGCTCCTGGCCCCGCTCTCTTTCTCTCTCTCTCTCTCTCTCTCTCTCTCTCTCTATGACTTGTATTCCCTTTCCTCCTTACTGACATGAATTTATTTGTGACTTTCTTGCTTATCTTATAGCCTCTCCACGAGACCAGTGACAGGTGTTAACCAAGGCAACGACACCACCACATGTCTACTTCTTCCCACGGTGCGGTATTAGCAATTATCACTGTTTCCTGCCACTGATGACTACATTGTTATTAACTTCATGAAATTCCACGGCACAAAACGATGGTATCCAGCCAATGCTCGAAATTAGTCATTAATGTGACATGTATCGATTTAGACAGGTGTTCAAGAAGTGAGACATGTTGTAACAGGTGTTGACGTGGGATAAGGTGGTAGTGACAAGTGCTGTTGGCTTTGAATGCGCTGATTGTGACAAGTGTTGATACACAGGGTAGTCGTGTTGAAAACGGTATAAAATACCGACAAGTTGATGATTAAAACAGATGTGCAAGTTGTTGAAATGTGTCGCCTACACAGTATACTTCTTCAGTCAAATGCAGAAGCAAGAGGTGTAGTAGTGAAATGAAGATGTAATCAATCCTTGGAGAAATAATAGTTGAGGTGGTCAGTCCCTCAGCCTAAAGAAAAGTTGAGCTCCTATACTCTTCTCCAGGGTAATCAGTTTGGGTGTGTTGATGACACCTGGGATTAATGAAAACCCTTCGAGTCTCCTTATTAACAACATCGAACATTATGCAGTGACTTATTTTTTTCCTTCTGAGTTTATTTTGAGGTCAGTGTCAATGGTTTTTCTTAGTGAAAAGTAGGGGCGCCATTAGTACACTAAGAAAAAACACAACAAGTGTCCGGGGCCCAAGACTGTTCAACAGCCTCCACCAGCCATAAAGGGAATTACCAATAGACCCTTGGCTGTCTTCAAGAGGGAGCTGGACGGATACTTAGTACCGGGTCAGCCGGGCTGTGGTTCGTATGTTGGACTACGTGCAACCAGCAGTAACAGCCTCGTTGATCAGGACCTGATCCACCGGCAGGCCTAGTCATGGACCGGACTGCGGGGGCGTTGATTCCCGGAATACCCTCCAGGTAGTACCTCTTCTCCCATTCCTTTCAATCCGGCGCTTTCCTTCCTTCCCCTCCTTTCCCCAGCGTTCCCAACCCGTCCTGCCTCCCCACCGCTGCCAAGCGTGTGCCCCCTCCCTCCCCCATCTCTTCCCAAACTTTTTCTAAATTCTTTGGTATTTCCCACTGTGTTATGCTATTTTTCAAGCACAGTTTATTTTGCCTTGTTTTTCGTTCTTTGATCTCATGTTTGTTTCAGAACATTTATTAATTTCTTACATTTGCGTCTTATTTTTCGGCTGTAATTATTTTGACATGTTATTCAGTATTTTCATGAGGTGCCACATAGTACATACCTGCCTCTCCCTCAGCTGTCACTTAACCTTGACTTGTTCCATCCTCACACCTGCCACACGACCTTGCCTCGCCATCTTCCTGGAAATCGTCTTCTGTCTCACTTTCCTCAATTCTTTTCCCACGTTTTCAACATTTCTTTCTTCGTTTCCTGCGATGAAAGTTATTGTTTCCTCTTAATCTTTTTCTCAGTTTTCTCCACCTTACGTCTCTTTCCATACTTTCTACGTCCTTAGTCTTTGAATTCGTTTCACAAATTATTTCACACAGTGAGTGACATCTCAAGTTCGTTATTCCTAGTGTGTTATCACTTGTCTTTCCCTTGCCATTTTATATCGGCTGTATTTTGGAATGACAGCAAATTACTGAACCCAGAGGGCAGCATGGGTTTAGACCAGATCGCTCGTGCCTCTCGCAACTACTGAACTGTTAACGATGAGATCTTAAATGCACTGAACGACAAACAAAATTCGGATGTATGCACAAAGACTTCGCAAAATTCTTCTACGTGTATGATCATGGTGCAGTAGTACACAAACTGCGTGCAAAAGTAATAACTGGAATGAAGAACTCAAAAGAAACACTATATACAGAACTCAAGACTGTCATCAAATAGAACGAAAGGAACACGTAAAAGACCTGGCAATAATTATGTCTGCTGACCTTTCTTCTAAGGAACATAAGACAAAGATCACGACAGCCAGGAAGATGACGGAGTGGGTATTGAGAACTTTCAAAACAAGGGAAATAATGCCGATGGTGACACTCTTCAAATCACTAGTGTTCCCTCATTTAAAATATTGCTCAGTGCTGACGGCCCCGTTCAAAGCAGGAGAAATATCAGAGCCGGAACAAACAGAGATCGTTTACGGCTCGCATTGAGTCAGTAAAGCACCTAAATTACTGGAAACACCTTCAAGTCTCGAACATGTACTCATTGGAGTGGAGGAGAGAGATATACATGATAATATATACCTGGAAAGTACTCGAGGGCCTGGTCCCAAATCTGGACACTCCCATAACAACATACTGGGGTGAGAGATATGGGAGGAAGTGTAAAATAGACTCATTGAGGAGCAGGGGCGCGGTGGGGACAATAAGGGAACACTGTATCAACATCCGGGGTCCCAGACTACTCAACATCTTACCAGAAGATATCAGAAAGACGGCTGGAACAAGTTTAGAAGCCTTCAAGAGGAAACTGGACAAGCATCTTCACCAGGTGCCAGATCAACCAGGTTCTGATGGAGATGTGGGGCAGGGGGCCTTTAGCAGCAACAGCATGGTTGATCAGGCAAGCACCAGACGAGCCTGGTCCATGGCCGGGCTCTGAGAGTAATTTTATAGCAACTGACCCAAAGAGTAATAGTCAACAAAGTCAAATCGAACGCCACCACAGTAAAAAGGTATGCTCTCCAACCTGGAGGTTATTCCGGGGATCAACGCCCCCGCGACCAGGTCCATGACCAGGCCTCCCGATGGATCAGGGCCTGATCAACCAGGCTGTTACTGCTGGCCGCACGCAGTCCAACGTACGAGCCACAGCCCGGCTGATCCGGCACTGACTTTAGGTATCTGTCCAGCTCTCTCTTGAAGGCAGCCAGGGGTTTATTGGCAATTCTCCTAATGCTTGATGGGAGGCTGTTGAACAGTCTTGGGCCCCGGACACTTATGGTGTTTTCTCTTAGTGTACCAATGACGCCCCTACTTTTAATTGGGGGCATTTTGCATCGCCTGCCCAGTCTTTTACTTTCGTAGGGAGTGATTTCTGTGTGCAGATTTGGGACCATTCCTTCCAGGATTTTCCAAGTGTAGATTATGATACATCTCTCCCTCCTGCGTTCCAACGAGTACAAGTCAAGTGCTTCCAAGCGTTCCCAGTAGTTAAGGTGCTTGACAGAACTTGTACGTGCAGTAAAGGATCTCTGTACACTCTTTAGATCTGCAATTTCACCTGCTTTGAATGGAGATGTTAATGTACAGCAGTATTCCAGCCTAGACAGAACAAATGATTTGAAAAGGATCATCATTGGCTTGGCATCTCTCGTTTTGAACGTTCTCATTATCCATCCTATCATTTTCTTTGCACGTGCGATCGTGGCACTGTTGTGATCTTTGAAAGTGAGATCCTCAGACATTACTACTCCCAGGTCCCTTACATTATTTTTCCGCTCTATTGTATGGCCAGAGTTTGTAGTATACTCTGTTCTAGTTATTATCTCCTCCAGTTTTCCATAACGGAGTAGTTGGAATTTGTCCTCATTGAACACAGTACTCGCCACAGTTCCCTTTCTTTTGCTCATATTCGACAGACATGAATCACGACCCATGTATCATACCTTGCAGACGATACCAGAAATTGTGGGAGAGCGGCTTCAGGTGAGGACACGGCAAATCTCCAAGCTGACAATTATAAACCAGGTCTTCCACTGGGCCACAGAAAAATGAGGAAAATTGTGTTACTCGCCTTTGAAAAAAAGGTGAAATTAAAAACTCTGTTAGAGCATAAAGCAATCTAAAACTACTCAATACACTGGAAGAAGAATGTGAATTACTTAGGAGTGATAATGTCAGATCTTGCCTTCAAGAATCCAGTGTTACCGTCACAACCGCAAGGAAAATGGTAAGTTGAATTACTAGTCTTCCAAACAAGAGAGGACAAGCCAATAATGACGCTATTTAATATTTCTGTATGCTGATATAGCATACAGCAATATTAAATATGCAGGCAATGTTGCAGATCTGAAGAATACAGTGTATAGAGAATATTCACTGCTCGAATAAATTAAAACATGTCGGAACGCCTGAGGTCTTCTGACTTGTACTCTTGGAACGCAGGCGAGAGAGATTCATCAGAATTTACACCTGGAAAATTCTGGAGGGGATCACTTGCAAGTCTGCTCACCGAAATCACCTCGTACAAGAGCACGAGGCTTGGCAGACTGTGTAAAGTACCCAGATCAAAAGTAGCGATACCTTGAAAAAACTCGTCACACAAGACAAAAATCACTCTCTTAAAATCCAGCCAAAGTGGTCAAACCACTTAACCTTTCTTACCTTTCTCTTCCTGTCTGCTCACAGTTTTTTTTTTTTTTTACTGTTCTACCCTACCCAGTTCTTCTCATCCCCTTTCTTACCCTCCCTCTTACAGTCTAAAAAAAATAAAGGTAGAACGACTTCAGTAAAGGAAAACTCAAGCGTAAAGGAATGAAGACTTTGAATACTCTCCCTCCATACGTAAGAGGAATTACCAGCAGACCCCTGGCTGTCTTCAAGAAGGAACTTAGGTTCCTCAGTCTACTTCCTGATCAACAAGGCTATGATACATACGTCGGACTTTGTGTTTTTAACACCATCAGGAGATCTGGGACTGGGCCGGAATAGACTACAGAAAGATAGACTTTGCCAGTTTCTGTAATCGACATTTTTTCACTCGACTTTTTTCTCGTTTATTTGCCCATACATCATTTTCCCCGTTCTCTTTTACTTTGGCCCTCCCTTTTTCCCTAAATATTAATTATATTTATTAAGAATAAATACCAATAAAATATTTTTCTGTTCGCACGTATATACCTGTATCACCCCTTGCCTGAACGGGTAGTAATGTGGTGGTCTGTGTCTACCCTCCTGGTCCCTCCCACCCCTTTCCCTCTCCGGTCTTAACACTCCTGCGTTCCTGGGGCGTAATTATGTTACCTGTTTACCCGTAGTTTACTTGTAGATGGTTTTACGGATCATCGCCCATTTGACCCGGTCTCAAACTAGGTCTTCTAAATTAGGAAGGAAATATTACAAAAATAAGAACTATTAAGAAACCTAAAATAAATATAGATGTGTAATGGGTGTAGGTAGAAGTTCTTAAGGTTAATGTGCAGTCTTAAATGTTTAAGGGGGGGGGAGATAATGGATGCTAATCGTCTCTTAATATTACTTCAAAAAGAGAACTTAATAAGTTTCTAATGGCTGTTCCTTATCAGCCTGTCTGTAGCGCATATATTGGATTGCGTGGCTTATCTACAGGCAGTGGTGCTTGTAGATAAAGATAATATAATTGTGAAGGTAGTAATACCTGTGTTTTGAGATAGCCAAGGATGGAATTGATAACAATAGCGTGTCAACTATTTTGGCCATAATGTACTGTCACACTTTTATATCATCATTGGCAGATGACACTAAAATAAGCATGAAAGTCACTATGATAGAGGACACTGAAAAATTACGGGAAGACATAAGCAGGGTTTTCCAGTGGGCAGTGGAGAACATGACGTTCATTGGTGATAAGTTCCAGCTGCTTAGGTATGGAAAGAATGAAGAACTCAAAAGGAACACTATATACAAAGCTCGAGGGGGTCACCAAATACAGCGAAAGGAACACGTAGAAGACCTGAGAATAATTATGTCAGCTGACCTTTATTTTAAAAATCATAAGACAAAAATCACGACAGCCAGGAAGATGACGGGGTGAGAACTTTCAAAACAAGGGAAATAATCCCGAAGGTGACACTTTTCAAATGGGTAGTGCTCCCTCATTTAGAATATTGCTCAGTGCTGACGGCCCCGTTCAAGGCAGGAGAAATATCAGAGCTGGAACAAATACAAGATCGTTTACGGATCACATTGAGCCAGTAAAGCACCTAAATTACTGGGAACGCCTGCAAGTCTCGAACATGTACTCACTGGAGCGGAGGAGAGACATACATGACAATATAGTATATCTGGAAAGTACTCGAGGGCCTGGTCCCAAATCTGCACACTGCCATAACAACGTACTGGAGTGAGAGATATGGGAGGAAGTACAAAATAAACCCAGTGAGGAGCAGGGGTGCGGTGGGGACAATAAGGGAACACTGTATCAACATCCGGGGTCCCAGATTATTCAACATTTTACCAGAAGATATCAGAAACACTGCTGGAACAAGTGTAAAAGCCTTCAAGAGGAAACTGGACAAGTATCTTCACCGGGGGCCAGATCAACCAGGCTGTGATGAATATGTCGGGCAGCGGGCCTCCAGCAGCAACAGCCTGGTTGACCAGGCAAACTCTTCAAAGGTATATCTCACACACACACACACACACACACACACACACACACACACACACACACACACACACACACACACACACACACACACACACACACACACACACACACATTGTGGTATGTTCACTCGTAGGACGGGTGATGCTGCCTTACAAAACGGCCCTCAGAACACAGTGTAAAAACATTTAAAAACCAGTTAGTGAGCTTGTTAGTCTTCTAAAGTACCTTAGAAGCCCTCTCGTACTCTCTGCTGGTCCGTACCCCACCCTCGTACCCACCTTTCCCTCACTCCCTGTACTCTTACCATACCACCGTCTTGACTCCAACCCTCTCCCCCTCCCCCATCATCTCCCATACCTTCTCAGTCCGTCACCACCCCATCCTCTCAACCCCCTCCCCTGTCATCCCCTGCACCCTCACCGCACCATCGTCTTTCCTTCTCTCCTATCCATAATCTTACCATAATACCTGGCTGGCAGTACGGTAAGGTACGGTAATTTTTTCGTTTTTCTTTCCTGTAAGAAATACCGTTTCGCAATTTCGTACTGTACTTTTTAATAAAAAATCAAGAGTATAGTAGCGAATTCCGTACCGTACAGTTATACCAGCCTTGTCCTAACATGACCCTGGAGTATATCTGGAGGGGGGTTCGCTCGTCAACGCCCCCGCAGCGCAGTCTGTGACCAGACCTCATGGTAGGTTAGGGCCTGATCAACCAGGTTGTTACTGCTGGTCGCACGTAAACCGACGTACGAGCCACAGCCTGGCAGATCAGATACTGACTTTATGTGCCTGTCCAGCACCTTGCAGACAGCCAGGGGTCGATTGGTAATCCCCCTTGTGTATGCTGGGAGACATTTGAACAGTCTTGGGCCCCTGACACTTATCGAGTAGTCTATTAACATACTCGTGGCGCCTCTGCTTTTTATTGGGTGGATGTTGCATTTCCTGCCAAGTATTTTGCTTTCGTAGGGAGTGATTTTCGTGTGCAGATTTGGGACTAGACCCTTTAGGATTTACCAAGTGTTATTATCATGTATCTTTCTCGCCTGCGTTTCAGGGAGTACAAATCAAGGGACCTCAACCGTTCCCAGTAATTTAGGTGCTTTATCGTACTTATACGTGCCGTGAAAGTTCTCTGTATATTCTCCAGGTCTGCAGTTTCGCCTGCCTTGAAAGGGGCCTAACATAGCTTACTGCAAAAAGCATTCGACTCGTAAACGAAAAATCCTGAGTTCAGTTCCCGGGCTTGATGGGACATTAAAAGTAAAAATAATAAGGTAGTGGGCGACTGTTGTGGGATGGAATCAGAGATAAAGAAAAAAACTGATATGAAATGTGCGAGAAACTTCAGTCCTGCTCTGAGGATTTAAGAGATCGTTACCTGTATGTTACCTGTAGAGTCTCCCGGAAGTCACCGTTCCCGCTGCTCGGTCCCAGTCCAGGTTTCTTGGTACTTGGCCTGATCGTTCAGGCTGGTTCCTGCAGTCCAACGTATGCACCATTATAGCCCGGCTGATCAGGACCTGATTTGAGGAAATTGTTGAGTTCCCTCTTGATGATGGACATGGATCTGTCGATAAACGCCCTTATGCATGAAAGGTATTGAAGAGTCATGGCCTTTTTACATTTAATGAATTTTCTCTGTGTACTCGTCGCTCCCCTGCTGTTCACCGGAGGTATCTTGCACTCTACTCATATATCATTATTTCAGTGTGCAGTTTTGGGACAAATCTCTCTAGAATCTGTCAGTAATAAATAAATAAATATATATACATGTATAATGTCGTGCCGAAAAGGTAAAACTTGCGATTTTGGCTTAAATAACAGCACTCTTCCCGAATAAGGCAAGCGAAATTTTGTGTATGCAGTAATTTCGCAAAAATCATTCTGAACCTAACGAAAAATTTGTATTTCTTTGTGTGTGTTAATTATTAAATTATTGTAAACATATCTAAAATACATTTAACTGGATTAGACTAAATTAAATTTAGCTTGTTATAGTAAGGTTAGAAAAGTTTTCTAAGGTTCTTTTGGTACAAAATTATTAATTTTTATATTAACATAAATGAAAAAATATATTTTTAAACGTATAAGAGAACATTTTAGAAAAGGCTTAAATGAGTTCTTGCTAATTGACCAGTTTTACCTGTTCGACACGACATATATATATATATATATATATGCCTTGGTGGGAATCGGCCGGTGTGATAAAAAAAAAAATATATATATATATATATATATATATATATATATATATATATATATATATATATATATATATATATATATATATATATATATATATATATATATATATTATACTTGTGTAGTATGTAGATCCCATTTTTCAACAAAGCGGAAGCAGGCCCAGTGTGTCACTGCTACCTTATACCACTCGTCAAGAACTCTCTCAACATATATTCCTCGCCTACGTTCTAAGAAGTATAGTTGGAGATATCCTGGAGTCTTCCTGGAGTATCGTCACAAATACGATATAGCTGATGCTCCTGTAATCTTTTGACTAGCTCCCACAGGATAGTTTTGTGGAGCATAATGAAGCAGTTACAGTATGATGCTGGAAAGAAACTAATGTGAACGTGGCGATGAATTTAATATTCACTAACACCTATTAATGAATACTTAATAATAACACCGCGGCCAGCATAGTGTAAGTGACAGATATGTTGTGTGGAAGTAAAGAATGAGAGCGTGCGTGTGTGTGTGTGTGTGTGTGTGTGTGTGTGTGTGTGTGTGTGTGTGTGTGTGTGTGTGTGTGTGTGTGTGTGTGTGTGTTGGGGGATCCAGGGCCAGGTGGAGGTACGTTCCCCCCTCCTCCTCCTCGGCCCCCTCCTCGAATTCCCTCCCCTCCCCTCTCTAACTCACGCATCATGTCCCCCTCCTCTCTCTCCCACCAGTCCATGGCAGTACCGCAAACGTTTCCTACCAGCAGGTCGGCCTCAGTCCCTGCCTGGCTGTGGCGACGTGAGGAACCAGTGGGAGTACACCACCGCAGTGAGGTACACCTCTGGCTGGTTCTACTGCTGGTTCGTGTCTGCCAGAGTGATTTTATTTTATTCCTATAGACCTCATAATGAGATTTAAAGCCGCAATACACTGTGAAACAAACACCAAGAATATTTTAACACGCAAAGATATAGATTGAAATATATTAGTGTATATATACATTGGGATACACACCTGTGTATTGTGTTATCGAGGTGTAAACGAGGCTGGAGGTGGAAAATACTGTTCCTCCCTAGTATAGAAATATCGTTAAATCTCTAAGTGTTAGAGAACACTAACGATTGTATTGTTCATATATGAACATTGTTAGCGTTTTGATGGTAACGTGAACGAAGTGTTGCTGTGAGCTTGTGAGCATAACACCGTTGTTTGTGCTGTAACTACTAATATTGTAGTGAACTAAAGTGTTACTACCACTGTGATTCATAGAACAAGTACTGTTACTACAGTATAGTGAACTAAGTGTTACTACCACTGTGATTAAGTACTGCACCTGTAGGAACTAAGTGGTGCTACTGTAGCAAACTACCACTGTTATTCATCGAACAAGTGCTAGTACTGCAGTGAACTAAAAGTGCCACTAGGAAAAGAAAGTGTCACTAACGTGAACTAAAGTGCTACAGTGACAACTACGGTCAATGTAACAGTGTTACTGAGATTACCACCACTAATTTAAGTAAAACATGTGTTAAGTAGCAAGTGTAGCACAAGTAGTAGATTACAGTGCTAGTACTATAACACAGTGCTAGTACCATAAGGAGTTAGCAACTTTAAACTTTAGTAGTAATATTATATATATATATATATATATATATATATATATATATATATATATATATATATATATATATATATATATATATATATATATATTTAACAGTTCGAATATAATAAATGTCAAAACGTTAGTATTATAGAAATAAATTTTTAGTACAGAAAACAAACGTACGATATTACTCGGATAAACAATATTATTAAACAATGATAATATTACTAGAGTAAATAATTATAATATTACTAGAGTAAATTGAAAATATTGCTGGGGTAAACAACGGTATTACTAGAGTAAACAGTGGTAAACGTTGTTAGTAAACACTGAGTGGAAAGGGATAGTATTACCAGTGAGCTGGGGGATGTGTCCACTGTTGACATATGTTATCTTCCAGGCTTTATTGATTCTCTCTCTCTCTCTCTCTCTCTCTCTCTCTCTCTCTCTCTCTCTCTCTCTCTCTCTCTCTCTCTCTCTCTCTCTCTCTCTCTCATTATTATGTGCGAACCGGACAAGAACTGGTTCATAGGAACTTCTTTATGAAAGAACAGAGCCATAGACCAGTATGACTCAGAAGTCATGGTAGCTGGTGAGTCAGAAGTCATGGTAGCTGGTGAGTCAGAAACAATGGTAACATCGCACCCTTCATGACTCGTACTCACTCTCCCCCCCCCCAGGTGAGGGAGGTGCGTAGCGGCGTCAAAACTCCTGCTCTGCGTATCAGCAGGATACACTACAAGCGTCACTGCTCTTATTTTGTCACGAAGGACATTTTTAGTGGCCCCGTAGGTGACGCTGTGAGCACACCCGAACCTCTCAACACACGTCCATCCTGTTGTCACCTTTATGTCTTACCCCCTTTTTTTGCGTTCTGAAACAGCAAAACCATGGTTAGTGGTACAGAGGAAAGCTTCTCCAACTCGTTTGCTAAACCACTGTTTAGCCAGACGTACTTCCACTAGCGGGCTACTCTCGTGACTCCAAATCTAGCTACTGCATTTAGCTTCTGCTGCATGCTTTTAGGCTTGAGGGACCGACCACCTGAAAGACATTCCCGGGGGAGGCCAATAACGCCGCGGCCCGGTTGCAAACCAGGCTGAGGGGAGTAGACGAGGTGGATCAAGGCTTGATCAGTCAGGCTGTTAATCAGTCACACACAGAGTGACGGACTGATCACAACAAAACTACTACTACTACTACTACTGCTCCCAGTATTGTATTTGAAAAAGCCTGCTGTGCGAAAGAAACATTTCGGCAGCTACCCTCCCCCCTTACCTCTATCCACTGTCAATCCGCTGCCTCTTCCTATCCACCGTTTCGCCCCCTCCTCCCGCGGTTGAACATTACCAACACCTGGGAAGGTCGTAGTGAAGGTTTTAACACTAACTCGCCAGCATTCACAGCCAAACTTTCCCCTTACATGGTGATGAAGAGGAGTATTAGCTATGTTCCTGAGGTTTAAGTCTACCCGCTCTGGATGCCATGTTGGCAGCCTGTGTTGTGGCCCAGTGTGATGCTGGTGCTGTGTTTTGTAGAGTTGAGACACACGAGAGAGATAGGGAGGGATAGAGAGAGAGAGAGAGGAAGGGTCGAGCGATAGGGAGGGATAGAGAGGGAGAGGAAGGGTCGAAAGATAGGGAGGGATATAGAGGGAGAGGAAGGGTCGAAAGATAGGGAGAGAATAGAGTGGGGGAGGGTCGGGAGAGAGAGAGAAGGGTCGAGTAAGGGAGAGGTCGAGTAAGGGAGGGAGGGAAGGGAGGAAGAAAAAACGGAAAAGAAAGATGAGGAAGGGTTGAAATACTATTTAATAAATTCGAAAACGGTTTGATTATTCAGTGATTTTAGCAAAACAATTTTAGCATCATAATTCGGTGTCTTCAGCACTTCATCTATTCAGCATTTATCATCCATCTTAATTAACGTGTGGACCAGCCAGCCACCAACAGCAACGGCTACAAACTTAAAATTCCCTACATCTTGTCGGTATTCCCATAGCATATAGCCTGGGTGAGCAGGCAGTCAACAGAAAAGCCTGGCCGCAGACCAGGACCATTGGGATTACTAGACCGTTGATATTGAACACAGGAGGTTTGGGTTATTGTTGACAACTGGGTGGTTGATATTGATCAGTGTTGAAGGCTAGTATTGATCAGCGAAGGCTAGTATTAGCAACATAGGATGATGGCTTGGTGGTGGGTAGTGGCGGTGCAGTGTTACGGCCAGCTGGCCGCCAGCATCAATAGCCTGGTTGACGACGCAAGCACCAAACAAGCTTGGCCCAGGGCCGGGCTCTGGGAGTAGCAGAACTCTCGAAACCTGTCAAATATATATCAAAGATAGTGGTGGTGATAGTGCAAACGTGCTGCTGCTACTCGCCAACAACCTCACCATACTTAGTTTTCCAGTGAAGCTCACGCTGTGAACAGGGTACGCGCTTCCCGCCGTGTATCCCCACCGTATATTTCCACCCATGTATCCCCCACCGTATATTCTCAGCCATTTATCCTGGAGGTGTACATCATCCTTAATGTTTGCTAACAGTCAACAATAGAACACCGGGATTGCTGTAACCATTGGCCTTAATGAGTGTCGGCCAGACCTTGTTGGTCATGCTTGTCATTTAGCGTCTTGGAGGACGCAATGTTAGCTGCTGCTGGAAATGTTAGCTGTTGCTGGAAGTGTTAGTAGCTGCTGGAAATGTTAGCTGTTGCTGGAAGTGTTAGCTGCTGGAAATGTTAGCTGTTGCTGGAAGTGTTAGTAGCTTCTGGAAATGTTAGCTGTTGCTGGAAGTGTTAGTAGCTGCTGGAAATGTTAGATGTTGCTGGAAGTGTTAGTAGCTGCTGGAAATGTTAGCTGTTGCTGGAAGTGTTAGTAGCTGCTGGAAATGTTAGCTGTTGCTGGAAGTGTTAGTAGCTGCTGGAAATGTTAGCTGTTGCTGGAAGTGTTAGTAGCTGCTGGAAATGTTAGCTGTTGCTGGAAGTGTTAGTAGCTGCTGGAAATGTTAGCTGTTGCTGGAAGTGTTAGTAGCTGCTGGAAATGTTAGCTGTTGCTGGAAGTGTTAGTAGCTGCTGGAAATGTTAGCTGTTGCTGGAAGTGTTAGTAGCTGTTGGAAATGTTAGCTGTTGCTGGAAGTGTTAGTAGCTGCTGGAAATGTTAGCTGTTGCTGGAAGTGTTAGTAGCTGCTGGAAATGTTAGCTGTTGCTGAAAGTGTTAGTAGCTGCTGGAAATGTTAGCTGTTGCTGGAAGTGTTAGTAGCTACTGGAAATGTTAGCTGTTGCTGGAAGTGTTAGTAGCTGCTGGAAATGTTAGATGTTGCTGGAAGTGTTAGTAGCTGCTGGAAATGTTTGCTGCTGGAAGTGTTAGTAGCTGCTGGAAATGTTAGCAGGTTTTGCACAAAGCCAGCGAGTTTTGTGTCAGATTCTACTCACTAGTCTGGAAGAAAGAAACCTGCTGCAGGACAAACCTTTTATTATAAAAGATGCTATTGTAAGTGCAGCTTTATTTTACAATGTTTCACCCCTAATGGGAATTTTCCCAAGTGGATGGAACGCTGTCAAGTAAAAATTTTTCCCCTGCATGAAATGTTTTGGAGCTATCGCTTGTCGGGTTTTCCCAGTGTCTGGCCAGGGCGAAACGTCTGCCAAGTTTCTATCAGGATCAGTGTGGGAAAGATTATCACAACATCCTCTGCTTAAGCGGATACACGCGTTCAAGTTCATCATGGAAGCGAGTGCTAGGAATTCATATGACGTCTGAGCGTTAGTTCTTAGGAAGGATTAGATGAATAAGACACGCAGGATATATACACACAGAGGTGTATTTCTATCGGCCTATGTATCCTGAAAGTTTACTTGAATCCCTATTTTAGGGATTAAAGCATTGTTGTGTGGTGATGGAAAGGTTGCTTTCAGCCTTGATGACTCCGGTGTAGTTGATGTCTTTGAACCCCATTAAGAAACAAACCATAACATATGTGCAACATTTGAGTATCTTTACTGTGGACACGTTTCGCTGGAATAATTATGTCAGCTGACCTTTGTTTTAAAGACCATAACAAAAAGATCACGACAGCCAGGAAGATGACAGGGTGGGTATTGAGAACTTTCAAAACAAGAGAAATAATGCCGATGGTGACACTTTTCAAATCACTAGTGCTCCCTTATTTAGAATATTGCTCAGTGCTGACGGCCCCGTTCAAAGCAGGTGAAATATCAGAGCTGGAACAAATACAAAGATCGTTTACGGCTCACATTGAGCCAGTAAAGCACCTAAATTACTGGGAACGCCTTTATTGGAGTGGAGGAGAGAGAGATACATCATAATATCTGGAAAGTACTCGAGGTCCTGATCCCAAATCTGCACACTGCCATAACAACATACTGGTGTGAGAGAGATGGGAGGAAGTGCAAAATAAACCCAGTGAGGATATCAGAAGATATCAGAAACATGGCTGGAACAAGTGTAGAAGTCTTCAAGAGGAAAGTGGACAAGCATCTTCACCAGGTGCCAGATCAATCAGGCTGTGATGGATATGTGGGGCAGCGGGCCTCCAGCAGCAGCAGCCAGGTTAACCAGGCAAGCACCAGACGAACCTGGCCCATGGCCGGGCTCAGAGAGGAGTGAAACTCTTCAAAGGTATAAGGTATACCCAGTGGCTTTATCAGTCGGATACAGACACGGTGGAAGACATGAAACGTCTCCATGATAAGGATACCCAGGTGTTGCACATGTTTTACCTGCTTGAAGATATATGCCATTAATGGGAAATGATGATTTGACTCTAAACTGTTTTTAAAATTTTATGTTTTGATTTAGTATTAGTTGGAGGGCATGCGGCCGACCAGTATTAGTATGAAGACTCAGCATAGCAAGCGTTTGTCGACATGTTTCGCTCCATTGAGAGCTCTTGGTAAAAGTTTTCCTTTTACTGTTGTCATGGTAAATTCCTGTTTTAGTTCATCTGACGTTGTCATAGATTTGTCATGTTTGTAGTTTCTCACGGAGAACTCTTATCGTGACGCACGTTCAAAACCCCACGTTGGTCTGTGTGGTGGGGGGTAAGGGGAGGTGACGAGCGAGCGCCCTTGAATATATAATTCTTGACACCAGAAACGAGTTTAACTGTAATTGGGTCTCCCCAGTTTGCTGTTTTTGTGGGGAGAATTGCCCACACTTGGGAGAGGAAGGAAGTGTGTGTGTGTGTGTGTGTGTGTGTGTGTGTGTGAGCATAGTTGCTGATCCCTGAGTTACATAGCATAGCATATTAGTATCATCCATGTGCTTTAGATAGGAGATCCCATGTAGGCCTGTGACTTTGTGTGACGTCACGGGATGCGCATGTGTACGCTCGTACCCCTGCCCCGGTCTCACTCGGCGGTAGACCATCCAGGCTAGTACATGGCAAGGCTGGGCTCCATCTCCCATCATCTCAGTCTGACAATATATCGTAACCATCCAACAAGTGTGTCTACCTTCAACCCTCGATATCTCCATTTAAGAACCCCTACGATAAATGGTGGCAGCGGTGGGATCGAACCCACGCCTCCGAAGAGACTGGTGGGATAGAGTTGCCCTTGATTTGTTAACCAATTTTAAATGTTCCCTCCAAGGCAACAAACATCTGTGTGTTATGGTAGACCATTTCACCAGATATTGTGAGTTAGTTCCGATTGCAGATAAGACTGCAGAGACAGTAGCTAAAACGTTTAAAGAACGCATTATCTGCAGGCATACCACCCCAAAGTCCTTAGTAACAGATAATGGAGGTGAATTCTGTAATGAGATTCTTGAAAATTTGTGTACTTTATACAAGATCTCTAAATCCACCATTGTTCCTCATCATCCTGCCAGCAATGGGTTAGCCGAAAGAACCAATAAAAAAGTACTTGATGTCCTGAGAGCCACTATCAACCCCAATAGTGAAACTTGGGATGAAGTCATACCAGATGTTCAGTGTGCCATAAATTCTGCTTACAATGCTTCCATAGGTGATACTCCACATTATGCATTGTACGGTGTAGACAAGCGTTTACCCTATGAGTTGTTATATTCCACTCCAAAACCTAATTACAACCCTGATGATTTCGTAGCAACTCGTACCAGCATGGCTCAGAGTGTTTTTAGAAGAATCCGTGAAACACTTCATAAATCAACAGCAGAATTTACTAAAGTAACTAATAGCCGTGCTAAGCCTTCAAGAGTCAAAGTAGGTTCAAGAGTAATGCTGACAAATTTCAACAAAACATCCGAAATGCCTAAGCTCGATCAAAAGTTTGTCGGACCTTATCGAGTTGTAGAACATATCTCTGGTAATAAGTATAAGGTTAGAGAAATTAGTACTGGCAAATACAAAGAATCGCATTTAGATCATATGAAATTAGTATGCGATGTTGATGATATTGCTACCCAGACTAATATGACAGATGCTGAAAATCCTCTTGACTCTGTACCCTCTACCTCAGATACTCAGTCAGATAACCAACCTGAATGTCGTTACTCCTTGCGTACTCGACAAGTAATGAGAAACCCACAAGTATCTTTTGTAGATACTTGTTCAGATCTCCCTCAGTCAAGGCATGTGTTAGCCATTGCAGAGGAATTCGATCCTCCCAGAGATGATAACCATTCTACATATGTAAACCTCACCCTCGCAGAATTGGGTTTAAATGTACATAGTCTGTATAACTAGATGTCCGAGATGAAGTAAATTGTCAACTGTTTGTTATTAACTGATTAGTTTTTCAGATTTTTTTTTTTATTTTCGTGTTCACGTTCCCTCCGTATTCTGAGAATTTGACAGTAATAGTCTGAGTGCGCACCAGATGCCTTTGCTGTTAATTTCACCTTGTATATATATATATATATATATATATATATATATATATATATATATATATATATATATATATATATATATATATATATTTATTCTTCCTCAGAATCCGTAGAGTGCATGAATACAGATCGATCGATCAATTCCATCCATATTGTATAATGATTTGTTCTTATAGTTTGTAATGATTACGTTAACACCCATTACGTAAAATCCATTATGATACCATCCATTAGTTCTAAGTTATATATGAATTTGTTATTGTATAGAATCAGCCCAGATCCGCCTGCCTGTTCAGCCTATAGATAGTAGTGTATGTCGAGACGACATACGTAACATGACCGAGCTGTCAGCATAGTTGCTGATCCCTGAGTTATATAGCATAGCATATTAGTATCCATGTGCTTTAGATAGGAGATCCCTTGTAGGCCTGTGACTTTGTGTGACGTCACGGGATGCGCATGTGTACGCTCGTACCTCTGCCCCGGTCTCACTCGGCGGTAGACCATCCAGGCTAGTACACGGCAAGGCTGGGCTCCATCTCCCATCATCTCAGTCTGGCAATATATCGTAACCATCCAACAAGTGTGTCTACCTTCAACCCTCGATATCTCCATTTAAGAACCTCTACGATGTGTGTGTGTGTGTGTGTGTGTGTGTGTGTGTGTGTGGAGGAGGGAAGGGGGTTGAGAGACATGGGGAGTACGTGGTAGACAGAACAGTATCATGTTGAAGACCATACAGAAATTAAGGCCCTGTAAAAAAAATATGCTTACCATGGAATGCAGACCTCTGGCTGTCTTCAATAGAGAACTTGATAAGTTTTCTATATTGGTTCCTGACCAGCCAGGCTGTGGTTCGTACGTTGGATTGCATGCGACCAGCAGTAACAGCCTGGTTGATCAGGCCTCAATCCACTAGAGGCCCGGTCCAGGATCGCCCAGAAGCATCCTTCAGGTGTCCTTCAAGAGTGTTGGATACATGGATCGCGTAATTTTTTCCTCCGGTCATTAAGTTGATATTTTTTTTTTCACCAGGAAGTCGTTGGAGGTAATTCCTGGTGGATCACCGCTTGATTAACCCTGAACCGTCAGCAGCTGTTGACAGTACTTAGAAGATTTACATCAGAAGCTTAATTTTAAATTTAATATAAACTTTTTTATAGGCATTTATTTTCAAGGAATCACTTTCACATTCGTTGTATATTTACGTCCACTGAAATTGTTTATTTGTATTGCTCTGAAAGACTAAAGCCATTATTTTACACGAGGTTTAACTCAGGATTGAAGCTCATCAATGAGCCAGACTTCAAAAATAAGGAATTGCTGTGCATTACGTGTCTTTAACGGCGCTTGTCTGCATGTTGCCTCAGTCAACATCCTCCAACGTGTTGTTAGGTGGCGTTCTGTACACAGTGTTCATCCTGGGCTGGGGTAATGTAAGGTGATCTGGTGCAGGAAGTGGTGTAAGGTAGAAGTGCAGGCGGGCTCGTAATGCATTGTGATGTGTGTGTGTGTGTGTGTGTGTGTGTGTGTGTGTGTGTGTGTGTGTGTGGTCTTCTAGGAGGCTTGCAGGAAGCCTCGCCACGCTTCAGGATCCCTCTGGGCTCACTGGTGAAGCATTATCAGCGGGTTCCTCCAGTTACTGATTTAACCGAACAGTGATGCACGTGTTGGATTCGGACTGCATGCTGCTAGCACGCACTGCCTGTTTGCTTAGGTCAGTAGGCCTCTTTTTAGGATCAGGCCGGGAGAGCAGTGACTCCTGGAATCACTGATTTATCAGTTCGTAAGACAAATGTGTACCTTTAACCAAACGTTTTGGTCGTACAACAGACTTCATTTGTCGAACACAGAGGTGATTACAATACTGGAGACTGTGTGTGCGTGTGTGTGTGCGCGTGTGTGTCTGTGCGCGCGTGTATGCGTGTGGGTGCGTGTGCGCGCGTGTATGCGTGTGGGTGCGTGTGCGCGCGTATATATATATATATATATATATATATATATATATATATATATATATATATATATATATATATATATATATATATATATATATATATATAATATGTCGTGCCGAATAGGCAGAACTTGCCATCTTGGCTTAAATAGCAACGCTCATCTTGCCATATAGGACAAGTGAAAATTTGTGTATGCAATAATTTCGCCAAAATCATTCTGAACCTAACGAAAACAATATATTTGATTGTGTTTGTTTAGTACTAAATTACTGTAAACGTATTTAAAATATATTTAGTTGGGTTAGGCTAAAATAAATTGTTCTTGTTATAATAAGGTTAGGTAAGTTTTCAAAGATTCTTTTGGTGCAAATTTAAAATTTTTTACATTAACATTAATGAAAAAATATATCTTTAAACGTATAAGAGAAAATTTTAGAAAGGACTTAATTTTAAATGAGTTCTTGCTAATTGACCAGTTTTACATATTCGGCACGACATATATATATATATATATATATATATATATATATATATATATATATATATATATATATATATATATATATATATATGCGCGCGCGCAAAACAACCACAGGCGGAGTTAAATAACAGCTCTAGGCCTTTCGTGTTGCAATCAACACATTAGGAGCTTGCAAAGTTGCAGAAATGAGTAAGAAATCTCAACAGATTCGTTCAGGGGGACGCTTGCTAAGAATGAGGATGGGAAGGTAGGCGGGAAACACTCAGCAAGCGTCCCCTTGAACGAATCTACTGAGATTTTTTACTAATTTCTGCAGCATTGCAAGCTTCTGATGTGTTGATTGCAACACGAAAGGCTTAGCGCTATTATTCAGCTCCCTCTGTGATTGTTTTGCATCTTGTATCGCTAGTTCGCGATTCTATAGTAAGAGCTATAATCATAGTCCTAATTTTTAAAAAGGGTGGACCGGTAAGCCAGCGGAAGGCCTCGGTCAGATGACCAAAAGCTCCAGCTGCGGATCATGACTAAATCCCGCGTCAGGAAACAATGTTTCATGACGAACCTTACCTAACATAACCTGGAGACTGTGTGCAAGCGAATCTTTGTCTTACTCAACGTGTCGATGTTGTACACCATTTCAAATATGATCAACCAAGCTTTGATGAATGTGCGCGCCAGAAGCAACAGCTTGATTGACTGGGCAAGTCTGACCTAGGACCGAGCTGCGGGAGTAGGAAAACTCTCGAAATCCATCAGAGGTAATGATTAGGGTTGCTTGGTTATCATCTTGTGGCAGTGTGTGGCCGTTGGAGAGAGGAAGGCATGATACAGGAAGCATCACAAGGTTTCAGACGATCGAGCACCACTCGGGGCTCTGTTGTGATGCATTGTGCGGGGGGGGGATAAGGATAATAGGGGGGGAACCTGTGAAGCCTCATAAAGTACAGGCTCCCCCAGGGTTCCGTGGTGATGCATGGCCGAAGGTGAGGTGAAGGGACGCTTCGCGAAGCCTCACTGAAGGCTGTCTTCCTCCTTCCACAGACCTTCTCTGGAAGTGCTGTGAATAATCTCAACTTCATGGGGGTGAACGGTAACTAGAATTTTGTAAATACATAATTTTATCGTCGAGTCATCCATGTTTGCTTAGTTTGTCTCCGTTTGTTGATATTTTGTTACAGCGTACGCCAGTATTTTTTTGTGTATATGTATACGATACACATACATAAATCTTAAGTGTTGATGTTTACTGATGAAGTTCAAATGTCAGTAACATCCCTTACTACGCAAGGACTTCCAAGTAGAGTTAACAGATCTTGTCACTGGAGCTGGTGTGTATGTTGCAAAGTGTTACCGGAAGACCTGGTGTGTGGGGGTGGTTATGTTGCAGAGTGTTACTAGAACACCTGGTGTGTGGGGGTGGTTATGTTGCAGAGTGATACTGGAAGACCTGGTGTGTGGGGTGGTTATGTTGCAGAGTGATACTGGAAGACATGGTGTGTAGGGGTGGTTATGTTGCAGTGTGTTACTGGAAGACCTGGTGTGTGGGGGTGGTTATATTGCAGTGTTACTGGAAGACATGGTGTGTGGGGGTGGTTATGTTGCAGTGTGTTACTGGAAGACCTGGTGTTTAGGGGTGGTTATGTTGCAATGTTACTGGAAGACCTGGTGTGTGGGGGGTGGTTATGTTGCAGAGTGTTACTGGAAGACCTGGTGTTTAGGGGTGATTATGTTGCAGTGTTACTGGAAGACTTTGTGTGTAGGGGTGGTTATGTTGCAGAGTGTTACTGGAAGACCTGGTATGTGGGGGTGGTTGTGTTGCAGTGTGTTACTGGAAGACCTAGTGTGTGGGGGTGGTTATGTTGCAGAGTGTTACTGGAAGACATGGTGTGTGGATGTGGTTATGTTGCAGTGTGTTACTGGAAGACCTGGTGTGTGGGGGTGGTTATGTTGCAGAGTGTTACTGGAAGACCTGGTGTGTGGGGGTGGTTATGTTGCAGTGTGTTACTGGAAGACCTGGTGTGTGGGGGTGGTTATGTTGCAGTGTGTTACTGGAAGACCTGGTGTGTAGGGGTAGTTATGTTGCAGTGTGTTACTGGAAGACCTGGTGTGTGGGGGTGGTTATGTTGCAGTGTGTTACTGGAAGACCTGGTGTGTAGGGGTAGTTATGTTGCAGAGTGTTACTGGAAGACCTGGTGTGTGGGGGTGGTTATGTTGCAGAGTGTTACTGGAAGACCTGGTGTGTAGGGGTAGTTATGTTGCAGAGTGTTACTGGAAGACCTGGTGTGTGGGGGGTGGTTATGTTGCAGAGTGTTACTGGAAGACCTGGAGTGTAGGGGTAGTTATGTTGCAGAGTGTTACTGGAAGACCTGGTGTGTGGGGGTGGTTATGTTGCAGAGTGTTACTGGAAGACCTGGTGTGTGGGGGTGGTTATGTTGCAGAGTGTTACTGGAAGACCTGGTGTGTGGGGGTGGTTATGTTGCAGAGTGTTACTGGAAGACCTGGTGTGTGGGGGTGGTTATGTTGCAGAGTGTTACTGGAAGACCTGGTGTGTGGGGGTGGTTATGTTGCAGAGTGTTACTGGAAGACCTGGTGTGTGGGGGTGGTTATGTTGCAGAGTGTTACTGGAAGACCTGGTGTGTGGGGGTGGTTATGTTGCAGAGTGTTACTGGAAGACCTGGTGTGTGGGGGTGGTTATGTTGCAGTGTGTTACTGGAAGACCTGGTGTGTGGGGGTAGTTATGTTGCAGAGTGTTACTGGAAGACCTGGTGTGTGGGGGTAGTTATGTTGCAGAGTGTTACTGGAAGACCTGGTGTGTGTCTGTGTGTGTTACCTAAGTGCTACTTGGAATATTTCTTTATACCACTAGTTGCTCCAGTGTTCCTGGCTTTGAGGGTATAGTTACAGTTCTCGACTGAGCACCCACCACTACCTTCCACACGACCACCCACCGCCACCTTCCACACGACCACCCACCACCACCTTCCACACGACCACCCACCGCCACCTTCCACACGACCACCCACCACCACCTTCTTTACGACCACCCACCACCACCTTCCACACGACCACCCACCACCACCTTCCACACGACCACCCACCACCACCTTTACGACCACCCACCACCACCTTCCACACGACCACCCACCACCACCTTCTTTACGACCACCCACCACCACCTTCCACACGACCACCCACCACCACCTTCCACACGACCACCCACCAACACCTTCCACACGACCACCCACCACCACCTTCCACACGACCACCCACCACCACCTTCCACACTACCACCCACCACCACCTTCCACACGACCACTCACCACCACCTTCCACACGACCACCCACCACCACCTTCCACACGACCACCCACCACCACCTTCCACACGACCACCCACCACCACCTTCCACACGACCACCCACCACCACCTTCCACACGACCACCCACCACCACCTTCCACACGACCACCCACCACCACCTTCCACACTACCACCCACCACCACCTTCCACACGACCACTCACCACCTTCCACACGACCACCCACCACCACCTTCCACACGACCACCCACCACCACCTTCCACACGACCACCCACCACCACCTTCCACACGACCACCCACCACCACCTTCCACACGACCATCCATCACCTTCCACACGACCACCCACCACCTATTCCCATCGTTCACTTCATGCACTACCACCTATCACTTTACAATCAACACACCGCTGCCAACTTCCCATCTCTCATATTTGCGAGTCTTCTTACACCAGTTGTACCTTTTGACCTATTAGTGTATAGGTACCTAAGAGTTGGTCGAGCATTGTGGGTCACATCCTTGCGGGAAACAATAAATAAATCCAGGAAACTGTAAATAATCCCTACAATGAGCATGAGGATTGTCTGGGATCGTCGTCCCCGGAGTCTGCTCCCAGACCAGGCCTCCCTGTTGAGACTAATGATGGTGTTAGCTTGGTATGATAGTATTTGTGTTACATGTCTTAGTCATTGTTTTCTTTGCTAATTTTACCTTTGATGGTGTATTTTTTTTATCAGATGCGTTGCATGATCTACCCAAAGTCCTCTTCAAAACGCAAAACTATCTATCTACCTGTTGAGAGCCTGATAACGAGGCTGTTGGTGCTTTCTTGCGCTGTCACACGTATTAACCACGACCTGGTCATTCAGGAACTTGGTTTAACGCTTACTAGGTTTCCACCAAAAGAAGGCTTAGACGGCCTCGTGAGGCACCGCTAGGCTTAATGCCACACGACTACCAGACAGCTAGAAAACTGCAAATGTTATCCTAGTTTACATGGGAAATAGGAAGCACTGAAATATAGATCCGTTTCGTTGACTAACATAAGGACTAGGGCACTAGAAAATAATGTAAAGAAAAAATGGAAAAACGAACACGTAATAGACCACTAGCGACGTGCAGATCTTCTAGAGTTGAACGAGAGAGTAAAGAAAACAAAGAATGAAAGTGATGGATAGACTGCATTTTTCAAACCATACCACAGGCGGGGTTAGAACCCGCGATCAGAGTCTCAAAATTCCAGACCGTTGCGTTAGCCACTGGGCTAGCTAGCCAGACCATGGCTAACGCGACGGTCTGGAGTTTTGAGACTCTGGTCGTGGGTTCTAACCCCACCCGTGGCATGGTTTGTTTGGAATCGTGTCATTACGATTTCGTGAGTCATGTTGTCTGTATCTTTCAAAACAGTAGAAAGTCATCTGATATCGTACCGCAGAGGAGGATATACAGACTGGGAGATCAGGCAAGAAATAACAATTAAGAGTGCTTAGGTGGATACAAAAATGCCTGAGAAGAGGGCAAAAGATGGGAGGTAATGGAGTTTCAAGGGCCCCTGTTGTTCCTGGTCTAAACAAATACCCTGCCGGAGGAAACTGAATCCTACGTATCACAGCTTGCGTGTGTAAACCTGAGAAAGATAATTGGAGAGGACAAGAAGCTCAGATGTGACCTCAGCTAGCTGCAAGGGTGATGGATGAGGCGCCTTTTACAAATAAATTGTGATAATTGCGAAGTTTTGAAAATAAGGAAAGAAAAGACGAGACACTGATTACAATATGGGTGGAAAGGCACTTCATAGAACAAGGACAGGCGGTGATCGATATGTATTCCATGGGACATGCAGCAGCAACGGCATGATTGACTAGGCAAGCACCAGACAAGCCTGTCCTAGGGCCGGGCTGAGGGAGGAGAATTCTTAACTCATTAAAGGTATAAAGGAAAAAAGGTCAGGTAACCATCGCTTTGAGCATATCACCGGAAGTACTTACACTGGTATATTCAGTGGCATAGGGAGAAAATATTAGCCAAATTACGAACCGATTCAAAGAACCTTAACTAATAATTTTTTGATACGTGCGACACCAGCATGGAGTCTCGCATCTGATCACGTGTGTAGAGTAACTATCCAAGATTCAGTGTCACGACAGACTGGTATCCAAACTGAGGAGAATGAACTACGAGGACAGATTTGAGGAGCTGTATGCAACAGCCCCAGAAGAACCAGTGGACATCATCCTTACTTAGAAAGTACTTCGTTGAACAAAAGTGGATGTTGATAAGCAGTTGCAGGGCATAGATGGTAGCTGAAGACACATCGAAAAATGAGCCACAGAGAAGTTAGGAAATGCTTTCTCAGATTCAGTATAGCTAATGTAACAGAATGGCGTAAAGATCGTGTAGAAAAACATCATGGAGTATAAAGAGTAGGTATACTCAGGTCAGAAATCAGCTTACCTCTTGAAGGTGTTAAGAAGCAAGGGCAGGAGTTATGAGTCTGCTCTTACAACACAGCTAGATAAACAATAATCCGCCCATACACCAGCAGCCACCTCCCACCCCCTCACCACCCACACAACGCACGCACACACGCACGCGACACACAAAACTTTCGCAAGTCCCTCTCATCTCTGGCTGTGAATCACTTTTCAGGGTATTTCACCGGCTAAGTCCTTGCCTCACGTCTACTCATACCCTGACTCATGCTGCCCCAGTCTCCGCGATTCCTTGTCGGGGGCCCCACACCAGTCAGGGCTTGAGGTGTGAGCAGGAGGGTTCTAATGCCCTGGTAGGAGTGCGTTGTGTCTAGTGGTAGAGAAAGTAGTTGGTCCTGGACTCTGCAGTGACTGATTTCATGTGATAGCATTATTATGCACCATATCCATCCTGTGGGCAGTAGGTGAGAGATTATACTCGTACTGACTCTAGCTGAGAGAGGGAGTTAGTGTACTACTCGACAGGCCGGGGTGAGGTGATTTGTGTCTGTGATAAGGAAACCTTTATGGGTCTTGTGTTAACAGGTCCTGAGAGAGCTTGTGTGTGTGTTTATGTGCGCGAGGTGTAGCTCTTGGTGGCAGCAACGGGCAGATTTGCATATTAAGGTTGAACGTTTGTGATGTGTTTCTGAATTAGCAAGTGTCTTCATGATATTAAATATGGTCGTCTTGACGATTGCGGAGATCGTAAACGGGAGCACATCGTAGTTTAAATTCTTATGTTGAACTTTGAGTTAATTTGTTCTAACCAGGTGTTGGGTACCATGTAGATATAGTAGAACAAATCTTTATTATAACAGTCTTGGTAAGGGCTTGGTCTGCCGTTGCTGTTTTTGTTATCCATTGTGACTTGACGGACCAAAACCTCTTTATAAGGTTCCTAGCCAAATTGCGAGTTATTTGTGAATTGGTCTAGTCAGGGTATTGTGTTAACCATACTTGTCAACATTCTGCCCTCCAACCATAGCGAGTTGATGGTGTATTTATTGGAGAAACTGGAGGAGGGATGAAGAGAAAGGGAGTGTCTGGTGGAGAAGCATCTACCTGCTGTCTACTTACCAGTGATTCCAGATATCATTACCCTCACGGCTCGGTCTCACGAAAAGCCTGCTGATCAGACATCCCTGCGTAATCTATTATCCATTCGTAGAACTCCACTAGGTTAACAGCTCTGTGCTTCTTTAGGTGCTACGCAACACACAGTATCTTCCACGTTACCTTTAGTGTGCGCATCAGTACCGTTTTGTAATTGTGTTGCCTTTCTACCCGCCTTCTATGCTGGGACGATATTTGCTGTTTTCCAGCTTCCCATACGGTGCCCAGTTTCCATAGACTTGTATATTTGTGCTGGGGTTCACACTGTTTTTTCTACGCTTTCAACTCCTATAAGTTCCATCACTTTCGTCATTTCTAATTCGGTTTGTAGCTTCTTTTCATCCCCGGTTGTGTTCTTGTTATATTGTCACTTCTGGTCTATTCATACTCTCATGTTCTCTGACGTTTCCCGTTTCATGGGTAAATGTCTCCTCGTAATGCTTGATTCTTTCCCAACAGACATCTACATTGTTACCTGTAAGATCTTGCCATTCTTTCTTAAATTACTGTTCTTGATTTGCCTTTTTCAATTTAGAATCCCCTTCTGGAGCCTTTTTTTTTTTTTTTTACCTTTTTTAAACTTTCCAGATTTATTTCCACTATTATTATAATTATGGGGGAGTGCTAAACCCATAGGATTATACAGCACCTGTGGGGGGGGGATGGAAGGTATTCAGATTCAATTCAGGGAACTGCAGCACAGATTCCATTCCCTAGATCAAGAGCCCCTCACCAGCATCAAGGAACCTCCCTAGAGGGGTTTATTTCCACAACTCAGGAGTAACCATTCTCTCTCTCTCTCTCTCTCTCTCTCTCTCTCTCTCTCTCTCTCTCTCTCTCTCTCTCTCTCTCTCTCTCTCTCTCTCTCTCTCTCTCTCTCTCTCTCTCTTCCCCGCCCCGATACCTCAAAGCTAAAGATCAGGTTCCTCTGCGGTGGCTACCATGGCTCTGTAAATTACCGCTACTTCTGCCTTGTGTTCCCTGGTCATGATGGTGCCACTGTGTGATCATTATCTTCACTGCTTCCAGTCCCTAACACTTCCTCGTAACTCCACTGGCTCCTTGGCAGTATTTCCTCCTGCCCTGTTATTTATTTATTTTTCCGCAGATATCGTCTTTGTTAATTTCGTCCGTGAGATGGCTTAGATGGCTGACAGTTCCTCTGGTACTTTTATTTCGCCACTCTTTTGATTACAACTGCATTAGTGTACCAGATTCTGACCTTTCTTTGTCTCGCTTTGTTCCTGGTTCTGTGTGTGTGTGGGGGGGGGGGTTGATTGAAATAGGGGGAGGGTGATGGTGGGGGCGTGTTGTAGCAAGAAAGAGGTAACGCCTGGTGATAGCATACCGCACTACAGAAACTGTGTTAAATTGCGGCGGTGATTGCGGGTTTTTACTGTGTAACAAGAATCCAGTGCGGAGCGTAATGGTCGGAAGTACGTGTTGCCTTCATAATACTGGAAAAACGCCAAGAGACATGAGGCACTGTGTTTAGACGCGGGATTCTTTCCCAATCCAGCCAATTTTCAGTGTTTTGTCTTCATTCTTGGTGACGACGAATGACGCGCATTAACATTTACGGAAAAGCAAGGATCTCTACCTGAATTATAAGTGAGGAAGGTCAACATTTTAAGCCTAGATTTGGCACACCGTGTTAAAACTAAATAATATTGAAATACAGATGACTGAATTACGTGTAAGAGAGTTAAACCCAAGTCCATCCAGCCTGACTAACCGTCAGATGCCAAAAAGGTTCAAGGAGGTGTTTTAAGAAGCAGAAAAAGACAGCCAGCCCTAAGTGTTGTGGGTTTGGTTATAAACGGGAGATTATATTGTTAACGACAAATCACGAATCATGATACGGTCATCGAACCTCCAGATGTTCATCTCTCTCATGTGTGTGCGCACCATTATCTATCCTATATTCTGAAAATTACCTAACGAAATAGCCTCGTATGTTAAACACTGTTAACGAATAATTGCTGGTCTTTTAGATCCAGTTATTTGGATTTTCGCCGTTGTCAGGTAGGCTTTGTATGATAAAGGGTAATGACATGACTGGTAAGCAACAAGAGGTGGCAGGTAGTCCTTTTTGTGTCGAAGTGTCTGCCATGTGAAATATTTTGGTCCTCCCTCCCCTCCTTTATCCTTAGCTGCTGTGTTAAAGGAGTGGACTCTCCTTATATGCTCCTTCCACTTTTTCTGCGTGAGTTCCTGCTGGTACTTAATATTCTGAGCTCCAGGCTTGTCCGTGAAGTATTATATCTTCTCCAAGCTTGGGTTATTAGTAGGGTTGTGTGTGTTGTAGTGACTTTGAGAGATTGTTTAGCAGTCACGCACGTAGGTCAGTCTCCGCTTCTGTGCCACTGTTTAGAAAAAGTATTACGGAGGTCAGTAAATGTCATGTACATTGCATGACATTGGGTGTACTGATGATGCTTACTTGGTCCAGGAACCCATGCTCGCATGGTCCAGGGACTGTTGCTTACTTGGTCCAGGGATCCATGCTCGCATGGTCCAGGGACTGTTGCTCACTTGGTTCAGGGATCCATGCTCGCATGGTCCAGGGACTGTTGCTCACTTGGTTCAGGGATCCATGCTCGCATGGTCCAGGGACTGTTGCTCACTTGGTTCAGGGATCCATGCTCGCATGGTCCAGGGACTGTTGCTCACTTGGTTCAGGGATCCATGCTCGCATGGTCCAGGGACTGTTGCTCACTTGGTTCAGGGATCCATGCTCGCATGGTCCAGGGACTGTTGCTCACTTGGTTCAGGGATCCATGCTCGCATGGTCCAGGGACTGTTGCTCACTTGGTCCAGGAACCCATGCTCGCATGGTCCAGGGACTGTTGCTCACTTGGTCCAGGAACCCATGCTCGCATGGTCCAGGGACTGTTGCTCACTTGGTCCAGGAACCCATGCTCGCATGGTCCAGGGACTGTTGCTCACTTGGTCCAGGGATCCATGCTCGCATGGTCCAGGGACTGTTGCTCACTTGGTCCAGGGATCCATGCTCGCATGGTCCAGGGACTGTTGCTCACTTGGTCCAGGGATCCATGCCCATGGGCCCAGGGACATGTTGAAGTTTTATTGCAAAATTTTGACGCAAATTTGGCAGAGCCCAGTGCTCGCAGACACGGATCCTCTTCATCCTTCTCTCTTCCTCTTCCCACTCTATCTTTCTTTTCCTCTCAACCCCTCCTAGTCTTACTTCATCATCAACGCCATCAACAATCAGGGCTGGTCTGAGACCGGACCGAGGGAGGGGGCGATGATCCCCAAAACCAAACAGTTAAAGACAGCCTCTTTAACTTTTCCTTCCCTTAAAATGGCGTGGCCCCATCTAACACACTCTTCGTAAATTTTAAATGGAAAATAATTCTCTCTCTCTCTCTCTCTCTCTCTCTCTCTCTCTCTCTCTCTCTCTCAATCTCTCTCTCTCTCTCTCTCTCTCTCTCGCTCTCTTGCTCTCTCTCTCTCTCTTGCTCTCTCTCTCTCTTACTCTCTCTCTCTCTTGCTCTCTCTCTGTGGGCCAGCATTTTCATTTGATCAACTGACTTTATCTCGTTGACATCATAATGCTGCGCGAATGTGTTCCATACTCGAGTCATCCTGAGAATAAATGATCTCAGATGAAGTGATGTTCTGGAGAAGGGTACAGCCAGAGTGAAGTTGCTGCTTTCTTCCCGTCTTGTGGTATAGAAGCTTGCTTCACGCTGTCCTCGGAGTGGATCCAAGTGTGGTACTTTGACGATATTGGCCTTGTACATAACAGTAAGGCCACCCTCTCTCTCTCTCTCTCTCTCTCTCTCACTCTGCGAGAATATTATATAAAGAATAAAATGCATCTCATAGTTGTAAGTTTATTTTGTAGTGTGAACGTAGGTAGGCAATTATTTACTCATGCATAGCTTGATATACGTATCACGAAGTGGTGTACTCCATACAGAATTATACTACGTAAAATTTTATACGGTATATATTGCATTATAGTATGCGTACCTTGATGTACACTAACAGTAAAGAGTTGTTGTTTTGGTAAGAGAGAGAGAGAGAGAGAGAGAGAGAGAGAGAGAGAGAGAGAGAGAGAGAGAGAGAGAGAGAGAGAGAGAGAGAGAGAGAGAGAGAGAGAGAAACCTTCCAGTCGACCAGAGCGTGGCGGGGGCCTTGGCTTCTCACAGATCAAGTTCTCTTTTATTCACACCGTAAACGGCAGTGAAATATCTACACATTTTTATACTCAGTGTCTGGGAGGGACGGAGGAGGCAGGCGCTGCTTTTCTGATGGCGAAGTGCTATAATCCTGTTTGCTGCGGTCTGTTATAATCCTGTTTGTCAGGGTTTAGTATTATGGAGAGTGAAGCCACTTCTGAGCATTTTGGGGCATTCTCATTATAATATCTTCTGGTATGGACGAGTTATGCCTCTCGTCACTGTTGTTGATTGTTGTCTTGTGTGTGTGTAATTGTGTGGAGGTGGGGTGGGAGGAAGGTGTGATTTACGGCGATGAGGTTGACTTTCCACAGTGACTCGGCTGAAGGGCGTCAAACAGACAGGGATGAGGAAAAAAAATGCCAGAACAAGCGTATATTATGAAAACGTTTGGCTTCTGTAGAGCTTTATCAAGTCAATAAAAAGGCTAAAAGAAAACCGGCGTTCAGTTGGCCCTCTGACTGGTTAACCAACTGCTAACTTAGATGCCATGAATGTCTTTATCCACCGACTTGATAACGTTCAGTGCGTGGGCTAAATATCGTTTTTCATGAATGCATTGAGCTCTTCTGTCATTAACTTCACTTTTCCCTTAGGTGCATATTTTAGATCCAACTGCTGACTTAATGGATAACAATGGAGTTAGGTTTCCACCTCTTTAGAAACCAGAGGATTAACAGTGTCCTAGGAAGGGGATAGATCTCTGGCGTGTTAGGAAAATGGCGATAGACGACCCTTGAAATGATTTGTTTAGTGTGGAAGGGAAAATGTTGAGTTATCATGCTATAATATCGCAAAACAAGCAGTAAATTAATAAGCAAAATGGCACAAAGAGGCGGGGGAGGATGATGTCTTTTGCAGTGGGATCGCTGTACTCTATATTCCTGACAGATTTCTAAATCTTTAACCTCGATTTTACCATTGTCCCTTATATCTAGCCCTTGACAAAATATTGATATAGCTTAGTTAGGTAGTTTGGTGAGATTTGTCATCAAAGAGGATAAATGTTTCTTGACATGGGTTTTGGTCATGTGACCCGCCACTGGAGCTTTTTGGTGATCTGACAAAGGCTTTTCGCTGGTTTACCGGTTCACCTCTTTAAAAATTATGGTTATGATAACCGTTTTTGATAATGTAGTGCAGACAGGATTAAGGCATCATATAACTCTCCTCACCCCTGTGGTATTTTCCTTATTGAGTAATATCTTAAATTGGAGGAAACGGGTTGAATGGCCTTCGTTTCACGTGGGAGAGAGTATGCTGGATTGCCCATTCAGGGTTGTTTGTGGTTGTTTATCTCTCAGTAAGAATGATCTTGTCTCGGGAACGACCTTCTCATTGAAGGTCCAAAGTACAATATTGGATGGCGGAAAAGAAACGACGAGAAAGTAACTATAGCAGGACTCGCAACTCTGCCCATCAAAGACTTAGCGCAAAGCTTATAATATATAACACTACAAGTAGCTCTAGATACTTCTTAGGGAGGTTCCTTGATGCTGGTGACGGGTTCTTGGTCTGTGGAATCGTGGTGTTTTCCCTTACCTTCCTTGAAACATTCTATCACCCATACCTGGTTACCTGGAGGTTATTCCGGGGATCAACGCCCCCGCGGCCAGGTCCATGACCAGGCCTCCCGATGGATCAGGGCCTGATCAACTAGGCTGTTACTGCTAGCCGCACGCAGTCCAACGTACGAGCCACAGCCCGGCTGATCCGGCACTGACTTTAGGTATCTGTCCAGCTCTCTCTTGAAGGCAGCCAGTGGCTTATTGGCAATTCCCTAATGCTTGATGGGAGGCTGTTGAACAGTTTTGGGCCCCGGACACTTATGGTGTTTTCCCTTAGTGTACCAATGGCGCCCCTACTTTTTATTGGCGGCATTTTGCATCGCCTGCCTAGTCTTTTACTTTCGTAGGGAGTGATTTCTGTGTGCAGATTTGGGACCATTCCTTCCAAGATTTTCCAAGTGTAGATTATGATATATCTCTCCCTCCTGCGTTCCAACGAGTACAAGTCAAGTGCTTCCAAGCGTTCCCAGTAGTTAAGGTGCTTGGCAGAACTTATACGTGCAGTAAAGGATCTGCGATTTCACCTGCTTTGAATGGAGATGTTCATGTACAGCAGTATTCCAGCCTAGAGAGAACAAGTGATTTGAAAAGGATCATCATTGGCTTGGCATCTCTCGTTTTGAAAGTTCTCATTATCCATCCTATCATTTTCTTTGCACGTGCGATCGTGGCACTGTTGTGATCCTTGAAAGTGAGATCCTCAAACATTACTACTCCCAGGTCCCTTACATTATTTTTCCGCTCTATTGTATGGCCGGAGTCAGTAGTATACTCTGTTCTAGTTATTATCTCCTCCAGTTTTCCATAACGGAGTAGTTGGAATTTGTCCTCATTGAACATCATATTGTTTACCGTTGCCCACTGGAAAACTTTGTTTATATCTTCTTGGAGGTTAAGCGCGTCCTCAGCAGATGACAGCCACATGCAGATCCTAGTGTCATCCGCAAAGGATGATACGGTGCTGTGGTGTATATCTCTGTCTATGTCTGATATGAGGATAAGGAATAAGATGGGGGCGAGTACTGTGCCTTGTGGAACAGAGCTCTTCACTATGGCAGCCTCCGATTTAACTCTGTTGACCACTACTCTTTGTGTTCGATTTGTTAGGAAGTTGAAGATCCATCTCCCCACTTTCCCAGTTATTCCTTTAGCACGTATTTTATGGGCTATTACGCCATGATTCATTTGTTTTTGCAGTATTTCAAGTTTTACCTTGCGCCCGCGTGTCTCATCAGTTCTCAGTCCTAGAATTTTAACCTTTCTGATGTAGGAGGAGGCATGGTCTAAGACCGGGCCGCAAGGGCGATGATTCAAGGAATCATTAACAAATACGACACTTCATTTCCTTAAGTTTAAATCCGCATAACCTAAATCAAAGTGATTGTTCCTCGGAGAACTATAAAAGTGTCTAGTGAGTTTCCTTCCTTCGTGTCATCAGCTGGAGTTCTTGGTGTCCCTACGGTCCAGTTGGTCCGTCGTCAAGGTCCCCACAATACTTGCTAGGTCCAGCAGCTGTTTCTCCCCCCACATCTGGCAAGAGAAACATCGCGTTAACACATACATATATTCAGACAACTTTCTATTTGTACATTGTTTCAAGTCCTTGAAAAAATCCATTTTTGGGTGAAACGTTGTACAATACAAGGTTCCTGTGCATTTGTTTTATTCACCAGTTGTGAGCATAATACTGTTGTCTCAGCCACGTCCTCTAGCAACCAGTGAACAATTTACTAAGCTAACTTTCTTAAGTGATTCTTAATCTTAACTTCTTGACACTTCCCGTAAATTTGGGAATTTTTTTTTTTATTTTAAGTTAGGTTGCATCAGCCTGCAAAAACGTACATTTAACCGCAAATAAGCAAATTAAAAAGTGACCGTGGCATGTCTGGCAGCGCGGTGGCTGAGCTGCACCACTCAGTGTTTACATCTGCACGCATATCACTGGTGGTGCAAGTGAGAGTTGATTGTAAAATGTGTTTACTCGGTAGTTCCTGCTTCTCAGTACGCCTGTTTAAATTGTTTTATCTTATACACTGCTCCTTAAATTTTGTTTATCCTTCCAGCATTGAACTTCCCAACATATATCGTTCATGTCATTCCCCCCCCCCCCCAGTCTCCACCTCTTTTGTACTATAAAGCCTTTGATGTTCTCGTTATTTCTGTGCATCATTCCTCTTTAATATTCTCTCTCTCTTAGAACATGTTCTCACTGTTATACATTTCCCTTTTATATCACGCGATCTAAGAGGTCTTCCCTCCTATCCTCTTGACACATTCACATTTCCCAGAAATTGTTTAGTTTCCCAGGTGCCGGCAAGGTCCCGGTGCGACCCTTACTCTGTCAAAAAGTGCCTCATTCCCACACGTCTCGAGGCTCCTCCATGCCCGTCACTCGCCCGCGGCTCTTACCTCGTTTTTCACGATCTTGCTGGTCCTTCACCTGTCAGCTTTGCTGGTGATGAAACATGTCTGCCATTAGGACTCTCGATGTGCCTTTGTTGTGAATTCTGGGATTTTTCGGCTGAAGAATCTTGTATGATTTAATGTACTTAAATCTGTACAGGGTTTTTAGAACGCAAACCTTGTTCATAATTTTCTGTATTTGTTTTGTCGTTGTTGGAAGCGAGGCAAATATATGATTTTCATTTTTGTAGTTAAAATCTCAAGAGACAACGCAGGTTATGGCATTTTATTATGACTACGTTTCGTTCACCAGGGACCTCATCATTTGATAAAGTCCCTAGTGGACGAAACGTCTTAACAGAAAAATGGCATAAACCGCAGTGTTTTATACCTTTGAAGAGTTCCGAGAGTCTTTACCGCTTTATTACCAAACTCGGCCTGTGTTTGTTGGTATCTGAACCTTACGACCTGTCAATATAAAAGTGTAAGTGATATTTTTTGTAGAAAAAAAATAGTGGTTGAAGCGACGAATAGTGGATTGAACTAATTTCTTACATAAGTTCCCAAACGAACTCTCTCTAAAACAGTGTTGTGATATTGAAGGACCTCGAGGTGACCTAGCTGGCTAGGTCCGTGTTAAACTTGACTTAAGCGATTAAGTAGCATACAATTTAACACACGTGACTCTTTACTGAGTGGCCCGTGATGGAGTGACGTCTCCTTCCACCGCCCTCACGCCCACAGTCATGCCCATCCCAATGCTGAAGGCGCTCAACCGCGGCCCGGGCGACCGCCGGAGCATCGGCGTGGGCGTCGCGCAGTCTACGAGGGTGGGACCGGAACCTCCGCCCTCATCCCTCGTCAGGAAGAGTTGGCACGCAGGTGAGAGCAGTGTTGTATTGCAGCCACTGGTAATGTATATGTCAGTGTGTGGTTTTGTGAGATGGCTCTTCCTCTCTCTTTCCTTCTCTCTTTCCTTCTTTCTCTTTTTTTACACAGGGTTTGACAACCTCTCTCTTCCCTTCTCTCTCACTTCTCTTTCCTTCTCTCTCTCTCTCTCTCTCTCTCTCTCTCTCTCTCTCTCTCTCTCTCTCTCTCTCTCTCTCTCTCTAAATAACAAAAAGGCACAATACCGTGACTGGAACGATACACAAATAACCCGCACATGTGCGGGTTATTTGTGTATCTCTCTCTCTCTCTCTCTCTCTCTCTCTCTCTCTCTCTCTCTCTCTCTCTCTCTCTCTCTCTCTCTCTCTCTCTCTCTCTTCCCATCTCTCTCTCTCTTCCCATCTCTCTCTCTCTTCCCTTCTCTCTCTCTCTTCCCTTCTCTCTCTCTCTTCCCTTCTCTCTCTCTCTTCCCTTCTCTCACTTCTCTTCCCTTCTCTCTCTCTCACTTCCCCCTCTCTCTCTCTTCCTTTTTTCCTCTCTTCCTCTCATTTTTAATTTACATAAGTGTTTTTACAGAGTTAGGTTAAGAGTTCCTACCTATATATACAATTTAAGAGCTGTTTCCCAACTAAACTGATTTGAAGGCCTTTTTTTGTGTTAGGGAACAGGATAAAGTTAGAACCATTTGTGGGCCAGTGATTTTGTTGGATCAACGGACTTTATTCCATCGACATGGTCTTCAACCCTCTCTCTCTCTCTCTCTCTCTCTCTCTCTCTCTCTCTCTCTCTCTCTCTCTCTCTCTCTCTCTCTCTCTCTCTCTCTTTTACACAGGGTTTGACAAGGTTAAGGATCCCTAGCTTTATTGACAAGCTATTTACAGGTTAAGAATTCCTAACTTTATTGGCAAGCTAAGAGCTGCTCTTTCTCTCTCTCTCTCTCTCTCTCTCTCTCTCTCTCTCTCTCTCTCTGAATTAGCATCAACTACCCTTCTAATGCATTTTGTTGCTCGTGACCTTCACCTTGGCGTTCTCTGTCATGGCAGAATGACTCGCTGGAACTTTTAGTTTCCATACTTTCCCGCTCGGTCATGTCAGTGTTCCCGAGTATCTTCTATGTTGTGGTCATGTCCCTCCTGACTCTTTTTCTCCATTATTCTCCGACTTTTTAACGGGGGTCGAGACTAAGCTGCTGTCCCCGCCTCCTAGACTATTTGATCGGCAGCGCTGGTTTTCTGACTCTTGAAGCTGTGTATTGTATTGTAATGTGAAATTTAATTATCTGTTTGTGTATGTATAACTTGACTCCTTCAGTTCTGGTACCAGTCATGGGACGTTCTACAGCTACAAATACAGGTCCTCACGAAATAACTGAGAGTACTACGTAGCTACAACATGGTGTAGTGTATGAGGCTACATACACAGCGACAACATTGTATGAAGCTGCCGGAAACGCTGAAGGCGTGGCACAGGTTTCAAGGGCGCAGCGCGAGGTCAAGAGGCTTGGCATGTCATATTTTTACCTTCTGCAGGCGTTAGTGATGCTGCACAAATTTCCCCGTGAGTGTGTGTGATGGCTGGGCCCCACCTGTGATCACTGCCCACATGTTACTGCGCACTTGTGATCACTGCTTCCCTGTTATTACCGCCCACCCGTGATCACTGCTCACTTGTTATCACTGCCCAACTTCTTTGTACTGATCCTCTGGTGATGGTGCCAATATAAATATGAAAGTCGCCTCAGTAGAAGATGGAAATTTGCAATCAGATATTAATTATCAGTCTTCCAGTGGGTAAGTGGCAATAACCTGATGTTCATTGGTGATAAATTTCAGTTTCTTAGATATGGAGAGAATGAAGAACTCAGAACGAGCACAGAACACAGACCATAATATTATAGAACACAAGGAACAGATAAAAGGCTTGAAAGGGGCCATTAGTATACAACAGTATTCAGTCTAGAGAGAAAATGACTTCAAAAGTACATCATTGCTTCAACATCTATTGTTTTGAACGTTTTAGTTATCCAGCCCAGGTAAACTGACATGCCCCTCGATACAATCCCATCCCTGAGAGCCAGCGCCGTCCCTCGAGACAACGCCACCCCTCAAGACACTCCCATGCCTGGGAGCCAAGGCCGGGTCGCCATCTGGAGAAGACCCGGGCCGGCAGTACCGGCGAATCTATACAAGGTAAACCCCAGGTAACGACAGCGACTTTATGATTCTTGAATGTGAGATGATCTTACATCATGACTTAGTTTCTCCTAGGGAACTTTTGCTTCATTGAATTATTTGAGTTTGCCCGATACTCCGTGTCTTTTTTTCCACTATTCTTCTTTGCAGAGCATTTGAAAATTATCTTCATTGAACATTATATTATTTGAACCCCACCGGAAAACTTGATTTATATCCGATTGAAGATTCATTGTCTTGAACGTACGGCAGTTTTATAGACCATACCCCCGGCCGGGATTGAACCCGCGGTCATAGAGTCTCAAAACTCCAGCAAAGCATGTTACGGTGTTATGATTTATGTCTTTGTCTACGTCCTATAGAATGAGAAACAGAAATTAGGCGAGTACTTTATCTTGAGCAGCGCTTTTCACTGTGGTAGCCTCCGACTGCAGTCTGTTTACTGGCTACAGCTGGAGAACCTCGCAGGAGGACCATTATAGCCGCCAGTCAACACCAAGGAGGCAACATGCATGAGGAACTATAAAACGTTTGGATGACAGTGAAAGAAATATCAAATGAACAAGCACTACCTCTGGGTTTTATTTGCTGAGAAGTTAAATATTACCTTTGCATTCATTTTGTGCCTTATCACACCATGGTCACATTGTCGTAAGCTTCTGTAGTGTACACTAAATCAGCATTTATGTAGCTTGGCTTCCAGTGGTATTTAAAACACTTAGGCTCTCGCATCTGGAAAGGCGTTGTGCCCACAGGTGTGTGTGTGCAAGATGGATAATGTACATTGTTTCCTGCCCACATCAAGCGCACTTGTAATATACTAAATGGTCAGGACCCATATTTAGACAGCACCATAACTTCTGGAGTGACAGAGAGGAGAGGAAGTGAAAAACTTGAGCAGCTCGGGAAACACTGTATCAACATGCGTTGCTCTAGACTTTTCAGTCTGCTACAAGCAGATATCAGAAATATTGCCGGAACAAATGTGGAAGTCATTAAGAGAAAGCAGAATCACTATTTCCGCCAATTGTGAGATCGACTAGGCTGTGGTGACTAATTGGGCCAGCGGGTTGCTAACATCAACAGCCTGATTGAACAAGCACACAGTAAAGAAGCTTGGCCAAAGGTCGGGCGGAGAGGATATAAAAGGCCGGGCGGAGAGGATATAAAAGGCCGGGCTGAGAGGATATAAGAGGCCGGGCTGAGAGGATATGAAAAGCTGGGCTGAGATTGTAGAAAATCCCATGAAATCAGTCACCTACCAGTAAGTGTCAGCAGTGAGCAGTACCCTGGTGTGAGCGCCAGCGCCTCCGTCATTGTGTTTTTTAGTCGTAATCGTCAAGGCCATGACGCGAATGGTTTTTAGTTTTGCCCAGAGCATAGTGTGGGCCAATATACAGTTTGGCCCAACATAGTGTGGCCCAGCACACGGTGTGGCTCAGCATACTGTGGACCTGTACACGGTGTGACTCAGCATACGGTGTGACCCAGCACACGGTGTGGCCCAGCATACTGTGGCACTGTACACGGTGTGGCCCAGAATACTGTGACCCAGCACACGGTGTGACTCAGCATACGGTGTGGCCCAGCACACGGTGTTGTCCAGCATACGGTGTGGACCAACACACGGTGTGGCCCAGCACACGGTGTGGACCAACACACGGTGTGGCCCAGAACACGGCGAGTCCAGGCGGGTGCTACGTCTTACCGCACCTGAGTTCGTCATTATGTATCCCGTTATGGTACACAGGTGGTTTGCAGGTAATTGGGAACGCGCTTGACGCAGAGGAAATGTCAAGGTGTTGTTTTTCAACACCTTGTGCGTGAGTAACTTTGATTGGCTATGTAGAAGGACGCCGGTCGCTGCTTCCTGTGCCCTGTCTAGATTCCCAGAGTCGAATTTAATATACGAGTCGCGCGTCAGGTGTTGCTTTGTTGTGGGATGTGATAGTGAGGTGTGGTCTAGACCCTTTATATACCTTCCTTTGATGTATTACTTTTATTGTTCCTTGATAATGTGAGTAGTCACGAAAGCGCTTGGAATTTCTATTCTCTCACAGTGGTTGTTATATATATATATATATATATATATATATATATATATATATATATATATATATATATATATATATATATATATATATATATATTATATTGCAAAAAATCACGAATAAGCGATGCAAGATGCAAAACAACCACGGGGAGAGTTGAAAAATAGCTCTAGACCTTTCGTGTTGCACCCAACACATCAGAAGTTTGCAGTGTTTCAGTGAGAGTTTTTGCTAGCTATCTTTCAACTTTCCCCGTCGTTGTTTCGAATCTTTTTGTTTTATTTCTAGATTTCTAAAAGTCGAATTTGAATTTGAAAAAATTGAGAGTTTTCTTCAAATCTAGGAAATATATTTTTTCCTTCTTTTTCGTTCATTTTCACTCATTTTCGTGTTCTTCCCTCCAGAGGGGTTGTGGTGAGGGGCTTGGTGTCAGTGAAGGGTTGTTGATCCAAGGTCCTGGAGCTTTCTTACTCTTGAATCCACACTGATTACCTTTTATTCCTCTGGTGTTGAAGGAGCTTTTCGGGTTTAACGCTTCTCCGTGAATATATAGGATTTCCCCCTCAAAGTATTATCATCCATTGCTGCTTCCTGATCGCCTCCTCCCCCCTCACTTCCTCTTTCCACATCTCTCCCTCTTTCTTCACCTCTCCTCCCTATTTCTTCACCTCTCCTCTTGCCTCTCTATCCCCCCCCTGTCCCTCCCTATCCCTCTACCTCTTCCCTATCCTGACTCTCCTTATCCTCCCTCTTCCTCCTGAGAGTGGCTGGTCAGGGTTGGTCATTTAGTAGTTAATACGTGGCCACACTTCGTTAAGTTACAACAAGGACCGTGTCACTTTGTTTTGTTTACCAAATTATTCCAGTTTTTCTCACCTCTGCAGCGTTGCCAGTTTATATCCCCTCCGTCTCCTCCCTCACCTCCTCCTCTCCCCCCTCATCCTTCCCCCCTCATCCTTCCCCCCTCACTCTACCAACCTTTGGTTGCCAGTATTGCCAGTTTTTCCTCAATCCCAATCCATTTTCTCACACCTCGGTTTTTCTCTCTGTCCGTCTGTGTGTCTGTCTATCTCTGTCTCTCTGTCTCTGTCTCTTTTTTTTTTTTTACACAGGGTTTGACAAGGTTAAGGATCCCTAGCTTTATTGACAAGCTGTTTACAGGTTAAGAATTCCTAACTTTATTGGAAAGCTAAGAGCTGTTACCTACATCAGCTCATTTGAAAACATTGTTATTGTTATGAGACATACAAGTAGGGAACAGGATGAAGTTGGAGCCATCTGTGGGCCAGCATTTTCATTTGATCAACTGACTTTATCTCGTTGACATAATTATGCTGTACGAATGTGTTCCATACTCGAGTCATCCTGGGTATATATGATCTCAGATGGAGTGATGTTCTGGAGAAGGGTACAGCCAGAGTGAAGTTGCTGCTTTCTGCCCCTCTTGTGGCATAAAAGCTTGTTTCACGCTGTCCTCGAAGTGGATCCAAGTGTGGTACTTTGACAATATTGGCCTTGTACATAACAGTAAGGCCACCCACATCCCTCCTGTGTTGAAGGCTCTGCTGAAATGACAGATCTATCCAGGATGGGTCCAGGCGAGAGATGAGACGTCTTGCTCTGTTCTCTACTCTGTCAAGCAGTCGCAGATGAGAGGGGGGGGGAGGCAAACCAAGAAAGTGGAGCATACTCAAGGTGTGAGCGTACTTGTGCCTCGTACATAATCTTGCAACCCCTACTGTCAAGCAGATGCGAGATACGGCTCTCTCTCTGTCTCTGTCTGTCTGTCTGTCTGTCTCTCTCTCTCTCTCTCTCTCTCTCTCTCTCTCTCTCTCTCTCTCTCTGTCTGAGCCTGCCCTAATATTTACATCTCATTTATGTAGATGTGATGTGCACCAGTATCAGCGAGTCGTTTAGTCTTGCCAGCAGATAGCCTTGTGCACTGAGGATCTAATGCTTGTCTTCCCATGTACTCTCCTCTTGTCCCGCTTCACCCTATTCGCATTTCCTTTCATTTTTTTCCTTCTTCCCCTTGTTCTCTCCCTCTGCCACAGTTGCTCAAAATCATCATCACAGCCCATGTACTCAGGGAAATGTTATCATGACATGTAAACAGTTTGTTCCCACTGCGTAGCCATTGTATAAAATAGGGTAGCAGTGCACTGCTGAATATTTTAATGCCTAAAATAGGGATTAAAGGTCTTAGTACATATTTACACTGAGAGACATATACCTCTCTGTATATAAAACATGCTTCAGAATGTTGATGCTGAATGGTAAACTACTAGACCATGTGCAGCACGCAGGAGAGAACGAGCCAGTCAGAGATCACCTTCTGACACTGACCAGTGAGATCCCAGCACTCAGCTGGCTAACCACAGCCCTTAAGAATCTCTGACCAGTGAAGAACAGCACGGGTGGTGAAGACAAAGACACAAGTTGCATAGCAAGCGAATCATTGTCCCAATTTAAGCTTGTTCTGCTGCGTCTTTGTTTTCATACTTGTCGGTAATATACTTCACCCAGAGCACGTGCGAGATGACTGGCACGTTTCCTCAACCCCCCCCCCCTCTTTAACACCGACCAATCAGATGACTGGCACGTTCCCTCCCCCCCCTCCTTTTAGTACACCGACCACTCAGAACGCTCCGCTAGAGTCAGCCACAGATCAATTTGTCAGTGACGTGTATAGATAGATGGAAAACTATCGGAGTTACGGCGTTAGTAATCAAGTCTGTGGGCCGGAAGTGAAGCCGGAATTAGCAGCGGAAGTGTGTGATGTTAGCGGTGGGTGAAGGATTAGAAGAGCGGGGAGTGGGAAGAGAATAGATAGGGAGGGGATAGTTGTGGAAGAGGAGTCAAAAAATGAGGTAAAGAAGGGATAGTTGAAGGGGAGCCAAGTGGTGGTTGAGAGGAATAGTTGAAAGTGAGCCTGTCGGTTGGGGGGGGGGGCGGATAATTAAAGAAAACGCAGAAGAAAGTAAGCCAGGATGTGGGAGAAGAGCTGATAATTGAGGAATTGAAAGAAGAAATTGAGCCAGGAGGCGGGGAGAGAGGAGATAGTTGAGACCGAGGAAAGTAAACCAATAAATGAGGAGAAGGAAGTGGAGGAGATAACTGAGTTACATATAGAAGAAGATGGGAAAACAGGTGAGATATTCTTGAGTGAGGAGGAGTGTATGGAGAAGAAATGTTGGGGTCCCTGACTGCCAAGAGAGCCTCAGTCAGGCCCAGCAACTCGAGTAATTCCCCAGCACAGGTAATGTCGAGGTTTGAAGGCGCTGCTGCAAGGACTTTGATTGTTTTGGTGTATATGTTGTGGGAATGACCGTGGAGCAGTGGCCACGGGGTGGTGGTTAGCGTGGTGATGTGAGTGTTGGTTGACGTGTTTGCTGTGTGTGTGTGTGTGTGTGTGTGTGTGTGTGTGTACTCACCTAGTTGAGGTTGCAGGGGTCGAGTCCAAGCTTCTGGCCCCGCCTCTTCACTGGTCGCTACTAGGTCACTCTCCCTGAACCGTGAGCTTTATCATACCTCTGCGCGCGCGCGTGTGTGTGTGTGTGTGTGTACTCACCTAGTTGAGGTTGTAGGGGTCGAGTCATAGCTCCTGGCCCCGCCTCTTCACTGGTCGCTACTAGGTCACTCTCCCTGAACCGTGAGCTTTATCATGCCTCTGCTTAAAGCTATGTATGGATCCTGCCTCCACTACATCGCTTCCCAAACTATTCCACTTCCTGACTACTCTGTGGCTGAAGAAATACTTCCTAACATCCATGTGATTCATCTGTGTCTTCAACTTCCAACTGTGTCCCCTTGTTGCTGTGTCCAATCTCTGGAACATCCTGTCTTTGTGCACCTTGTCAATTCCTCTTACTATTTTGTATGTTGTTATCATGTCCCCCCTATTTCTCCTGTCCTCCAGTGTTGTCAGGTGTGTGTGTGTGCGTGCTGTAGTTCTTTTAAAAGGTGATTGCTAAACTCATTCAAGGTAGTCACACCAGTCAACTGTAAATTTGTAATAAAGTTGGTAGAATTACCGACAATATGTAAAGTAAAAGGACACAAGTGCAACTAATGTGACATTTATTGTGGCAACGTTTCGTAATGGCTTGATAAAGCTCCTGGAGAGCGAAACGTTGCCACAATAAATGTCACATTAGTTGCACTTGTGTCCTTTTACTTTACAAACTGTAAATTTCTATTCACTTCTCCGAATATATTATACAGAACTGGAAATAAAAGTCCTGGAAGAACTGTCTTGTGTTCATCATTCTTCCCTCGTCCTGACTGGCCGTAATAGCGCCTTCATCTCGGCTAGCACATGGAAGGTCTAGTTTCCACCACTCCTTGTGTTAAATGGCCCACACGGTTTTAGCGCTTCACTTAAGTATATTATATATTACACTTGCAAGAAGTCCAGGAAATACAAGTGGCAACCTTACGTGTCAGTGACTTGACAGCAACAGCCTGGTTGAGCAAGCAATCAGCAAGAAAGCCTGGCCAAAGACTGGGATGCGATGGAAGAAAAAATCCAGGAAACTGGTCATAGGAGGTAAGAGCGACAAATAATAACATATCTTAGTAACTCTTTCGTTAAAAGAGATTGCAGACGTCACATCTTGCTGGGTTGAGCAATCTCCATTACTGCAGTTGTTCAGGAGGAGGCGGATGTCTTTTGAGCCATTCCCCACTCCCATTCAACCCCCTTTCCCTTTATTCCCCCCTCCCTCTCTCCTCCATTATCTACAGATGGTTCTTAGAATTCTTCTATTGTGTTATGGGGGGATCTTAGTACAGCGTCGCCAGAATGACACGACTACTGGCAACCCCGGGAAACCTGACGTGTTGGTGCAGGTGTGGTTTTGGCCAGGATGGTGGTCGTGCAGGTGTGGCTCTGGCCAAGATGGTGGTGGTGGTGCAGGTGTGATGCACGTGTACTGCTTATGCAGTGTTGGCGAGGGTGGTGATGGTAGTTCAGGTGTCAAGGGAGGAATAGTGTGGACGAGGGTGGCATTAATAGGGAAGTGATGAGAGATGGGTGGATGGTGACGCTGATAGTATTGAAGAAGGTAAGGGAAGTTGGTGACGCTGATAGTATTGAAGAAGGTAAGGGAAGTTGGTGACGCTGATAGTATTGAAGAAGGTAAAGGAAGTTGGTGACGCTGATAGTATTGAAGAAGGTAAAGGAAGTTGGTGACGCTGATAGTATTGAAGAAGGTAAGGGAAGTTGGTGACGCTGATAGTATTGAAGAAGGTAAAGGAAGTTGGTGACGCTGATAGTATTGAAGAAGGTAAAGGAAGTTGGTGACGCTGATAGTATTGAAGAAGGTAAAGGAAGTTGGTGACGCTGATAGTATTGAAGAAGGTAAGAGAAGTTGGTGACGCTGATAGTATTGAAGAAGGTAAGGGAAGTTGGTGACGCTGATAGTATTGAAGGGAAGGTTGAGGAAGAGAGCAAGAGGATGAGGGAGGGAGAGATAATCATCCTTGTTTACCTGTTTTACCTAGGCTAGATACAGGTACCTATTTACTAGGCAAACAGGAGCGGCATATATAAACAGCCGTAACCTTACCCGGAGAGGGTTTCGGGGGTCAACGCCCCTGCGGCCCGGTCTGAGACCTTATATAAACTTTGAATAAATGGTTTAGAAACCCCACAATAAACGGACATGGATTATTTCTAATAGAACATAACTATTTTTTTTTGCAGATGTATTACATAAGAACATAAGAAAGGAGGAACACTGCAGCAGGCCTGTTGGCCCATACTAGGCAGGTCCTGACCTCAATTGTAGGCAAATTACTAGAGTCAATTATAGCTGAGATTATAAGAAGCCATCTCGATAAGCATAGCTTGATTAATGATACTCAGCATGGATTCACAAGAGGCCGGTCTTGTCTAACTAATTTATTAACTTTCTTCAGTAAAGCTTTTGAGGCTGTTGACCACGATAAAGAATTTGATATTGTTTACTTAGATTTTAGTAAGGCATTTGATAGAGTTCCGCACCAAAGACTGTTGAAGAAAGTAGCAGCTCATGGCATTGGGGGAAGGGTGCTCTAGTGGATCGAATCATGGCTCACAGACAGGAAGCAGAGAGTGTCCATAAATGGGGTTAAATTCGAGTGGGGATCAGTAACAAGTGGCGTTCCACAGGGATCAGTCTTGGGCCCGTTGTTGTTTATAATATATATCAATGATCTTGATGAAGGAATTACTAGTGACATGAGCAAATTCGCCGATGACACGAAGATAGGTAGGATAATTGATTCAAACGTAGATGTTAGGGAACTTCAGGAGGATTTAGACAAACTCTACTCTTGGTCAGAAAAGTGGCAGATGCAGTTCAATGTAGATAAATGCAAGGTTCTGAAGCTCGGGAGTGTCCATAACCCTAGCACTTACAAGTTAAATAATGTAGAACTTAGCCATACAGATTGCGAAAAGGACTTGGGGGTTATGATAAGCAGCAACCTTAAACCAAGAACGCAGTGCCTAAGCGTACGTAATAAGGCAAATAGATTACTGGGATTTATATCAAGAAGTGTAAGCAACAGAAGTCCAGAGGTCATACTGCAGCTTTATACATCATTAGTAAGGCCTCACCTAGATTATGCAGCTCAATTCTGGTCTCCATATTACAGAATGGACATAAATTCGTTAGAAAACATTCAGCGTAGGATGACTAAATTAATACATAGCATTAGAAATCTTCCTTATGAAGAAAGATTGAAGACTCTTAAGTTACATTCACTTGTTAGACGAAGAATGAGGGGAGACCTGATCGAAGTGTATAAGTGGAAGATAGGTATTAATAAAGGGGATATTAACAAGGTCTTGAGGATATCTCTCCAAGAGAGAACCCCCAGTAATGGATTTAAATTAGATAAGTTTAGATTTAGAAAGGACATAGGAAAGTATTGGTTTGGAAATAGGGTAGTTGATGAGTGGAACAGTCTACCTAGTTGGGTTATTGAGGCTAGGACTTTGGGTAGTTTCAAATTTAGGTTGGATAAGTACATGAGTGGGATGGGTTGGATTTGAGAGGGACTTGCACATCGGAGCTTGATTCTTGGGTGGCATTGAAAATTGGGTTGGTCAAATGTTTGTTAGTGGGATGAATTGTAAAGGACCTGCCTAGTATGGGCCAACAGGCCTGCTGCAGTGTTCCTCCTTTCTTATGTTCTTATGTCACCATTGTGACTACACTATCATGCTATGTCACCATTGTGACTACACTATCATGCTATGTCACCATTATGACCACACTATCATGCTATAATTTACTCCGTGAGAATAGCGGTATCCAAGTCAACCCGTCATTTTAACACCCGCCTCGGCTTTTCCTTCATCCCTACCACCCCAGCAACCACCAGCACCCCACCCACCCTGCACTATCACCCACCAACCACCCCACCAACCCTGCACTATCACCCACCAACCACCCCACCCACCCTGCACTATCACCCACCAACCACCCCACCCACCCTGCACTATCACCCACCAACCACCCCACCAACCCTGCACTATCATCCACCAACCACCCCACCCACCACTACCTGCAGCTATACAAGTACAAAGTGAAGAATGCTCTTTCCTTTACCGCAGACAAGTAATAATAAATGGCTTTGTTAGGAGCAACAGTAATCTGGTAATTTTTCCCTGGGTCAGCCATGTCTTGTAAATAACCTGTGCTTATATCCCGATATGGCTTATGATAATGTATTTATGTATGTTTGGTAACTGCTTCTACCAGGTCAGATGGACTTAAAAATTAATATTGCCTCGAGGGGCGAGTTGATTAGGCAGCCTCACTCAACCTGTGAGTGAATATACTGGCATAAAGGAGTTGATGCTACGATGGCTGTTGCAGAAATGAGGTATCGCCAGATTTACCAACATTATCCGGCTCCTTCGTATCCTACACTTGCTTATATTGTTCATAAATGTTAGTGGTATATGTTCCGTTTGGCTTTGATGAGTTTCGATTCTTTCTTCTCACGGAGCCCAGCCCTGGGCCTGGCTCGTTTGGTGCTTGCCAGGTCAACCCGGCTATTGATAAATTAGACACATGTGCAACTCTTGGGTATCTTTATTGAGGAAACGTTTCGCCACACAGTGGCTTCATCAGTCCATACAAAGGAGAATCTTGAAGAACAGAAGGAGAATGAGGTAATCAGTCCCTCAACCTTGAGTCGATGTGGTCAGTCCATCAATCTTGAATAGAATACGGCATACGTGCTGAGAAGGAGCTTATAAACCGTTGGCAGGAGAGGTGCAGCAGTCATAGGTCGTGTAACATTTGTTCAATGTTGAAGTAGGTCGTGCCCAAGAATTAGGCAAGCGAAGAATTCCCAAGTATTAAGATCCCAAGAGGTTGCAGTGTCTGACAGGTTTGTAGATGAATGGTTCAGAGAACCGACATGTTGATAAATTAGACACATGTGCAAGAGTTGCACATGTGTCTAATTTATCAACATGTCGGTTCTCTGAACCATTCATCTACAAACCCGGCTATTGCTGCTGGCGGCCCGCTGGTCCACATATGCATCACAGCCTGGTTGGCACTTGTTGGAGACACTTGTCCCAGCAGTATTTTGTCATATTATAAGGTATAGTGCTGGACTGTGTTTATTCTCCTCTCCACACACTTTTCTGACCTCTTTTAGAGTTACACCAACCTGCTACATGTACAGGTAACCTAATGAATCCTGGTCACCACCCTCCTGAAACACCGGATTTCAGTTATGTTCTATAGTTTGACTTATATATCGTGCAGACCGTAAAAATGTTTGTCCAGAATGTCTTTGTTCAGTAATGGTAGGTGCGTATTACACTTGTTTTACCAAATCCTAGGACTGGTGAATACAAGTAAGATTTTTGGTGTAAACGGTGAGTTGTTGGCCTACAAGACGCTCTGGTTGGAAGAAGCAAGCGTGTCTCACGGTCAGGTCGTGAAAGATTAATCTTCGTAGATGTCTTTCTCTAATCCTCCTTAATCCTGTTCTTCCTATTCCCTACTCCCACCCGCTATTGTTTCTCTCTCTCTCTCTCTCTCTCTCTCTCTCTCTCTCTCTCTCTCTCTCTCTCTCTCTCTCTCTCTCTCTCTCTCTCTCTCTCTCTCTCTCTCTCTCTCTCTCTCTTTTTACACAGGGTTTGACAAGGTTAAGGATCCCTAGCTTTATTGACAGCTATTTACAGGTTAAGGATTCCTAACTTTATTGGCAAGCTAAGAGCTGCTTGGGGATTAGCGTGGACGGTTACAAAGCATGGCTTGCTTCTACAGTGTTTTAAAAGCTGAGGTTGGAGAGTTGAAGGAGGAGGTCTTGCTTCTCCAGGAGGAGATTAGGAGGCTGAAGGTCCACCTCAATGGGCCTGGGAGAGAGTGTGAGGTGGTTGGAGATGTGGGGAATGAGGCTTCTAGCAGTGAGGTGCAGTCTGTCTCTCACTGTGAGGTGGCTGTTGGTGGGGTGGTAGCAACGGCTACCAGCAGTGAGGTGCAGCCCAGCACCTGCTACAAGTGGCGAGTTGTTCACAGTAATGGGAGGCGCATCAGAGTAAGGAAAGTTAAGAGTGCAGATCTGAAGGTAGGAAATCGCTTCTCTGTTCTCCAGGATGAATGTACTTCAGTGGCCAGTGAAGGTAAGGGTACTACTGCCCCTGCTAATGAAGGTAAGCGCATTCTTGTGGTTGGTGACTCTCAGGTAAGATATGTTGATCGTGCTTTTTGTAATAGGAATAAGAAGATGAGAGATAGAGTGTGCTTCCCTGGAGCTGGTGTTGGGGACATTGTCAACAGACTGGATAATATCATGTCAGGTAATGGGAACAAGCCCATTATCTGTCTCAGTGCTGGTGGAAATGATATTGGGAAGGGTAGGAGAGAAGAGCTGCTAGATAAGTACAGGTCAGCTATAGATTTCATTAAGTCTAAGGGAGGGATCCCAATCATATGTAGCATCTTGCCTAGAAGGGGAGTAGGAAATGAATGGTTGTCTAGGGCAATTGGTGTAAATTGCTGGCTAGACAGATACTGCAAGGAACTTGCAATCCCATTCATTGACAACTGGAACAACTTTTATGGCAAACATGATATGTATGCAAGGGATGGGGTTCATCTCTCTGGGGCAGGGGTGGTAGCACTTGCAGACTCGATTGAGAAGGCCATTGGTGAAATGCCTATGATTTTAAACTGATTGTTAGGTAAGACACATATGCAACAGTTAGGTATCTTTATTGTGAAACGTTTCGCCTACACAGTAGGCTTCTTCAGTCAAGTACAGAAAAGTTGATAGAAGCAGAAGATACTTGAAGACGATGTAATCAGTCCATCACCCTTAAAGTTTTGAGGTGGTCAGTCCCTCAGTCTGGAGAAGAGCATTGTTCCATAGTATGAAACAATATTGTTTCATACTATGGAACAATGCTCTTCTCCAGACTGAGGGACTGACCACCTCAAAACTTTAAGGGTGATGGACTGATTACATCGTCTTCAAGTATCTTCTGCTTCTATCAACTTTTCTGTACTTGACTGAAGAAGCCTACTGTGTAGGCGAAACGTTTCACAATAAAGATACCTAACTGTTGCATATGTGTCTTACCTAACAACCTGTCGGTATTTTATACCATTTTAATGTTCGATTTTAAACTGATGGAAGATAGAGGTATGGGTGTGTGTGGGAAACAAGCAGGTTGCAACACTAGGGTTGGAAACAGTAAATGTATAAAAGGCATTCAGCATGAAGTTATAAATAAAGACAATAGAACAGGTCAGCAAACAAAGGGGGACAGCAGAGGGCAGCAAGGGACTAGCTCCCTTAAGGTTTACTATACTAATAGCAGGAGTGTTAGAAATAAGATAGATGAGCTAAGATTAATTGCAAGTGCAGGAAACATAGATATTATTGCTATAACAGAGACCTGGCTCAATCTGAAAGATAGAGAGATGCCCTCTGAATGTCACATACAAGGCTATAAATTATTCCACACTGACAGGGTCAACAGGAAAGGTGGTGGAGTAGCGATGTATGTCAGAGACAATTTAAATTGTTGTGTTAGACAAGATATTAAATTAGAAGCGTCAGCCACTGAATCTGTTTGGTTACAGCTTCTCGAGGGCCGAGAAAAACTAATTTTGGGTGTGATTTACAGGGCCCCAAATCTTGATAGGGAGTGCAGTAAACTTCTATGGGACGAAATTCGTAAGGCATCTACATACGAAAATGTTGTGCTAATGGGAGATTTCAACTATAGACAGATTGACTGGAGCAATTTGACAGGAAATTTAGAGTCGGGTGACTTTCTTGATACGATCCAGGATTGTTTTTTAAAACAGTTTGTGACAGAGCCAACTAGGGGAAATAACCTCCTTGACTTGGTTCTTGCCAGTAGGGAAACACTAATTAATAATCTTGAGGTTAATGATGAGCTTGGGGAGAGTGATCACAAATCACTCAGTTTTAACATATCATGGAATTCCCCTAATAATGGCAATCAAGTCTCCGTCCCTGACTTTCGCTTGGCTGATTTCATAGGACTGAAAAATTACTTAGGTGGGCTGAACTGGAATGACCTGACTAGGGGTCAGGTAGGTGGTGATGGTTGCCGATATGATGCTTTCCAGGGCATAGTTCTAGCTGCTCAGTCAAATTATGTTCCAAATAGGGAAATCAGATCAAACAAAAATGATCCTAAATGGATGAACAATAGATTAAAATATCTGATTGGTCAAAAGAGAGGCATATATAGGCAAATCAAAAGAGGAGAGGGGCAATTAAGAAATCGATATATTCAGTTAAAGAGAGAAATAAAAAAGGGAATTAGAAAAGCAAATAGAGATTATGAGGTTAAAGTTGCAAGAGAATCGAAGACTAACCCAAAAGGATTCTTTCAGGTATACAGAAGTAAGATCAGGGACAAGATAGGCCCACTCAAAAGTTCCTCGGGTCAGCTCACTGACAGTGATAAGGAAATGTGTAGAATTTTTAACACATACTTCCTCTCAGTTTTTACACAGGAGGATACCAGCGATATTCCAGTAATGATAAATTATGTAGAACAGGACGATAATAAACTGTGCACTATTAGGGTCACAAGTGACATGGTCCTTAGGCAAATAGATAAATTAAAACCTAACAAATCCCCAGGCCCTGATGAACTGTATGCAAGGGTTCTAAAGGAATGTAAAGAGGAGCTTAGCACACCTTTGGCTAATCTTTTCAACATATCACTACAAACTGGCATGGTGCCAGATAAGTGGAAAATGGCAAATGTGATACCTATTTTCAAAACAGGTGACAGGTCCTTAGCTTCGAACTATAGACCAATAAGCCTAACCTCCATAGTGGGAAAATTTATGGAATCAATAATTGCCGAGGCAGTTCGTAGCCACCTTGAAAAGCATAAATTAATCAACGAATCTCAGCATGGTTTTACAAAGGGGCGTTCCTGCCTTACGAATTTATTAACTTTTTTCACTAAGGTATTTGAGGAGGTAGATCATGGTAATGAATATGATATTGTGTATATGGACTTCAGTAAGGCTTTTGACAGGGTCCCACATCAGAGACTATTGAGGAAAATTAAAGCACATGGAATAGGAGGAGAAATTTTTTCCTGGATAGAGGCATGGTTGACAAATAGGCAGCAGAGAGTTTGCATAAATGGGGAGAAATCAGAGTGGGGAAGCGTCACGAGCGGTGTTCCACAGGGGTCAGTGTTGGGCCCCCTGCTGTTCACAATCTACATAAACGACATAGATGAGGGCATAAAGAGCGACATCGGCAAGTTTGCCGATGACACCAAAATAGGCCGTCGAATTCATTCTGACGAGGACATTCGAGCACTCCAGGAAGATTTGAATAGACTGATGCAGTGGTCGGAGAAGTGGCAGATGCAGTTTAATATAGACAAATGCAAAGTTCTAAATGTTGGACAGGACAATAACCATGCCACATATAAACTAAATAATGTAGATCTTAATATTACGGATTGCGAAAAAGATTTAGGAGTTCTGGTTAGCAGTAATCTGAAACCAAGACAACAGTGCATAAGTGTTCGCAATAAAGCTAATAGAATCCTTGGCTTCATATCAAGAAGCATAAATAATAGGAGTCCTCAGGTTGTTCTTCAACTCTATACATCCTTGGTTAGGCCTCATTTAGATTATGCTGCACAGTTTTGGTCACCGTATTACAGAATGGATATAAATTCTCTGGAAAATGTACAAAGGAGGATGACAAAGATGATCCCATGTATCAGAAACCTTCCCTATGAGGATAGACTAAGGGCCCTGAATCTGCACTCTCTGGAAAGACGTAGAATTAGGGGGGATATGATTGAGGTGTATAAATGGAAGACAGGAATAAATAAAGGGGATGTAAATAGTGTGCTGAAAATATCTAGCCTAGACAGGACTCGCAGCAATGGTTTTAAGTTGGAAAAATTCAGATTCAGGAGGGATATAGGAAAGTACTGGTTTGGTAATAGAGTTGTGGATGAGTGGAACAAACTCCCAAGTACAGTTATAGAGGCCAGAACGTTGTGTAGCTTTAAAAATAGGTTGGATAAATACATGAGTAGATGTGGGTGGGTGTGAGTTGGACCTGATAGCTTGTGCTAACAGGTCGGTTGCCGTGTTCCTCCCTTAAGTCAATGTGACCTGACCTGACTAGGTTGGGTGCATTGGCTTAAGCCGGTAGGGACTTGGACCTGCCTCGCATGGGCCAGTAGGCCTTCTGCAGTGTTCCTTCGTTCTTATGTTCTTATGTTCTTATGTACATCAGCTCATCAGCTCTCTCTCTCTCTCTCTCTCTCTCTCTCTCTCTCTCTCTCTCTCTCTCTCTCTCTCTCTCTCTCTCTCTCTCTCTCTCTCTCTCTCTCTCTCTCTCTCTCAACTCTAATATCTATTCACTAACTTTTGAGCCATAAGAAATGTTTGTGATAAATTGATTTAGACTACTGCCAGGGTACATGAAGGATCAATGCAGCCTGTCTTTGTATTAGTGATTTATATTGCTCACCAAGAAACTACTTACGGGTACTAGGGCACGTTTTTTTTTTTACCCGTGACTTGTTTCGAGAGTTTTCTTGTTCTTGTGAGCCCTGGCATGTCCTTACGTAAATGTATTTTGTATAAATGTATTTCTTTATACATTTAATTTAGAATAGGTAGGCTGCATGCGGGTACCTAAATTATTTGGTCTAACTTAACCTAGTCTATCCTGGTTTAAATCTTTCGAAATTTAAGTATTTTATAGAATTTGTGTGATATTGAAAAAAAAAATACTGTTTTCGTACCTGTAAGAAAGATTTACTGTTTAGGCATGAAGCAAAATTACGACATTACGCAGCCACGGAGAGCAAAAAAAGAAGCTTCATTACGACAACGTTTCGCTCAAGCATGACTTGATAAGGCTCTCCTTGAGCGAAAAGTTTTGATACAGGATCTGACTTTAATGTTTTTGAAGAGTAATGTCATTTTCGTACCATATTTATCGTCACTCTTCCCCACTAAAAGGATTGTTCGAAGTGGTTCAGGCCACAAAGAGATTCTCTCCATTTTTCCCCAATTTTCGAGGTGCTCCTTCCATGATGGAGACCCCCATCCCTTTCCCGCCCTCACACCCGCATGGCGCGCGTCATTTGACCTTACGAAAAAAATGCGTCATTCTCTCTCCAACCAACCATAGCCTTTACCACCCCTCCCGCATAAGGGAGGGGGAGGGCTTTGGGGTCTCTCCCGGACCCTGATCGCCCGTGGCCACCCAGCAGTGGCCCTGGGGTCCCCAAAACACGTGGCCCCGGGGTCCCCTAAACCCGTGGCCCCACCCATCAGCCTAACTAACAGGCCCACCCACATAGATGTTCGTTCTTGCTTGGTTACTCGGCTTTGTTGGGTGTTATGTCCACAGACGTACCTACCTGGGTGGCTGACTGCCTCGCTGGGACGGGTTCCTCGCCAGGTATTTTCAGTCGATACAAAGTGTTTTGTTTTGGTTCTGTGGTCAAACTGGGCGCTCAGAATTTGAAGACTCGTCTTTCGTTTCTTGCGTAGTTTTCTGTGGTAAAACTCCTTGTTGGTTAGACTCCGGGAATACTGACTTTTAGCCCAGTTCCACAGACTGAGATTGCGTCTTCGTACAATCACACTTGAAAACCTGAGACCCATTTATGTTATCCTTATCTCAGAATTAGAGGTTAGTAGTACATAGTCCTCAGCAGATAGCCACGATGTTGACCTGAGAGTCTCCTACCTACATTTTTGTTCCTGTAGATAATAGTCAAGAAAAACTATGTTGCAGAACTTTTGTTGGGGCAAAGTTCCGCTCTGTGTAGGGCTTTATCATCAAGCTTGTACTATGACGTAATTTCTTTACAACTTTCATGCAAAAGGACACAAGTACAACTGATGCGACATTTTATTGTGGCAACGTTTCGCTCTCCAGGAGCTCCTGGAGAGCGAAACGTTACCCCAATAAAATGTCACATTAGTTTCACTGATGTCCTTTTACCTAACATTGTCGGTAATTCTATCAACTACAACTTCCATTATTGTGCAGTCACGGTGGCGTTGTTTTTGTGTATATCTACGCCTAGCAAACTTGTACACTACAGTACTAATTCTTAATCTACTGGATAGTTTTCTTTCTAGTCCTTTCTCATCCCTCCATCCGTGTACCTGGGTTTGACCCATCATAGCACCTGACCATATCGTCCCCCAAAAACACCTTACGTCGCCCCGGGCAAGGCTACTTGCTTTCTGAAACACCCTGTCTGTTTTCTCACGGGTCCTCAGAAGAAAAGGCTTAGGGGGGATTTGTTGTTCTTTTGAGGTTGTTTACCTGATCTGAAGTTTGTAGTGAGTGTTGATTTTATTGTTTGTTGATTTTATCCTTTTTTTTTTTTGTTGTATATATGTTTTTGGGGCTATGAGCCTTGGTAGCCAAGTATTCCAAATGTCTAAACTGCTACTACCGACCTGAAGGCAAACTTTTTGTCAGGTTCCAGACTTGTCTGCCAGATTTGGCTTCCCTGTGGATCATGGTTTGAAGAACTAGACTCGTACTGCTAGCCGCACGCAGTCCAATGAACTCACGACAGCCTGGCTGACCAAGAACCGAGTTGAATTTACAAAGTTCCCTCTTGAAGACAGCCAGGGTCTGTTAGTAATAAACCCGTATGTAGGATGTTGGGTGATGTTATGGGGCAATGATACCCAGAACCAGCGGTAGGTAAACTATAGGTTACAGCTCTGGTGTCTTGTATCTGTCGCGGTTATACCCATATATCTGCTACTTGGGAGGTTTTTATTCCAGCTCCAACCATAATAAAAGCTTGGTCTGAGACTGAGCTGTGAGGAAGTAATCCCCAGAACCTGTAACAGATAACAGACTACCGAGATTGTAGGTCAGTCTTAGGTCGCCTAGGTTGGTACACTGAATATAAGCCTGTTTATTATGGTGTTTAGTTTGGGGATTTGGGGAGTTTATTATTCTGGGAGTTGAGGGAGTTTATTCTGGGGGGTTATTTTGAAATGAGAGTTCGTTTCTGTGTGTTTTTAATTGTAATTTAACTCAAGTCAAGAAAGAATAAAAAGGTACAATACTGTGACTGCAATTATACACAAATAACCCGCATATAGAAGAATGGCGGCGTTATGGTCCAACTTGGACCATTAATTAATCCTTGTGGAAGTTCGGTGAGAGTGGAAGCAGGGAGTGGGAACAACCTCTATACGTGTATTCCACAAGGACGAGAGAGAGCAAGAGGCTAAGAACCAACTACCCCAGTTACTTGAAGGTAAGACGGTCTGTAGAACGTCTTACCTTCAGGTAACTGGCGTAGTTGGTTCTTAGTCTAACTCACTCTCTCTCTCTCTCTCTCTCTCTCTCTCTCTCTCTCTCTCTCTCTCTCTCTCTCTCTCGCTCTCTCTCTCTCTCTCTCTCTCTCTCTCTCTCTCTCTCTCTCTCTCTCTCTCTCTCTCTCTCGTCCCTGTGGAATCCACGCATGGAAGTTGCTTCCACTTCCTCCTCACTGCTTCCACTCTCACCCAACTTCCACTAGGCAACATCCGCAGTGTGCTGTTGTCCTATTCTATTTAATAGTTACACTGTTGGAGAAAAATCTACCAATCTTTGTCTCATATGCCATGACACAAGATGGATGGCAGGTACACACGAGGTATACAGCCCACCCTGTCTACTCCCGTCAACCTCACCTGTGTGATATCAGCTGGGCGACGAAGATAGTCAAATACGGTATTCTCTTATGGGTTCAGTAGCCACGACAGGTTAGAAAAGGTTTGTTCCGGAAGAGCTGGAGTTACTGTGGGGAATTAGCATCTCTCAGGATGACCTATCCTACACACACTGGAGAACTGGAATTTACGAGACCATTTGGGATGGGTTAAAACGGTCGGTGTGGTTGGGAAGGTAAATTATTGAAAGGTGTGGTTAGTTTAGTGTGGTTAAGGTAAGAGGTCAAGAAAGGGCTTTGGGAGGGTTGTTAGGGCAAGAGATGCAATAAGGGCAAGTTAGGGCAGATAGCAGATTAATGGGAGTATGGGCAAGGCAAAATTGAGGTTAGTGATCTTCAGTTTTCCTTCAAGTCAGGCACCTGGACCCCAGTGCCGTTTCTTTGGATCGAACCTGATTGTCTTCTGTTCTCCCAGGCGCTGTTAATAATAATAATAATTTAGACTACTGGAAGATGGTTTTGGGTTGTGACTTTAATAATAATAATTCTTGATTGACCCTACATTGTATTTTTATCTCCCTAATTGAATACACATGATTGAGCTCTATCTCTTGGGACCCCCACCTGCATTTTATTAAATATTATGAACAGAAATAAGTTACTTTGGCTTTATAGGGTAATCCTGGGTAATTTACGCACATGTTACCGTGTAAAACATTTGTGAAACTAAACTTGTGTAGCGTAGCCGAAAAAATTGAACTATTTATGTGAAGGCAGTAATGGAGGTAAGTTATGTCTATGTTCAAAAATGTTGCACATGTCTTATCATTCTGTCTAGCACGTTGCATATCTTCATTATTGCATTCTGTGTCTATTTTTTCTTGTCTCTACATTTGTTGGGTGTGTAGTTTACATTTGCAGAAAATAGGTTCCCGTTGTCTACTACTGTAATGATTGTTTATATTTCCGCTGCTGAATTTTTATCCTGTAATTCAGGGGAGAGTAAAGACGTGGTGAAACCACGTAGTGATGCACGCACCGGATAGCCAAGCACGAGGGAGGGAGGCAGGAAGGAATTAGAGGGGGGAGGGAGGGAAGCAGGTGGTGAACGAGAAACAGGTGGTCCGCGCGCCCTCTTGATGGACGAGGTAAATGCTTTGAGTGTGCAGAACGTTGTGTGCCAGCCTGCTTGATTCTGCCTACTTGACTGCATACTTAATTCTCAGCCTGCTTGAATGTTTGATTCCCAGCCTGCCTGCTCCATTACTCTGCCTGCTTGCATGCCTGCTTGCATGCCTGCTCCATTACTCTGCCTGCTTGCATGCCTGCTTCATTGCTTTGCCTTCATTATTTATTCCTTGCTTGAATTCTTGATTCCCTGGCTGCAGGTGTGATAACTGGCCTCCTAGCATGCTTGATTCCTTCCCTTCTTAGTTCTCTGCCTGCAAGCTATCCTGCCTGCCTGATTCCCTGGGTGAGTGGCTGTCATACAGGCAGACATGCATGCCAGCTGCCCTACCTAACACGTCGTGTTATTCTCCACACTGTGGCTGCTGGCAGTGTGGTGTGTGTTGGTTGCTCGAGGTAATTGTTCCCCGGCCTTACTGACTACACAGTACAAAAAAATGCTAATACTTTTTCCTGTGTTGTTTTCCTCCATGTTCTGTAATCTGTGATCTCCTGCAATCCCATGCAGTCTCCCGTAAACTGATCGATTCTAGGGGATCATCACTTTCTAGAACCATCTTTTGTACCGCCCATTGCCCAGATGCTATATGAATCTTGCGAGCTTAGTGCTTCCCCATGAATATCACTCAAGCTCCCGGTCCCACTTTCAAAGCTTCAGCAGTCTGGTTGACCAGGCAAGCCTGGTTCAAGGCCGTCCTCGGGAGTAGAAAAACTCTCAGAACTCTTCACAGGTATCAAGAGTATATCAAAGGTATCCAGGCGACTGGTCTAGTGGATCGATCTCGTGTCTCTTGTGGTTATTTTGTAATTGATGCAGGGCTGTGAGGATAGAGAAAACTCTCGAAACCAGAAACAGGTATGTCACTGCACCTGGCTGTCCTTACCTAATAATCTAGTGTGCGTGCGTCCAGGGCGTACCCTGAAATTAGTGGGTAGGTGTGTGCTACTGGCGATGTTGTTGTGGGCTGTCATGAGTGGCAGACGGTCGAGGCGCTACTGGTGTTACGACTGACTGTGTGGTACCAGCACACGTGTTCACTCACCTTGATTCCTGCTCCAGGTTCAGTGTTACATCTAGGCTGCCTGCTATATCTAGGCTGGCTGTTGTACCTAGGCTCGCTGTTACAGGCATGTTATACCTAGGCTTGGGAGGTCGTGGGTAGTTGATGATGATTTTATATTAATGGTATACAATACCGACAAATAGATGAGCAAGACGAGGCGTTTCGCCTTCTCAGCCGGCATCTTCAGTCGAAATACAGAGGAGACAACAGAAGTAGTGGAGATGTAAATATGAGGTGATCAATTCCATAGCCGTGGTGTGTGTTCATGTTCCTAGTTTCGATAATTACGAAGCTGAGGTGTGGAAAAGCAGCCTTTTACTCTGCCATGAGTGAAAATATCTACAACTTTGGTTGTGAGGACCTGCCTAGCATGGCACAGTAGACTGACTAATAATCTGCAGTTCCCGTTTTCTTATTTCCACTAGTGGACCCCGCCTCCTATGATGCCATCCCCCACTTCCGCACCTCACTTCTCCAAGCATAAAATTCTGATTTCTCATGCCTAACCTTCACGTTTATGGAAGCTAAGGAACAGGCTGAGGGACTGACATCCCCTTGAGCTTCCTTCAAGACTCGTGGACTGATCACCTCGTATCTGCATCTCCACTACTTATGTTGTCTCCTCTTTGTTTCGAACGAAGAAGCTGTTAAGCAGGCGAAACGTCTCGTCAATGAAGCTATCAACGAGTCATACTCAAAATGAAGCATGAATGAATTTTGAGCCCTGGGAATGATCTTAGGAGAGCTTTCATAAACATTGTATATACCCTGAACGAGTACCATGGAAGAACCTATATCGGTATACTTCCAAATAAGAACTAGTATAACCAGTAAGATGAGGTACTATTGGATGTCTAGTTAACCAGTAGGATACCTTGGACAAGCTAGTTAACCAGTAGGAGAATGGATAAGCTAGTTATAACATCATTAGGATAATATGGATAGTTAACCAGTAGGATATCATAGGCTAGTTAACCAGTAGGATATAGGCTAGTTGACCAGTAGGATATAGGCTAGTTAACCAGTACGATATCATAGGCTAGTTAATCAGTAGGATATAGGCTAGTTAACCAGTAGGATATCATAGTCTAGTTAACCAGTAGGATATAGACAGGCTAGTTAACCAGTAGGATATCATGGACAGGCTAGTTAACCAGTAGGATATGGATAGAATGAAGAAAATCATTCAAGACTGCCAAGAGCACCTGATACATACAGATGACAAGATAAACGCAGTACGAAGTTAGACTTTATTTTAGACACCTCACCTCATTAAATGGAGACGGCCGGTAGGGTGACCCGGAAAAGAAGAAACACTGACCATCATTCATTCCATCACTGTCTTTCCATAGGTGCGCCGATATAAACCCGCCCTTCAGAAATCAGGCCCTGTTCTTCCCACCTTGAAGACTCAAGTCCGGCTAACCGGTTTCCCTCAATCCCTTCTTGGTCTCATCGCTACAGTGCGTAAAATCATAGAAACCACTTGCGTTCACTCTAACTTTGTCACATACACCTGTTGTATGTCCAGGCCCTTAGCCTAGAAAACCTCTATCCCCCCTCCCTCCAACTTTTCCTAGGATGACCCCAACCCCTCCTTCCCTCTGTTGCAGAATTATACACCTAGTCCTATTTTTCTCCAGCCTCTTTAAATGTCGAAACCGTCTCAACGTTCCCTCAGCCCTGTTTGAAGTACTGGTTGCAAATATGCACACTGAATAACTCCCTAAGAGAACAAGAAACACTACCAAATTAGATAAAGATGCAGAGATGCATTAGGTTCATTTGAGAGGTAACAGATCCAAGGTTGAAGATTAAGACACTTATGCAGCATATGGAAATCTTTATTCAGGAAACGTTTCGCCACACAGTGGCTTCATCAGTCCAATACAAAGAGGAAGGCGTAAGGAGAGGAGGAGAATGAGGTAATCAGTCCCTCAACCTGGAGTCGATGTGTTCAGTCCATCAATCTTGTAGAATGTCGGTTTTTCAAACCATTCATCACAACTGTCGGACACTGCAGCATCATGGGATCTTGTTACAAAGAATTCTTCAACACTTGTTCAACCTTTGGACGAAGACCTTCGACTAGTGGATGGTACCACTATGACCCCGCCTCCATCTGCTTCACGTCACCTCACTACAGTATATAAGCCACGTCTACGGCCCTATGCTGTACATTCTACAAGATTGATGGACTGAACACATCGACTCCAGGTTGAGGGACTGATTACCTCATTCTCCTCCTCTCCTTACGCCTTCCTCTTTGTATTGGACTGATGAAGCCACTGTGTGGCGAAACGTTTCCTGAATAAAGATTTCCATATGCTGCATAAGTGTCTTAATCTTCAACTTGTCGGTTTTTCAAACCATTCATCACAGATCCAAGGTTGTTCACTATTCTAATTTTATTTAAAAAGAATCTTGCAATGATCCACTGTGAGACTTGGTAATGGACGGGGCCGCGGGGGCGTTGACCCTCAGGACTCCTCCCTCCAGGTAGCAATCTTTTAGTAGCCCGACACCTAATCTCAGACAATTACTTTTTTGTTAGGTAAAAGGACACATTTGCAACTAATGTGACATTTTATTGTAGCAACGTTTCGTTCCCCAGGAGCTTTGTCAAGCCGGCTTGACAAAGCTCCTGGAGAGCGAAACGTTGCTACAATAAAATGTCACATTAGTTGCACTTGTGTCGTTTTACCCAACATAATGTCGGTAATTGTACCATTATTAGTTACTTCTTTATTATTATTATTATTATTATTATTATTATTATTATTAATTATTATTATTATTATTATTATTAATTATTATTATTATTATTATTATTAATTATTATTATTATTATTATTATTTGTAGTATTAGTACTAGTGTTTATCGGGAAGCGCTTAGCCCTTTGAGTCCTACAGTCCTTGGGGAATAGGAGATAATCAGGTTTGATTCAAGGAAACGGAGGGGTAACTACTATTTCTTGGATCAAGAGGCTTTGAGCACTTAGTACCTGATTAGCCGGGCTGTGGTTCGTACGTCGGTTTACGCGGTGCCAACAGTAACAGCTTGGTTGATCAGGCCCTAATCCACCATGAGCCCTGGTCACAGACCGGGCCGCGAGGGTGTTGACTTCCGAAACCCTCTCCAGGTATACATTTCTTTACAATAGCAGTAGCGAGTGTTGAGTGTTACTGGTGGGTGGGGGGGAGGATAGAGGGAACTTAATAGTTAGGGATTGGTTAGAGGTTAGTGATAGGTTAGGAGGGGCGGAGTTAGGTAAGTGGTGGGGAGAGAAGGGTTATGGGCGGATTGTCATGGAATGGGGGAGAAGGGGAGTAGAAGAATAAGTGGGGGGGGGGGGATTTGGGGAGGAGGTTGTGTTTGCCCTCAAGGGTGTTGCCCCATGCCCTTCACATACCCTTACTCTGTAATTTACACCGACCAATTTGAGGCACTTCAAAACGTGTACCCGAGATTACATGACCAGTAAGTCAGGGGAAATAAAACTTATCTCTGTCACTGTAACCAAATTTACTGTGCTAGGTGACACCAATCTTATATCCTAGTTTATAATTTACTGTGCTAGGAGACGCTAGTATTACATTATATCCTAGTTCATAATTTACTGTGCTAGGAGACGCTAGTATTACATTATATCCTAGTTCATAATTTACTGTGCTAGGAGACGCTAATATTACATTATATCCTAGTTCATAATTTACTGTGCTAGGAGACGCTAGTATTACATTATATCCTAGTTCATAATTTACTGTGCTAGGAGACGCTAGTATTACATTATATCCTAGTTCATAATTTACTGTGCTAGGAGACGCTAGTATTACATTATATCCTAGTTCATAATTTACTGTGCTAGGAGACGCTAGTATTACATTATATCCTAGTTCATAATTTACTGTGCTAGACGCTAATATTACATTATATCCTAGTTCATAATTTGTGCAAGAAAGGTATAAAATACCGACAATATGAAAGTTAAGACACATGTGCAACATCTGGATATCTTTATTGTTCACGATGCTGTGAACACTAACTCCAAGGCCGAGGGACTTATTACCTCATCTTTTGTATATAGTTCTACTGTCTTCCTATTATGTCCTAGAATCTGTATTGATAAAGCCACTGGATGGCGAAACGTCTACAATAAAGATATCCAGATGTTGCACATGTGTCTTAACTTTCATATTGTCGGTATTTTATACCTTTCTTGCACAACTTGTCAGACACTGCAACATCATGGAATCTTGGTTCAGAGGACATCTACAAGACCTTCACGGCTGCTGCAACTAACCCATCTCTTTGGGAAGGACCTACTTCCACTGGGGAATCCCGCCTACCAGTGACTGCCCTCGTCTGCTGCCCGTCCCTATCCACTGACGCCTATATAACCGCCAGTCTTCTTGTCTTTGCTCCAGATTCTCCTCCACCACGATGCTGTGAACACAAACTCCAAGGCCGAGGGACTGATTACCTCATCTTTTGTATATAGTTCTACTGTCTTCCTATTATGTCCTAGAATCTGTATTGATAAAGCCACTGGATGGCGATACGTCTACAATAAAGATATCCAGATGT